>NC_092754.1:71924090-72274085 GCF_047496795.1 Chiloscyllium punctatum | reverse complement strand
GGGATTCACGCACACAGCGAGGGGGTGACTCACGCACACAGCGAACGGGGGGACACGCTCACGCACACAGCGGGGGGGGGACTCACGCACACAGCAACGGGGGGAAACACGCACACACGGCGAAGGAGGGACACGCTCACGCAAACAGCGAGGGGGGGCTCACGCACACAGCGAGGGGGGGGGCTCACGCACACAGCGAGGGGGGGGGACACGCACACAGCGAGGGGGGGACACACGCACACAGCGAGGGGGGGACACACGCACACAGCGAGGGGGGGGACACACGCACACAGCGAGGGGGGGACACCCGCACGCAGCGAGGGGGGACACAGGCACACACATCGAAGGAGGGACACACTCACGCACACATCGAGGGGGGGACTCACGCACACAGCGAGGGGGGGGACTCGCACACTGCGAGGGGGGGGACTCACGCACACTGCGAGAGGGGGGGACTCACGCACACAGCGAGGGGGGGGACTCACGCACATAGCGAGGGGGGGGACTCACGCACACAGCGAGGGGGGGGACTCACGCACACAGCGAGGGGGGGGACTCACGCACACAGCGAGGGGGGGGACTCACGCACACAGCGAGGGGGGGGACTCACGCACACAGCGAGGGGGGGGACTCACGCACACAGCGAGGGGGGGGACACACGCACACAGCGAGGGGGGGACACACGCACACAGCGAGTGGGGGGACACACGCACACACAGCGAAGGAGAGACACGCTCACGCACACACCGAGGGGGGGGACACACGCACACAGCGAGGGGGGGGACTCACGCACACAGCGAGGGGGGGGACTCACGCACACAGCGAGGGGGGGGACACACGCACACACAGCGAAGGAGAGACACGCTCACGCACACACCGATGGGGGGACACACGCACACAGCGAGGGGGGGACTCACGCACACAGCGAGGGGGGGGACTCACGCACACAGCGAAGGAGGGACTCACGCACACAGCGAAGGAGGGACACGCTCACACACACAGCGAGGGGGGACACACGCACACAGTGAGGGTTGGACTCAGGTACACAGCGAGGGGGGGACTCACGCACACAGCGAGGGATGGACAACCGCACACAGCGAGGGGGGGACTCACACACACAGCGAGGGGGGGACACACGCACGCACACAGCGAGGGGGGGACACACGCACACAGCGAGGGGGGGGACACACGCACACAGCGAGGGGGGACACACACGCACACAGCGAGGGGGGGGACACACGCACACAGCGAGGGGGGGACACACGCACACAGCGAGGGGGGGACTCACGCACACAGCGAGGGGGGGGACACACGCACACAGCGAGGGGGGGGGACACGCACACAGCGAGGGGGGGACACACGCACGCACACAGCGAGGGTGGGGACTCACGCACACAGCGAGGGGGACACACACACACACACAGCGAGGGGGGTGACTCACGCACACAGCGAGGGGGGGGACTCACGCACACAGCGAGGGTGGGGACACACGCACACAGCGAGGGGGGGGACACACGCACACAGCGAGAGGGGGACACGCACACAGCGAGGGGGGGACTCACGCACACAGCGAGGGGGGGACTCACGCACACAGCGTGGGGGGGACGCACGCACACAGCGTGGGGGGGACGCACGCACACAGCGTGGGGGGGACGCACGCACACAGCGTGGGGGGGACGCACGCACACAGCGAGGGGGGGACACACGCACACAGCGAGGGGGGGAGACACGCACACAGCGAGGGGGTGACTCGCACACAGCGAGGGGGTGACTCACGCACACAGCGAGGGGGTGACTCTCGCACACAGCGAGGGGGGGGACACACGCACACAGAGAGGGGGGGACACAAGCACACAGCGAGGGGGGGACACACGCACACAGTGAGGGGGGGACACACGCACACAGCGAGGGGGGGACACACGCACACAGCCAGGGGGGGACACACGCACACAGCGAGGGGGGGACACACGCACACACAGCGAGGGGGGGACACACGCACACAGCGAGGGGGGGACACACGCACACAGCGAGGGGGGGACTCACACACACAGCGAGGGGGGACTCACGCACACACAGCGAAGGAGGGACATGCTCACGCACACAGCGAGGGGGGGACACACGCACGCACACAGCGAGGGGATGGGACAACGCACACAGCGAGGGGGGACACGCACGCACACAGCGAGGGGGGTGACTCACACACACAGCGGGGGGGGGACTCACGCACACAGCGAGGGGGGGGACTCACGCACACAGCGAGGGGGGGGACACATGCACACACCGAGGGGGGGACACACGCACACAGCGAGGGGGGGACTCACGCACACAGCGAAGGGGGTGACTCACGCACACAGCGAGGGGGGAACACACGCACACATGGTGAAGGAGGGACACGCGAACGCACAGAGCGAGGGGGGGACACGCACACAGCGAGGGGTGAACTCACGCACACAGCGAGGGGGTGACTCACGCACACAGCGAGGGGGGGACACACGCACACAGCGAGGGGTGGACTCACGCACACAGGAGGGGGTGACTCACACACACAGCAAGGGGGGGGCACACGCACACACCGAGGGGGGGACACACGCACACAGCGAGGGGGGGACTCACGCACACAGCGAAGGGGGGGGAACACGCACACAGTGTGGGGGGGACACACGCACACAGCGTGGGGGGGACACACGCACACAGCGAGGGGTGGACTCACGCACACAGCGAGGGGGTGACTCACGCACACAGCGAGGGTGGGGACACACGCACACAGCGAGGGGGGGACACACGCACACAGCGAGGGGGACACACACGCACACAGCGAGGGGGGGACTCACGCACACAGCGAGGGGGGACTCACGCACACAGCGAGGGGATGGGACAACGCACACAGCGAGGGGGGACACGCACGCACACAGCGAGGGGGGTGACTCACGCACACAGCGGGGGGGGGGACTCACGCACACAGCGAGGGGGGGGGACTCACGCACACAGCGAGGGGGGGGACTCACGCACACAGCGAGGGGGGGGTCTCGCACACAGCGAAGGAGGGACATGCTCACGCACACAGCGAGGGGGGGACACACACACAGCGAGGGGGGGGACTCGCACACAGCGAGGGGGGGACTCACGCACACAGCATGGGAGGGGACTCACACACAGCGAGGGGGGGGACTCACGCACACAGCGAGGGGTGGGACTCACGCACACAGCGAAGGGGGGACTCATGCACACAGCGAGGGGTGGGACTCACGCACACAGCGAGGGGGGGGATTCACGCACACAGCGAGGGGGTGACTCACGCACACAGCGAACGGGGGGACACGCTCACGCACACAGCGGGGGGGGGACTCACGCACACAGCAACGGGGGGAAACACGCACACACGGCGAAGGAGGGACACGCTCACGCAAACAGCGAGGGGGGGCTCACGCACACAGCGAGGGGGGGGGCTCACGCACACAGCGAGGGGGGGGGACACGCACACAGCGAGGGGGGGACACACGCACACAGCGAGGGGGGGACACACGCACACAGCGAGGGGGGGGACACACGCACACAGCGAGGGGGGGACACCCGCACGCAGCGAGGGGGGACACAGGCACACACATCGAAGGAGGGACACACTCACGCACACATCGAGGGGGGGACTCACGCACACAGCGAGGGGGGGGGACTCGCACACTGCGAGGGGGGGGACTCACGCACACTGCGAGAGGGGGGGACTCACGCACACAGCGAGGGGGGGGACTCACGCACATAGCGAGGGGGGGGACTCACGCACACAGCGAGGGGGGGGACTCACGCACACAGCGAGGGGGGGGACTCACGCACACAGCGAGGGGGGGGACTCACGCACACAGCGAGGGGGGGGACTCACGCACACAGCGAGGGGGGGGACTCACGCACACAGCGAGGGGGGGGACACACGCACACAGCGAGGGGGGGACACACGCACACAGCGAGTGGGGGGACACACGCACACACAGCGAAGGAGAGACACGCTCACGCACACACCGAGGGGGGGGACACACGCACACAGCGAGGGGGGGACTCACGCACACAGCGAGGGGGGGGACTCACGCACACAGCGAGGGGGGGGACTCACGCACACAGCGAGGGGGGGGACTCACGTACACAGCGAAGGAGGGACTCACGCACACAGCGAAGGAGGGACTCACGCACACAGCGAAGGAGGGACACGCTCACACACACAGCGAGGGGGGACACACGCACACAGTGAGGGTTGGACTCAGGTACACAGCGAGGGGGGGACTCACGCACACAGCGAGGGGGGGACTCACGCACACAGCGAGAGATGGACAACCGCACACAGCGAGGGGGGGACTCACGCACACAGCGAGGGGGGGGACACACGCACACAGCGAGAGGAGGGACTCACGCACACAGCGAAGGAGGGACTCACGCACACAGCGAAGGAGGGACACGCTCACTCACACAGCGAGGGGGGGACACACGCACGCACACAGCGAGGGGGGGACACACGCACACAGCGAGGGGGGGACACACGCACACAGCGAGGGGGGGGACACACGCACACAGCGAGGGGGGGACACACGCACACAGCGAGGGGGGGACTCACGCACACAGCGAGGGGGGGGACACACGCACACAGCGAGGGGGGGGACACACGCACACAGCGAGGGGGGGGACACGCACACAGCGAGGGGGGGACACACGCACACAGCGAGGGGGGGGACTCAAGCACACAGCGAGGGGGGGACTCACGCACACAGCGAGGGGGGGACACACGCACACAGCGAGGGGGGGGGCTCACGCACACAGCGAGGGGGGGCTCACGCACACAGCGAGGGGGGGGGACACACGCACACAGCGAGGTGGGGACACACGCACACACAGCGAAGGAGAGACACGCTCACGCACACACCGAGGGGGGGACACACGCACACAGCGAGCGGGGGACTCACGCACACAGCGAGGGGGGGGACTCACGCACACAGCGAGGGGGGGGACTCACGCACACAGTGAGGGGGGGGACTCACGCACATAGCGAAGGAGGGACTCACGCACACAGCGAAGGAGGGACTCACGCACACAGCGAAGGAGGGACACGCTCACACACACAGCGAGGGGGGACACACGCACACAGTGAGGGTTGGACTCAGGTACACAGCGAGGGGGGGGACTCACGCACACAGCGAGGGGGGGACTCATGCACACAGCGAGAGATGGACAACCGCACACAGCGAGGGGGGGACTCACGCACACAGCGAGGGGGGGACACACGCACGCACACAGTGAGGGGGGGACACACGCACACAGCGAGGGGGGGACACACGCACACAGCGAGGGGGGACACACACGCACACAGCGAGGGGGGGACACACGCACACAGCGAGGGGGGGACTCACGCACACAGCGAGGGGGGGGACACACGCACACAGCGAGGGGGGGGACACGCACACAGCGAGGGGGGGACACACGCACGCACACAGCGAGGGGGGGGACACACACACACACAGCGAGGGGGGTGACTCACGCACACAGCGAGGGGGGGGACACACGCACACAGCGAGGGGGGGGACACACGCACACAGCGAGGGGGGGGACACACGCACACAGCGAGGGGGGGGACACACGCACACAGCGAGGGGGGGGACACACGCACACAGCGAGGGGGGGACACACGCACACACAGCGAAGGAGGGATACGCGAACGCACACAGCGAGGGGGGACTCACGCACACAGCGAGGGGGGACACACGCACACAGCGTGGGGGGGACACACGCACACAGCGTGGGGGGGACACACGCACACAGCGAGGGGGGGCACACGCACACAGCGAGGGGGTGACTCACGCACACAGCGAGGGGGGGGACACACGCACACAGCGAGGGGGGGACACACGCACACAGCGTGGGGGGGACACACGCACACAGCGAGGGGGTGACTCACGCACACAGCGAGGGAGGGGGACACACGCACACAGCGAGGGGGGGACACACGCACACAGCGAGGGGGGGACACACGCACACAGCGAGGGGGGGACTCACGCACACAGCGAGGGGGGACTCACGCGCACACAGCGATGGAGGGACATGCTCACGCACACAGCGAGGGGGGACTCACGCACACACAGCGAAGGAGGGACATGCTCACGCACACAGCGAGGGGGGGGACAACGCACACAGCGAGGGGGGACACGCATGCACACAGCGAGGGGGGTGACTCGCACACAGCGAGGGGGGGTACTCACGCACACAGCGAGGGGGGGTACTCACGCACACAGCGACGGGGGGTACTCACGCACACAGCGAGGTGGGGGACTCACGCACACAGCAAGGGGGGGGACTCACACACAGCGAGGGGGGGGACTCACGCACACAGCGAGGGGGGAGACTCACGCACACAGCGAGGGGGGGACTCACGCACACAGCGAGGGGGGACACACACGCACACAGCGAGGGGGGGACACACGCACACAGCGAGGGGGGGGACACACGCACACAGCGAGGGGGGGGACACACGCACACAGCGAGGGGGGGACACACGCACACAGCGAGGGGGGGGACACACGCACACAGCGAGGGGTGGGACACACGCACACAGCGAGGGGGGGGACACACGCACACAGCGAGGGGGTGACTCACGCACACAGCGAGGGGGGGGGACACACGCACACAGCGAGGGGGGGACACACGCACACAGCGAGGGGGGGACACACGCACACAGCGAGGGGGGGACTCACGCACACAGCGAGGGGGGACTCACGCACACACAGCGAAGGAGGGACATGCTCACGCACACAGCGAGGGGGGGACACACGCACGCACACAGCGAGGGGGGACACGCACGCACACAGCGAGGGGATGGGACAACGCACACAGCGAGGGGGGGGACTCACAGCACACAGCGAGGGGGGGGACTCACGCACACAGCGAGGGGGGGGACTCGCACACAGCGAAGGAGGGACATGCTCACGCACACAGCGAGTGGGGGACACACGCACACAGCGAGGGGGGGGACTCGCACACAGCGAGGGGGGGGACTCACGCACACAGCATGGGAGGGGACTCACACACAGCGAGGGGGGGACACACTCACACACAGCGAGAGGGGGGACTCACGCACACAGCGAGGGGTGGACTCGCACACAGCGAGGGGGGGACTCGCGCACACAGCGAGGGGGGGACTCACGCACACAGCGAGGGGGGGGACTCACGCACACAGCGAAGGGGGGACTCACGCACACAGCGAGGGGTGGGACTCACGCACACAGCGAACGGGGTGACTCACGCACAGTGAGGGGGGGGACTCACGCACACAGCAAAGGGGGGGCACACGAACACACAGCGAAGGAGGGACGCGCTCATGCACACACCGAGGGGGGGACACGCTCACACACAGCGAGGGGGGGAAACACGCACACAGTGAGGGGGGGACACACACGCACACAGCGAGGGGGGGACACGCATACAGCGAGGGGGGGACACACGCACACAGAGAGGGGGGGACACGCACGCACACAGCGAGGGGGGGACACACGCACACAGTGAGTGGGGGACACGCACGCACACAGCGAGGGGGGGACACACGCACACAGCGAGGGGGGGTACTCACGCACACAGCGAGGGGGGGTACTCACGCACACAGCGAGGGGGTTACTCACGCACACAGCGAGGGGGGGGACTCACGCACACAGCGAGGGGGGGGACTCACGCACACAGCGAGGGGGGGGACTCACGCACACAGCGAGGGGGGGTACTCACGCACACAGCGAGGGGGGGGACTCACGCACACAGTTAGGGGGGGGACTCACGCACACAGCAAAGGGGGACACACACGCACACAGCGAAGTGGGGGACTCACGCACACAGCGAAGTGGGGGACTCACGCACACAGAGAGGGGGGGACACACGAACACACAGCGATGGGGGGGGACACACGAACACACAGCGAGGGGGGGGCACACGAACACACAGCGAAGGAGGGACACGCTCATGCACACACCGAGGGGGGGACACGCTCACACACAGCGAGGGGGGGACACACTCACGCACACAGCGAGGGGGGGACTCACGCACAGTGAGGGGGGGGACACACGCACACAGCGAGGGGGGGACTCGCACACAGCGAGGGGGGGACTCACGCACACAGTGAGGGGGGGGGACTCACGCACACAGCAAAGGGGGGGCACACGAACACACAGCGAAGGAGGGACGCGCTCATGCACACACCAAGGGGGGGGACACGCTCACACACAGCGAGGGGGGGACACACTCACACAGCGAGGGGGGGACACGCACGCACACAGCGAGGGGGGGACACACGCACACAGCGAGGGGGGGACACGCACACAGCGAGGGGGACACACACGCACACAGCGAGGGGGGGACACGCACGCACACAGCGAGGGGGGGTACTCACGCACACAGCGAGGGGGGGTACTCACGCACACAGCGAGGGGGGGTACTCACGCACACAGCGAGGGGGGGTACTCACGCACACAGTGAGAGGGGGACACACGCACACAGTGAGGGGTGGTCTCACGCACACACAACGAAGGAGGGATACGCTCATGCACACAGCGAGGGGGGGGACTAACGCACACAGCGAGGGGGGACTCACGCACACAGCGAGGGGGGGACTCACGCACACAGCAAAGGGTGGGACTCACACACACAGCGAACGGGGGGACTCACGCACACAGCGAAGGAGGGGACTCACGCACACAGCGAAGGGGGGGACTCACGCACACAGCGAAGGGGGGGACTCACGCACACAGCGAAGGGGACACACACACAGCGAAGGAGGGACACGCTCACGCACACAGTTGGGGGGGGACTCACGCACACAGCAAAGGGGGACACACACGCACACAGCGAAGTGGGGGACTCACGCACACAGCGAAGTGGGGGACTCACGCACACAGAGAGGGGGGGGACACACGAACACACAGCGAGGGGGGGGGACACACAAACACACAGCGAGGGGGGGGCACACGAACACACAGCGAAGGAGGGACACGCTCATGCACACACCGAGGGGGGGACACGCTCACACACAGTGAGGGGGGGACACACGCACGCACACAGCGAGGGGGGGACACACGCACACAGCGAGGGGGGGACTCACACACACAGCGAGGGGGGACTCACGCACACACAGCGAAGGAGGGACATGCTCACGCACACAGCGAGGGGGGGACACACGCACGCACACAGCGAGGGGATGGGACAACGCACACAGCGAGGGGGGAAACGCACGCACACAGCGAGGGGGGTGACTCACGCACACAGGGGGGGGGGGACACACGCACGCACACAGCGAGGGGATGGGACAACGCACACAGCGAGGGGGGACACGCACGCACACAGCGAGGGGGGTGACTCACGCACACAGGGGGGGGGGGACTCACGCACACAGCGAGGGGGGGGACTCACGCACACAGCGAGGGGGGGGACTCACGCACACAGCGAGGGGGGGGACTCACGCACACAGCGAGGGGGGGGGGGACTCACGCACACAGCGAGGGGGGGGACACACGAACACACAGCGAGGGGGGGGGACACACAAACACACAGCGAGGGGGGGGCACACGAACACACAGCGAAGGAGGGACACGCTCATGCACACACCGAGGGGGGGACACGCTCACACACAGTGAGGGGGGGACACACGCACGCACACAGCGAGGGGGGGACACACGCACACAGCGAGGGGGGGACTCACACACACAGCGAGGGGGGACTCACGCACACACAGCGAAGGAGGGACATGCTCACGCACACAGTGAGGGGGGGGACACACGCACGCACACAGCGAGGGGGGGACACACGCACACAGCGAGGGGGGGACTCACACACACAGCGAGGGGGGACTCACGCACACACAGCGAAGGAGGGACATGCTCACGCACACAGCGAGGGGGGGACACACGCACGCACACAGCGAGGGGGGGGACTCACGCACACAGCAAGGGGGGGGACTCACGCACACAGCGAGGGGGGGGGACTCACGCACACAGCGAGGGGGGGGGACTCACGCACACAGCGAGGGGGGGGACTCACGCACACAGCGAGGGGGGGGACTCACGCACACAGCGAGGGGGGGACACGCTCACGCACACACCGAGGGGGACACACACGCACACAGCGAGGGGGGGACTCACGCACACAGCGAGGGGGGGGACTCACGCACACAGCGAAGGAGGGACTCACGCACACAGCGAAGGAGGGACACGCTCACACACACAGCGAGGGGGGACACACGCACACAGTGAGGGTTGGACTCAGGTACACAGCGAGGGGGGGGACTCACGCACACAGCGAAGGAGGGACATGCTCACGCACACAGCGAGGGGGGGACTCACGCACACAGCGAGGGGGGGGACACACGCACACAGCGAGGGGGGACACGCACGCACACAGCGAGGGGATGGGACAACGCACACAGCGAGGGGGGGACTCACGCACACAGCGAGGGGGAGACTCACGCACACAGCGAGGGGGGGTCTCACACACAGTGAGGGGGGGGACACACGCACACACAGCGAAGGAGGGACACGCGAACGCACACAGCGAGGGGGGACACACGCACACAGTGAGGGTTGGACTCAGGTACACAGCGAGAGGGGGGACTCACGCACACAGCGAGGGATGGACACACGCACACAGCGAGGGGGGGGACACACGCACACAGCGAGGGGGGGGGACACACGCACACAGCGAGGGGGGGGGACACACGCACACAGCGAGGGGGGGACACACGCACACAGCGAGGGGGGGACACACGCACACAGCGAGGGGGGGACACACGCACACAGCGAGGGGGGGACTCACGCACACAGCGAGGGGGGACTCACGCACACACAGCGAAGGAGGGACATGCTCACGCACACAGCGAGGGGGGGACACACGCACGCACACAGCGAGGGGATGGGACAACGCACACAGCGAGGGGGGACACGCACGCACACAGCGAGGGGATGGGACAACGCACACAGCGAGGGGGGGGACTCGCACACAGAGCGAAGGAGGGACACGCTCACGCACACAGCGAGGGGGGGGACTCACGCACACAGCGAGGGGGGGACTCACACACAGTGAGGGGGGGTTCACACGCACACACAGCGAAGGAGGGACACGCGAACGCACACAGCGAGGGGGGACACACGCACACAGTGAGGGTTGGACTCAGGTACACAGCGAGGGGGGGGACTCACGCACACAGCGAGGGATGGACACACGCACACAGCGAGGGGGGGGACACACGCACACAGCGAGGGGTGGGACTCACGCACACAGCGAACAGGGTGACTCACGCACACAGTGAGGGGGGGGACTCACGCACACACCAAAGGGGGGGCACACGAACACACAGCGAAGGAGGGACGCGCTCATGCACACACCGAGGGGGGGACACGCTCACACACAGCGAGGGGGGGACACACGCACACAGTGAGGGGGGGACACGCACGCACACAGCGAGGGGGGGACACACGCACACAGCGAGGGGGGGACACGCACACAGCGAGGGGGGGACACACGCACACAGTGAGGGAGGGACACGCACGCACACAGCGAGGGGGGTACTCACGCACACAGCGAGGGGGGGTACTCACGCACACAGCGAGAGGGGGACACACGCACACAGTGAGGGGGGAACACGCTCATGCACACAGCGAGGGGTGGTCTCACGCACACACAACGAAGGAGGGATATGCTCATGCACACAGCGAGGGGGGGACTAACGCACACAGCGAAGGAGGGACACGCTCACGCACACAGTTAGGGGGGGGACTCACGCACACAGCAAAGGGGGGGACACACGCACACAGCGAAGTGGGGGACTCGCACACAGCGAAGTGGGAGACTCACGCACACAGAGAGGGGGGGGACACACGCACACAGCGAGGGGGGACACACGAACACACAGCGAGGGGGGGGCACACGAACACACAGCGAAGGAGGGACACGCTCATGCACAGCGAGGGGGGGACACACGCACGCACACAGCGAGGGGGGGTCTCACGCACACACAACGAAGGAGGGATACGCTCATGCACACAGCGAGGGGGGGGGACTAACGCACACAGCGAGGGGGGGGACTCACGCACACAGCGAGGGGGGACTCACGCACACAGCGAGGGGGGGACTCACACACACAGCGAACGGGGGGACTCACGCACACAGCGAAGGGGGGGACTCACGCACACAGTGAAGGGGGGGACACACGCACACAGCGAAGTGGGGGACTCACGCACACAGCGAAGTGGGGGACTCACGCACACAGCGAAGTGGGGAGACTCACGCACACAGAGAGGGGGGAGACACACGAACACACAGCGAGGGGGGGGACACACGAACACACAGCGAGGGGGGGGCACACGAACACACAGCGAAGGAGGGACACGCTCATGCACACACCGAGGGGGGGACACGCTCACACACAGCGAGGGGGGGACACACGCACGCACACAGCGAGGGGGGGACACACGCACACAGCGAGGGGGGGACACGCACGCACACAGCGAGGGGGGGACACGAACGCACACAGCGAGGGGGGGACACACGCACACAGCGAGGGGGGGACTCACGCACACAGCGAGGGGGGGTACTCACGCACACAGTGAGAGGGGGACTCACGCACACAGTGAGAGGGGGACTCACGCACACAGCGAGGGGGGACTCACGCACACAGCGAGGGGGGGGACACACGCACACAGCGAGGGGGCGGACACACGCACACAGCGAGGGGGCGGACACACGCACACAGCGAGGGGGGTCTCACGCACACACACCGAAGGAGGGACACGCTCATGCACACAGCGGAGGGGGAACTCACGCACACAGCGAGGGGGGGAATCACGCACACAGCGAGGGGTGGGACTCACGCACACAGCGAGGGGGGGACACACGCACACAGCGAGGGGGGGACTCACGCACACAGCGAGGGGGGGGGACTCACGCACACAGCGAGGGGGGGGACTCACGCACACAGAGCGAAGGAGGGACACGCCCACGCACACAGCGAGGGGGGGGACTCACGCACACACCGAGGGGGAGACTCATGCACACAGCGAGGGGGGACATCACGCACACAGCGAGGGGGGGAATCACGCACACAGCGAGGGGGGGACACACGCACACAGCGAGGGGGGGGACACGCACATGCACACAGCAGAGGGGGAACTCACGCACACAGTGTGGGGGGGCACACGAACACACAGCGAAGGAGGGACGCGCTCATGCACACACCGAGGGGGAGACTCACGCACACAGCGAGGGGGGGACTCACGCACACAGCGAGGGGGGGTCTCGCACACAGCGAGGGGGGGGACTCACGCACACAGCGAGGGGGGGACACACGCACACAGCGAGGGGTGGGACTCACGCACACAGCGAACGGGGTGACTCACGCACACAGCGAGGTGGGGTACTCACGCACACAGTGAGAGGGGGACACGCTCATGCACACAGCGAGGGGGGGGACTCACGCACACAGCGAGGGGGGGACTCACGCACACAGCGAGGGGGGACTCACGCACACAGCGAGGGGGGGGATACACGCACACAGCGAGGGGGCGGACACACGCACACAGCGAGGGGGCGGACACACGCACACAGCGAGGGGGGTCTCACGCACACACACACACCGAAGGAGGGACACGCTCATGCACACAGCGGAGGGGGAACTCACGCACACAGCGAGGGGGGGAATCACGCACACAGCGAGGGGGGGAATCACGCACACAGCGAGGGGGGGAATCACGCACACAGCGAGGGGTGGGACTCACGCACACAGCGAGGGGGGGACACACGCACACAGCGAGGGGGGACTCACGCACACAGCGAGGGGGGGGACACACGCACACAGCGAGGGGGGGACTCACGCACACAGCGAGGGGGGGACTCACGCACACAGCGAGGGGGGGTCTCACACACAGTGAGGGGGGGGGGACACACGCACACAGCGAGGGGGGGACTCGCACACAGCGAGGGGGGGACTCGCACACACAGCGAGGGGGGGGACTCACGCACACAGCGAGGGGGGGACTCACGCACACAGCGAAGGGGGGACTCACGCAAACAGCGAGGGGTGGGACTCACGCACACAGCGAACGGGGTGACTCACGCACACAGTGAGGGGGTGGACACACGCACACAGCGAGGGGGGGGGACTCACGCACACAGAGCGAAGGAGGGACACGCTCACGCACACAGCGAGGGGGGGGGACTCACGCACACACCGAGGGGGAGACTCATGCACACAGCGAGGGGGGACTCGCGCACACAGCGAGGGGGGGAATCACGCACACAGCGAGGGGGGGAATCACGCACACAGCGAGGGGTGGGACTCACGCACACAGCGAGGGGGGGACACACGCACACAGCGAGGGGGGGGACACGCACACAGCGAGGGGGGGGGACACGCACACAGCGAGGGGGGGACACGCACACAGCGAGGGGGGGGACACACGCACACAGCGAGGGGGCGGACACACGCACACAGCGAGGGGGCGTACACACGCACACAGCGAGGGGGGTCTCACGCACACACACCGAAGGAGGGACACGCTCACGCACACAGCGGAGGGGGAACTCACGCACACAGCGAGGGGGGGAATCACGCACACAGCGAGGGGGGGACACACGCACACAGCGAGGGGGGGACTCACGCACACAGCGAGGGGGGGGACTCACGCACACAGCGAGGGGGGGGACTCACGCACACACCGAGGGGGAGACTCATGCACACAGCGAGGGGGGGGACACACGCACACAGCGAGGGGGGGGAAACGCACACAGTGAGGGGGGGAGCACACGCACACAGCGAGGGGGGGACTCGCACACAGCGAGGGGGGGAATCACGCACACAGCGAGGGGGGGACACACGCACACAGCGAGGGGGGGGACTCACGCACACAGCGAGGGGGGGGGACTCACGCACACAGCGAGGGGGGGGACTCACGCACACAGAGCGAAGGAGGGACACGCTCACGCACACAGCGAGGGGGGGGACTCACGCACACACCGAGGGGGAGACTCATGCACACAGCAAGGGGGGACTCACGCACACAGCGAGGGGGGGAATCACGCACACAGCGAGGGGGGAATCACGCACACAGCGAGGGGTGGGACTCACGCACACAGCGAGGGGGGGACACACGCACACAGCGAGGGGGGGGACACGCACACAGCGAGGGGGGGGACACGCACACACAGCGAAGGAGGGACACACTCACGCACACAGCGAGGGGGGGACTCACGCACACAGCGAGGGGGGACTCACGCACACAGCGAGGGGGGGGACACACGCACACAGCGAGGGGGCGGACACACGCACACAGCGAGGGGGCGGACACACGCACACAGCGAGGGGGGTCTCACGCACACACACCGAAGGAGGGATACGCTCATGCACACAGCGGAGGGGGAACTCACGCACACAGCGAGGGGGGGACTCACGCACACAGCGAGGGGGGGTCTCACACACACACAGTGAGGGGGGGACTCGCACACAGCGAGGGGGGGGACTCGCGCACACAGCGAGGGGGGGACTCACGCACACAGCGAGGGGGGGGACTCACGCACACAGCGAGGGGGGGGACTCACGCACACAGCGAGGGGGGGGACTCACGCACACAGCGAAGGGGGGACTCACACACACAGCGAGGGGTGGGACTCACGCACACAGCGAACGGGGTGACTCACGCACACAGTGAGGGGGGGGACTCACGCACACACCAAAGGGGAGGCACACGAACACACAGCGAAGGAGAGACGCGCTCATGCACACACCGAGGGGGGGACACGCTCACACACAGCGAGGGGGGGACACACGCACACAGTGAGGGGGGGACACGCACGCACACAGCGAGGGGGGGACACACGCACACAGCGAGGGGGGGGACACGCACGCACACAGCGAGGGGGGTACTCACGCACACAGCGAGGGGGGTACTCACGCACACAGCGAGGGGGGGTACTCACGCACACAGCGAGGGGGGGTACTCACGCACACAGCGAGGGGGGGTACTCACGCACACAGCGAGGGGGGAACACGCTCATGCACACAGCGAGGGGTGGTCTCACGCACACACAACGAAGGAGGGATACGCTCATGCACACAGCGAGGGGGGGGACTAACGCACACAGCGAGGGGGGGGACTCACGCACACAGCGAAGGGGGGGACTCACGCACACAGCGAAGGGGGGGACTGACGCACACAGCGAAGGGGGGGACTCACGCACACAGCGAAGGGGGGGACTCACGCACACAGCGAAGGGGGGGACTCACGCACACAGTGAGGGGGACACACACACAGCGAAGGAGGGACACGTTCACGCACACAGTTAGGGGGGGGGACTCGCACACAGCAAAGGGGGAGACACACGCACACAGAGAGGGGGGGGACACACGCACACAGCGAAGTGGGAGACACACGCACACAGAGGGGGGGGGACACACGCACACAGCGAGGGGGGACACACGCACACAGCGAAGTGGGGGACTCACGCACACAGCGAAGTGGGAGACTCACGCACACAGAGAGGGGGGGGACAAACGCACACAGCGAGGGGGGACACACGAACACACAGCGAGGGGGGGGCCCACGAACACACAGCGAAGGAGGGACACGCTCATGCACACACCGAGGGGGGGACACGCTCACACACAGCGAGAGGGGGACACACGCACGCACACAGCGAGGGGGGGACACACGCACACAGCGAGGGGGGGACACGCACGCACACAGCGAGGGGGGGACACGAACGCACACAGCGAGGGGGGGACACACGCACACAGCGAGGGGGGGACTCACGCACACAGCGAGGGGGGGTACTCACGCACACAGTGAGAGGGGGACTCACGCACACAGCGAGGGGGGGGACACACGCACACAGCGAGGGGGCGGACACACGCACACAGCGAGGGGGCGGACACACGCACACAGCGAGGGGGCGGACACACGCACACAGCGAGGGGGGTCTCACGCACACACACCGAAGGAGGGACACGCTCATGCACACAGCGGAGGGGGAACTCACGCACACAGCGAGGGGGGGACACACGCACACAGCGAGGGGGGGACTCACGCACACAACGAGGGGGGGGACTCACGCACACAGCGAGGGGGAGGGACTCACGCACACAGCGGGGGGGGGGGACTCACGCACACAGCGAACGGGGGACACGCTCACGCACACAGCGAGGGGGGGGACTCACGCACACAGCGAGGGGGGGGACTCGCACACAGCGAGGGGGGGGACTCACGCACACAGTGAGAGGGGGACACGCTCACGCACACAGCGAGGGGGGGGACTCACGCACACAGTGAGAGGGGGACACGCTCACGCACACAGCGAGGGGGGGACACACGCACACAGCGAGGGGAGGACTCACGCACACAGCGAGGGGGGGTCTCACGCATACACAGCGAAGGTGGGACATGCTCACGCACACAGCGAGGGGGGGGACACACGCACGCACACAGCGAGGGGGGGGACACACGCACGCACACAGCGAGGGGGGGACACATGCACGTACACAGCGAGGGGGGGACACATGCACACAGCGGGGGGTGGACACACGCACACAGCGGGGGGGGGGTCTCACACACACAGACAGCGAAGGAGGGACACGCTCATGCCCACAGCGAGGGGGGGCTCACGCACACAGCAAGGGGGGGGACTCACGCACACAGCGAGGGGGGGGACTCACGCACACAGCGAGGGGGGGGACTCACGCACACAGCGAGGGGGGGGACTCACGCACACAGCGAGGGGGGGGACTCACGCACACAGCGAGGGGGGGAGTCACGCACACACAGCGAAGGAGGGACACGCTCACGCACACACCGAGGGGGAGACTCATGCACACAGCGAGGGGGGGACTCACGCACACAGCGAGGGGGGGGGACACGCACACACAGCGAAGGAGGGACACACTCACGCACACAGCGGGGGGGGGGACACGCACACAGCGAGGGGGGGACACACGCACACACAGCGAAGGAGGGACACGCTCATGCACACACCGAGGGAGTGGACTCACGCACACAGCGAGGGAGGCACACGCACACAGCGAGGGGGGGGGCTCACGCACACAGCGAGGGGGGGACTCACGCACACAGCGAGGGGGGGACACACGCACACAGCGAGGGGGGACACACGCACACAGCGTGGGGGGGACACACGCACACAGCGTGGGGGGGACACACGCACACAGCGTGGGGGGGACACACGCACACAGCGAGGGATGGACACACGCACACAGCGAGGGGGGACACACGCACACAGAGAGGGGGGGGACACACGCACACAGCGAGGGGGTGACTCACGCACACAGCGAGGGGGGGGACTCACGCACACAGCGAGGGGGGGGACTCACGCACACAGCGAGGGGGGGGACTCACGCACACAGCGAGGGGGGGGACTCACGCACACAGCGAGGGGGGGACTCACGCACACAGCGAGGGGGGGGACTCACGCACACAGCGAGGGGGGGAGTCACGCACACACAGCGAAGGAGGGACACGCTCACGCACACACCGAGGGGGAGACTCATGCACACAGCGAGGGGGGGACTCACGCACACAGCGAGGGGGGGGACTCACGCACACAGCGAGGGGGGGGACTCACGCACACAGCGAGGGGGGGGACTCGCACACAGCGAGGGGGGGGACTCACGCACACAGCGAGGGGGGGGACTCACGCACACAGCGAGGGGGGGGACACACGAACACAGCGAGGGGGGGGACACATGCACGTACACAGCGAGGGGGGGACACATGCACACAGCGGGGGGTGGACACACGCACACAGCGGGGGGGGGGGTCTCACACACACAGACAGCGAAGGAGGGACACGCTCATGCCCACAGCGAGGGGGGGCTCACGCACACAGCAAGGGGGGGGACTCACGCACACAGCGAGGGGGGGGACTCACGCACACAGCGAGGGGGGGGACTCACGCACACAGCGAGGGGGGGGACTCACGCACACAGCGAGGGGGGGGACTCACGCACACAGCGAGGGGGGGAGTCACGCACACACAGCGAAGGAGGGACACGCTCACGCACACACCGAGGGGGAGACTCATGCACACAGCGAGGGGGGGACTCACGCACACAGCGAGGGGGGGGGACACGCACACACAGCGAAGGAGGGACACACTCACGCACACAGTGAGAGGGGGACACACGCACACAGCGAGGGGGGACACACGCACACAGCAAGGGGGGGACTCACGCACACAGTGAGGGGGGGACACACGCACACAGCGAGGGGGGGACTCACGCACACAGCGAGGGGGGGACTCACGCACACAGCGAGGGGGGGACTCACGCACACAGCGAGGGGGGGACTCACGCACACAGCGAGGGGGGGACACACGCACACAGCGAGGGGAGGGACTCGCACACAGTGAGGGGGGGTCTCACGCACACAGCGAGGGGGGGGACTCACGCACAGTGAGGGAGGGGACTCACGCACACAGCGAGGGGGGGACACACACACACAGCGAGGGAGGGGACTCACGCACAGTGAGGGAGGAGACACGCGCACACAGCGAGGGGGGGACACACTCACACAGCGAAGGAGGAACACGCTCACGCATTCAGTGAGGGGGGAACTCACGTACACAGCGAGGGGTGACACACGCACGCACACAGCGAGGGGGGGGACAACGCACACAGCGAGGGGGGGACACACTCACACAGCGAAGGAGGAACACGCTCACGCATTCAGTGAGGGGGGAACTCACGCACACAGCGAGGGGGTGACACACGCACGCACACAGCGAGGGGGGGACACACGCACAAATAGCGAAGGAGGGACACGCTCACGCACACACCGAGGGGGGGACTCACGCACACAGCGAGGGGGGGGGACTCACGCACACAGCGAGGGGGGGACACACGCACACAGCGAGGGGGAGGGACTCACGCACACAGCGAAGTGGGGGACTCATGCACACAGCGAAGTGGGGGACTCACGCACACAGCGAGGGGAGGAATCACGCACACAGCGAGGGGGGGGACTCACGCACACAGCGGGGGGGGGGACACGCACACAGCGAGGGGGGACACACGCACACACAGCGAAGGAGGGACACGCTCATGCACACACCGAGGGAGTGGACTCACGCACACAGCGAGGGAGGGACTCACGCACACACAGCGAAGGAGGGACACGCTCACGCACACAGCTGGGGGGGGGCTCACGCACACAGCGAGGGGGGGGACACACAAACAGTGAGGGGGGGTCTCACGCACACAGGGAAGGAGGGACACGCTCATGCACACAGCGGGGGGAGGACACACGCACACAGCGAGGGGGGGACACACTAACACAGCGAGGGGGACACACACACACACACAGCGAAGGAGGGACACGCTAACGCACACAGTGAGGGGGGGACACACACACAGCGAGGGGGAGACTTACGCACACAGCGAGGGGGGGACTCACGCACAGCGAGGGGGGGACTCACGCACACAGCGAGGGGGGGGGGACTCACGCACACAGCGAGGGGGGTCTCACGCACACAGCGAGGGGGGGGAACTCACGCACACAGCGAGGGAGGGACTCACGCACACAGCGAGGGGGGTCTCACGCACACAGCGAGGGGGGGGAACTCACGCACACAGCGAGGGAGGGACTCACGCACACAGCGAGGGGGGTCTCACGCACACAGCAAGGGGGGGGACTCACGCACACAGCGAGGGGGGGACACACGCACACAGCGATGGGGGGGGACACACTACACAGCGAAGGAGGGACACGCTCACGCACACACCGAGGGGGGGGACAGGCACGCACACAGCGAGGGGGGGACACGCACGCACACAACGAGGGGGGGGACTCACGCACACAGCGAGGGGGGGGACTCACGCACACAGCGAGGGGGGGACACGCACGCACACAACGAGGGGGGGGACTCACGCACACACAGCGAAGGAGGGACACGCTCATGCTCACAGCGAGGGGGGGGATACACGCACACAGCGAGGGGGGGGACTCACGCACACAGCGTGGGGGACACACACGCACGCACACAGCGAGGGGGGGACACGCACGCACACAGCGAGGGGGGGGACTCACGCACACAGCGAGGGGGGGGACTCACGCACACAGCGAGGGGGGGGGACTCACGCACACAGCGAGGGGGGGGACTCACGCACACAGCGAGGGGGGGGACTCACGCACACAGCGAGGGGGGGGACTCACGCACACAGCGAGGGGGGGGACTCACGCACACAGCGAGGGGGGGACTCACGCACACAGCGAGGGGGGGACACGCACGCACACAGCGAGGGGGGGACACGCACGCACACAGCGAGGGGGGGACACGCACGCACACAGCGAGGGGGGACACACGCACACACAGCGAGGGGGGGACACACGCACACAGCGAGGGGGGGGACACACTACACAGCGAAGGAGGGACACGCTCACGCACACACCGAGGGGGGGGACAGGCACGCACACAGCGAGGGGGGGACTCACACACACAGCGAGGGGGGGGACTCACGCACACAGCGAGGGGGGGGACTCACGCACACAGCGAGGGGGGGACTCACGCACACACAGCGAAGGAGGGACACGCTCAAGCTCACAGCGAGGGGGGGGACTCACGCACACAGCGAGGGGGGGACACGCACGCACACAGCGAGGGGGGGACACGCTCACGCACACAGCGAGGGGGGGACACATGCACACAGCGAGGGGGGGATCACGCACACAGCGAGGGAGGGGGACTCACGCACACAGCGAGGGGGGGGGACTCACGCACACAGCGAGGGGGGGGACTCACGCACACATCGAGGGGGGGGGGACTCACGCACACAGCGAGGGGGGGGACTCACGCACACAGCGAGGGGGGGGACTCACGCACACAGCGAGGGGGGGGACTCACGCACAAAGCGAGGGGGGATCTCACGCACACAGCGAGGGGGGGGACACACGCACACAGCGAGGGGGGGGACTCACGCACACAGCGAGGGGGGGGACTCACGCACACAGCGAGGGGGGGGACTCACGCACACAGCGAGGGGGGGGACTCACGCACACAGCGAGGGGGGGGACTCACGCACACAGCGAGGGGGGGACACGCACGCACACAGCGAGGGGGGGACACGCACGCACACAGCGAGGGGGGACACACGCACACACAGCGAGGGGGGGACACACGCACACACAGCGAGGGGGACACACACACACACACACAGCGAAGGAGGGACACGCTCACGCACACAGCGAGGGGGGGGACACACGCACACAGCGAGGGGGGGGACTCACGCACACAGCGAGGGGGGGACTCACGCACACAGCGAGGGGGGGACTCGCACACAGCGAGGGGGGGTCTCACGCACACAGCGAGGGGGGACTCAGGCACACAGCGAGGGGGGGGACTCAGGCACACAGCGAGGGGGGGACACACGCACACACAGCGAGGGGGGGGGACGCACACACAGCGAGGGGGGGGGACACGCACACAGCGAGGGACACACACACACACACAGCGAAGGAGGGACACGCTCACGCACACAGCAAGGGGGGGGACTCACGCACACAGCGAGGGGGGGGACTCACGCACACAGCGAGGGGGGGCCTCACGCACACAGCGAGGGGGGGGACACACGCACACGGCGAGGGGGGGGACACACGCACACGGCGAGGGGGGGCACCATCGCACACAGCGAGGGGGGTGACTCACGCACACAGCGAGGGGGGGACACGCTCACGCACACAGCGAGGGGGGGGACATGCTCACGCACACAGCGACGGGGGGACTCACGCACACAGCGAGGGGGGGGGGACACACGAACACAGCGAGGGGGTGGACTCACGCACACAGCGAGGGGGTGGACTCACGCACACAGCGAGGGGGGGACACACGCACACAGCGAGGTGTGGACACACGCACACAGCGAGGGGGGGACACACGAACACAGCGAGGGGGGGACACACGAACACAGCGAGGGGGGGACACACGAACACAGCGAGGGGGGGGACACACGAACACAGCGAGGGGGGACCCACGCACACACAGCGAGGGGGGGACACACGCACACAGCGAGGGGGGGACACACGCACACAGTGAGGGGGGACACAAGGACACACAGCGAGGGGGGGGACTCACGCACACAGCGAGGGGGGGGACTCACGCACACAGC
This sequence comes from Chiloscyllium punctatum, assembly GCF_047496795.1. Lineage (NCBI taxonomy): Eukaryota > Metazoa > Chordata > Chondrichthyes > Orectolobiformes > Hemiscylliidae > Chiloscyllium > Chiloscyllium punctatum. Next base: position 72,250,924 of record NC_092754.1, on the reverse strand, counting down.
GAGGGGGGGGACTCACGCACACAGCGAGGGGGGGACTCACGCACAGTGAGGGGGGGGACTCACGCACACAGCGAACGGGGTGACTCACGCACACAGCGAGGGGGGGAACTCACGCACACAGTGAGAGGGGGACACGCTCATGCACACAGCGAGGGGGGGGGACTCACGCACACAGCGAGGGGGGGGACTCACGCACACAGCGAGGGGGGACTCACGCACACAGCGAGGGGGGGGACACACGCACACAGCGAGGGGGCGGACACACGCACACAGCGAGGGGGCGGACACACGCACACAGCGAGGGGGGTCTCACGCACACACACACACCGAAGGAGGGACACGCTCATGCACACAGCGGAGGGGGAACTCACGCACACAGCGAGGGGGGACTCACGCACACAGCGAGGGGGGGAATCACGCACACAGCGAGGGGGGGAATCACGCAGACAGCGAGGGGTGGGACTCACGCACACAGCGAGGGGGGGACACACGCACACAGCGAGGGGGGGACACACGCACACAGCGAGGGGGGACTCACGCACACAGCGAGGGGGGGGGACACACGCACACAGCGAGGGGGAGACTCACGCACACAGCGAGGGGGGCGACTCACGCACACAGCGAGGGGGGGACACAAGCACACAATGATGGGGGGACACACGCACAAACAGCGAAGGAGGGACACGCTCACGCACACACCGAGGGGGGGACTCACGCACACAGCGAGGGGGAGGGACTCACGCACACAGCGAGGGGGAGGGACTCACGCACACAGCGAGGGGGGGGACTCACGCACACAGCGAACGGGGGACACGCTCACGCACACAGCGAGGGGGGGGGACTCACGCACACACCGAGGGGGAGACTCATGCACACAGCGGGGGGGGGGACTCACGCACACAGCGAGGGGGGGGACACGCACACCGCGAGGGGGGGGACTCACGCACACAGCGAGGGGGGGGACTCACGCACACAGCGAGGGGGGGGACACGCACACAGCGAGGGGGGGGACACGCACACAGCGAGGGGGGGGACTCACGCACACACCGAGGGGGAGACTCATGCACACAGCGGGGGGGGGGACTCACGCACACAGCGAGGGGGGGGACACGCACACAGTGAGGGGGGGGACACGCACACAGCGAGGGGGGGGACTCACGCACACAGCGAGGGGGGGGACTCACGCACACAGCGAGGGGGGGGACTCACGCACACAGCGAGGGGGGGACTCACGCACACAGCTAGGGGGGGGACTCACGCACACAGCGAGGGGGGGGACACGCACACAGCGAGGGGGGGGACACGCACACAGCGAGGGGGGGGACACGCACACAGCGAGGGGGGGGACTCACGCACACAGCGAGGGGGGGGACACGCACACAGCGAGGGTGGGTCTCACGCACACAGCGAGGGGGGGTCTCACGCACACAGCGAGGGGGGGTCTCACGCACACACAGCGAAGGTGGGACATGCTCACGCACACAGCGAGGGGATGGGACAACGCACACAGCGAGGGGGGTGACACACGCACACAGCGAGGGGACACACACGCACACAGCGAGGGGGGGACACACGAACACAGCGAGGGGGGGGACACATGCACGTACACAGCGAGGGGGGGACACATGCACACAGCGGGGGGTGGACACACGCACACAGCGGGGGGGGGGTCTCACACACACAGACAGCGAAGGAGGGACACGCTCATGCCCACAGCGAGGGGGGGCTCACGCACACAGCGAGGGGGGGGACTCACGCACACAGCGAGGGGGGGGACTCACGCACACAGCGAGGGGGGGGACTCACGCACACAGCGAGGGGGGGGACTCACGCACACAGCGAGGGGGGCGACTCACGCACACAGCGAGGGGGGGGACTCACGCACACAGCGAGGGGGAGACTCATGCACACAGCGGGGGGGGGACTCACGCACACAGCGAGGGGGGGGACACGCACACAGCGAGGGGGGGGACTCACGCACACAGCGAGGGGGGGGACTCACGCACACAGCGAGGGGGGGGACACGCACACAGCGAGGGGGGGGGACACGCACACAGCGAGGGGGGGGACTCACGCACACACCGAGGGGGAGACTCATGCACACAGCGGGGGGGGGGACTCACGCACACAGCGAGGGGGGGGACACGCACACAGCGAGGGGGGGGACACGCACACAGCGAGGGGGGGGACTCACGCACACAGCGAGGGGGGGGGACTCACGCACACAGCGAGGGGGGGGGACTCACGCACACAGCGAGGGGGGGGGACACGCACACAGCGAGGGGGGGGACACGCACACAGCTAGGGGGGGGACTCACGCACACAGCGAGGGGGGGACACGCACACAGCGAGGGGGGGGACTCACGCACACAGCGAGGGGGGGGACACGCACACAGCGAGGGGGGACACACACACACAGTGAGGGGGGGACACACACACACAGCGAGGGGGGGACACGCTCACGTACACAGCGAGGGGGGGACTCACGCACACAGCGAGGGGGGGACTCACGCACACAGCGAGGGGGGGACTCACGCACACAGCGAGGGGGGGACTCACGCACACAGCGAGGGGGGGACACACGCACACAGCGAGGGGAGGACTCACGCACACAGCGAGGGGGGGTCTCACGCACACAGCGAGGGGGGGTCTCACGCACACAGCGAGGGGGGGTCTCACGCACACACAGCGAAGGTGGGACATGCTCACGCACACAGCGAGGAGGGGACACACGCACGCACACAGCGAGGGGACACACACGCACACAGCGAGGGGGGGACACACGAACACAGCGAGGGGGGGACACATGCACGTACACAGCGAGGGGGGGACACATGCACACAGCGGGGGGTAGACACACGCACACAGCGGGGGGGGGGTCTCACACACACAGACAGCGAAGGAGGGACACGCTCATGCCCACAGCGAGGGGGGGCTCACGCACACAGCGAGGGGGGGGACTCACGCACACAGCGAGGGGGGGGACTCACGCACACAGCGAGGGGGGGGACTCACGCACACAGCGAGGGGGGGGGACACGCACACACAGCGAAGGAGGGACACACTCACGCACACAGTGAGGGGGGGGACACACGCACACAGCGAGGGGGGACACACGCACACAGCGAGGGGGGGACACACGCACACAGCGAGGGGGGGACTCACGCACACAGCGAGGGGGGGGACTCACGCACACAGCGAGGGGGGGGACTCACGCACACAGCGAGGGGGGGGACTCACGCACACAGAGCGAAGGAGGGACACGCTCACGCACACAGCGAGGGGGGGGACTCACGCACACACCGAGGGGGAGACTCATGCACACAGCGAGGGGGGGGACACACGCACACAGCGAGGGGGGGGACACACGCACACAGCGAGGGGGGGACACACTCACACACAGCGAGGGGGGGACACACTCACACACAGCAAAGGAGGAACACGCTCACGCATTCAGTGAGGGGGGAACTCACGTACACAGCGAGGGGGGACTCACGCACGCACACAGCGAGGGGGGGGACAACGCACACAGCGAGGGGAGGACACGCACGCACACAGCGAGGGGGGGGACACACGCACACAGCGAGGGGGGGACACAAGCACACAATGATGGGGGGACACACGCACAAACAGCGAAGGAGGGACACGCTCACGCACACACCGAGGGGGGGACTCACGCACACAGCGAGGGGGAGGGACTCACGCACACAGCGAGGGGGAGGGACTCACGCACACAGCGAAGGGGGGACTCACGCACACAGCGAACGGGGGACACGCACACAGCGAGGGGGGGGACTCAAGCACACAGCGGGGGGGGACTCACGCACACAGCGAGGGGGGGGACACGCACACAGCGAGGGGGGGGACTCACGCACACAGCGAGGGGGGGGACTCACGCACACAGCGAGGGGGGGGGACACGCACACAGCGAGGGGGGGGGACACGCACACAGCGAGGGGGGGGACTCACGCACACACCGAGGGGGGAGACTCACGCACACAGCGAGGGGGGGGACACGCACACAGCGAGGGGGGGGACACGCACACAGCGAGGGGGGGGACTCACGCACACAGCGAGGGGGGGGACTCACGCACACAGCGAGGGGGGGGACTCACGCACACAGCGAGGGGGGGGACACGCACACAGCGAGGGGGGGGACACGCACACAGCTAGGGGGGGGACTCACGCACACAGCGAGGGGGGGGACACGCACACAGCGAGGGGGGGGGGACACGCACACAGCGAGGGGGGGGACTCACGCACACAGCGAGGGGGGGGACACGCACACAGCGAGGGGGGACACACACACACAGCGAGGGGGGGACACACACACACAGCGAGGGGGGGACACGCTCACGTACACAGCGAGGGGGGGACTCACGCACACAGCGAGGGGGGGACTCACGCACACAGCGAGGGGGGGACTCACGCACACAGCGAGGGGGGGACACACGCACACAGCGAGGGGAGGACTCACGCACACAGCGAGGGGGGGTCTCACGCACACAGCGAGGGGGGGTCTCACGCACACAGCGAGGGGGGGTCTCACGCACACACAGCGAAGGTGGGACATGCTCACGCACACAGCGAGGGGGGGACACACGCACGCACACAGCGAGGGGACACACACGCACACAGCGAGGGGGGGACACACGAACACAGCGAGGGGGGGACACATGCACGTACACAGCGAGGGGGGGACACATGCACACAGCGGGGGGTGGACACACGCACACAGCGGGGGGGGGGGTCTCACACACACAGACAGCGAAGGAGGGACACGCTCATGCCCACAGCGAGGGGGGGCTCACGCACACAGCGAGGGGGGGGACTCACGCACACAGCGAGGGGGGGGACTCACGCACACAGCGAGGGGGGGGACTCACGCACACAGCGAGGGGGGGGACTCACGCACACAGCGAGGGGGGGAGTCACGCACACAGCGAGGGGGGGAGTCACGCACACACAGCGAAGGAGGGACACGCTCACGCACACACCGAGGGGGAGACTCATGCACACAGCGAGGGGGGGACTCACGCACACAGCGAGGGGGGGGGACACGCACACACAGCGAAGGAGGGACACACTCACGCACACAGTGAGGGGGGGACACACGCACACAGCGAGGGGGGACACACGCACACAGCGAGGGGGGGACTCACGCACACAGCGAGGGGGGGACACACGCACACAGCGAGGGGGGACACACGCACACAGCGAGGGGGGGACTCACGCACACAGCGAGGGGGGGACTCACGCACACAGCGAGGGGGGGACTCACGCACACAGCGAGGGGGGGACTCACGCACACAGCGAGGGGGGACACACGCACACAGCGAGGGGGGGACACACGCACACAGCGAGGGGGGGGACTCACGCACACAGCGAGGGGGGGGACTCACGCACACAGCGGGGGGGGACACACGCACACAGCGAGGGGGGGGACTCACGCACACAGCGAGGGGAGACACACGCACACAGCGAGGGGAGACACACGCACACAGCGAGGGGGGGACACACGCACACAGCGAGGGGGGGACTCACGCACACAGCGAGGGGGGGACTCACGCACACAGCGAGGGGGGGACTCACGCACACAGCGAGAGGGGGACTCACGCACACAGCGAGAGGGGGACTCACGCACACAGCGAGGGGGGGACTCACGCACACAGCGAGGGGGGGACTCACGCACACAGCGAGGGGGGGAACTCACGCACACAGCGAGGGGGGGACTCACGCACACAGCGAGGGGGGGACTCACGCACACAGCGAGGGGGGGACACACGCACACAGCGAGGGGAGGGACTCGCACACAGTGAGGGGGGGTCTCACGCACACAGCGAGGGGGGGACTCACGCACACAGCGGGGGGGGGACACACACACACACAGCGAGGGAGGGGACTCACGCACAGTGAGGGAGGAGACACGCGCACACAGCGAGGGGGGGACACACTCACACAGCGAAGGAGGAACACGCTCACGCATTCAGTGAGGGGGGAACTCACGTACACAGCGAGGGGTGACACACGCACGCACACAGCGAGGGGAGGGACAACGCACACAGCGAGGGGGGGACACACTCACACAGCGAAGGAGGAACACGCTCACGCATTCAGTGAGGGGGGAACTCACGCACGCACACAGCGAGGGGGGGGACACACGCACAAATAGCGAAGGAGGGACACGCTCACGCACACACCGAGGGGGAGACTCACGCACACAGCGAGCGGGGGGGACTCACGCACACAGCGAGGGGGGGGACTCACGCACACAGCGAGGGGGAGGGACTCACGCACACAGCGAGGGGGAGGGACTCACGCACACAGCGAAGTGGGGGACTCACGCACACAGCGAGGGGAGGAATCACGCACACAGCGAGGGGGGGGACTCACGCACACAGCGAGGGGGGGGACACACGCACACAGCGAAGTGGGGGACTCACGCACACAGCGAGGGAAGGAATCACGCACACAGCGAGGGAAGGAATCACGCACACAGCGAGGGGGGGGACTCACGCACACAGCGGGGGGGGGACACACGCACACAGCGAGGGGGGGGACTCACGCACACAGCGAGGGGGACACACACGCACGCACACAGTGAGGGGGGGACACGCACGCACACAGCGAGGGGGGGGACTCACGTACACAGCGAGGGGGGGGACTCACGCACACAGCGAGGGGGGGACACACGCACACAGCGAGGGACACACACACACACAGCGAAGGAGGGACACGCTCACGCACACAGCGAGGGGGGGGACACACGCACACAGCGAGGGGGGGGACACACTACACAGCGAAGGAGGGACACGCTCACGCACACACCGAGGGGGGGGACAGGCACGCACACAGCGAGGGGGGGACTCACGCACACAGCGAGGGGGGGACTCACGCACAGCGAGGGGGGTCTCACGCACACAGCGAGGGGGGGGACTCACGCACACAGCGAGGGGGGGGACTCACGCACACAGCGAGGGGGGGGACTCACGCACACAGCGAGGGGGGGACTCACGCACACAGCGAGGGGGGGACTCACGCACACACAGCGAAGGAGGGACACGCTCATGCTCACAGCGAGGGGGGGGACTCACGCACACAGCGAGGGGGGGACACGCTCACGCACACAGCGAGGGGGGGACACATGCACACAGCGAGGGGGGGATCACGCACACAGCGAGGGGGGGGGACTCACGCACACAGCGAGGGGGGGGACTCACGCACACAGCGAGGGGGGGTCTCACGCACACAGCGAGGGAGGGGACTCACGCACACAGCGAGGGAGGGACACGCTCACGCACACAGCGAGGGGGGGACACATGCACACAGCGAGGGGGGGATCACGCACACAGCGAGGGGGGGTGACTCACGCACACAGCGAGGGGGGGGACTCACGCACACAGCGAGGGGGGGTCTCACGCACACAGCGAGGGAGGGGACTCACGCACACAGCGAGGGGGGGGACTCACGCACACAGCGAGGGGGGGGACTCACGCACACAGCGAGGGGGGGGACTCACGCACACAGCGAGGGGGGGGACTCACGCACACAGCGAGGGGGGGACTCACGCACACAGCGAGGGGGGACACACGCGCACACACAGCGAGGGGGGACACACGCACACACAGCGAGGGGGGGACACACGCACACAGCGAGGGGGACACACACACACACACACAGCGAAGGAGGGACACGCTCACGCACACAGCGAGGGGGGGGACACACGCACACAGCGAGGGGGGGGGACTCACGCACACAGCGAGGGGGGGACTCACGCACACAGCGAGGGGGGGAATCACGCACACAGCGAGGGGGGGTCTCACGCACACAGCGAGGGGGGAGACTCACGCACACAGCGAGGGGGGAGACTCACGCACACAGCGAGGGGGGACTCAGGCACACAGCGAGGGGGGGGACTCACGCACACAGCGAGGGGGGACACACGCACACACAGCGAGGTGGGGGGACACGCACACAGCGAAGGAGGGACACGCTCACGCACACAGCGAGGGGGGGGACTCACGCACACAGCGAGGGGGGGGACTCACGCACACAGCGAGGGGGGGGACTCACGCACACAGCGAGGGGGGGGACTCACGCACACAGCGAGGGGGGGGACACACGCACACGGCGAGGGGGGGGACACACGCACACGGCGAGGGGGGGGACATAAGCACACGGCGAGGGGGGGCACCATCGCACACAGCGAGGGGGGTGACTCACGCACACAGCGAGGGGGGGACACGCTCACGCACACAGCGAGGGGGGGGACATGCTCACGCACACAGCGAGGGGGGGACACGCACACAGCGAGTGGGGGGACACGCACACAGCGAGGGGGGGGGGACACGCACACAGCGAGGGGGGGGACACACGCACACAGCGAGGGGGGGGACACACGCACACAGCGAGGGGGGGGTCACACGCACACAGCGAGGGGGGGGTCACACGCACACAGCGAGGGGGGGCACCATCGCACACAGCGAGGTGGGTGACTCACGCACACAGCGATGGGGGGACACACGAACACAGCGAGGGGGTGGACTCATGCACGCACACAGCGAGGGGGGGACTCACGCACACAGCGAGGGGGGGGACTCACGCACACAGCGAGGGGGGGGAATCACGCACACAGCGAGGGGGAGGACACACGCACACAGCGAGGGGGGGGACACACGCACACAGCGAGGGGGGGGACACACGCACACAGCGAGGGGGGGGACACACGCACACAGCGAGGGGGGGGACACACGCACACAGCGAGGGGGGGGACACACGCACACAGCGAGGGGGGGGACTCACGCACACAGCGAGGGGGGGGACTCACGCACACAGCGAGGGGGGGTACTCACGCACACAGCGAGGGGGGGGACTCACGCACACAGCGAGGGGGGGGACTCACGCACACAGCGAGGGGGGGGACTCACGCACACAGCGAGGGGGGGGACTCACGCACACAGCGAGGGGGGGACACGCACGCACACAGCGAGGGGGGGACACGCACGCACACAGCGAGGGGGGGACACGCACGCACACAACGAGGGGGACGCACGCACGCACACAACGAGGGGGGGGCACGCACGCACACAGCGAAGGGGGACACACGCACACACAGCGAGGGGGGGACTCACGCACACACAGCGAAGGAGGGACACGCTCACGCACACAGCGAGGGGGGGGGGACACACGCACACAGCGAGGGGGGGGAAATGCTAACGCACACAGCGAGGGAGGGACTCACGCACACAGCGAGGGGGGGGACACACTCACACAGCGAGGGGGGGGACCCACGCACACAGCGAGGGGGGGGAACACGCACACACACAGCGAGAGGAGGGACACGCTCACGCACACACCGAGGGGGGGACAGGCACGCACACAGCGAGGGGGGGACACATGCACGCACACAGCGAGGGGGGGACCTCACGCACACAGCGAGGGGGGGACTCACGCACACAGCGAGGGGGGGACTCACGCACACAGCGAGGGGGGGACTCACGCACACAGCGAGGGGGGGACTCACGCACACAGCGAGGGGGGGACTCACGCACACAGCGAGGGGGGGACTCACGCACACAGCGAGGGGGGGACTCACGCACACAGCGAGGGGGGGACTCACGCACACAGCGAGGGGGGGACTCACGCACACAGCGAGGGGGGGACTCACGCACACAGCGAGGGGGGGGACACGCACGCACACAGCGAGGGGGGGACACGCACGCACACAGCGAGGGGGGACACACGCACACACAGCGAGGGGGGGACACACGCACACAGCGAGGGGGACACACGCACACACACACAGCGAAGGAGGGACACGCTCACGCACACAGCGAGGGGGGGGACACACGCACACAGCGAGGGGGGGGGACTCACGCACACAGCGAGGGGGGGACTCACGCACACAGCGAGGGGGGGACTTACGCACACAGCGAGGGGGGGTCTCACGCACACAGCGAGGGGGGAGACTCACGCACACAGCGAGGGGGGGACTTACGCACACAGCGAGGGGGGGTCTCACGCACACAGCGAGGGGGGAGACTCACGCACACAGCGAGGGGGGACTCAGGCACACAGCGAGGGGGGACTCAGGCACACAGCGAGGGGGGACACACGCACACAGCGAGGGGGGGGGACACGCACACAGCGAGGGACACACACACACACAGCGAAGGAGGGACACGCTCACGCACACAGCGAGGGGGGGGACTCACGCACACAGCGAGGGGGGGGGACTCACGCACACAGCGAGGGGGGGGACTCACGCACACAGCGAGGGGGGGGACTCACGCACACAGCGAGGGGGGGGACTCACGCACACAGCGAGGGGGGGGACTCACGCACACGGCGAGGGGGGGGACACACGCACACGGCGAGGGGGGGGACACACGCACACGGCGAGGGGGGGGACACACGCACACGGCGAGGGGGGGCACCATCGCACACAGCGAGGGGGGTGACTCACGCACACAGCGAGGGGGGGGACTCACGCACACGGCGAGGGGGGGGACACACGCACACGGCGAGGGGGGGGACACACGTATACGGCGAGGGGGGGCACCATCGCACACAGCGAGGGGGGTGACTCACGCACACAGCGAGGGGGGGACACGCTCACGCACACAGCGAGGGGGGGGACATGCTCACGCACACAGCGAGGGGGGGACACACGAACACAGCGAGGGGGGGACACACGAACACAGCGAGGGGGTGGACTCACGCACACAGCGAGGGGGGGACACACGCACACAGCGAGGGGGGGACACACGAACACAGCGAGGGGGGGACACACGAACACAGCGAGGGGGGGACACACGAACACAGCGAGGGGGGGAAACACGAACACAGCGAGGGGGGGACACACGAACACAGCGAGGGGGGGACACACGAACACAGCGAGGGGGGGACACACGAACACAGCGAGGGGGGGACACACGAACACAGCGAGGGGGGGACACACAAACACAGCGAGGGGGGGACACACGCACACAGCGAGGGGGGGGACACACGCACACAGCGAGGGGGGGGACACACGCACACAGCGAGGGGGGGGACACACGCACACAGCGAGGGGGGGGACACACGCACACAGCGAGGGGGGGGGACACACGCACACAGCGAGGGGGGGGGACACACGCACACAGCGAGGGGGGGGACTCACGCACACAGCGAGGGGGGGGACTCACGCACACAGCGAGGGGGGGGCTCACGCACACAGCGAGGGGGGGGCTCACGCACACAGCGAGGGGGGGGACACACGCACACAGCGAGGGGGGGACACACGCACACAGCGAGGGGGGGGTCACACGCACACAGCGAGGGGGGGGTCACACGCACACAGCGAGGGGGGGGTCACACGCACACAGCGAGGGGGGGCACCATCGCACACAGCGAGGGGGGTGACTCACGCACACAGCGAGGGGGGGACACGCTCACGCACACAGCGAGGGGGGGACTCACGCACACAGCGAGGGGGGGACACACGAACACAGCGAGGGGGTGGACTCACGCACACAGCGAGGGGGGGGACTCACGCACACAGCGAGGGGGGGGACTCACGCACACAGCGAGGGGGGGGACTCACGCACACAGCGAGGGGGGGGACTCACGCACACAGCGAGGGGGGGGACTCACGCACACAGCGAGGGGGGGGACTCACGCACACAGCGAGGGGGGGGACTCACGCACACAGCGAGGGGGGGGGACTCACGCACACAGCGAGGGGGGGGACTCACGCACACAGCGAGGGGGGGGACTCACGCACACAGCGAGGGGGGGGACTCACGCACACAGCGAGGGGGGGGACTCACGCACACAGCGAGGGGGGGGACTCACGCACACAGCGAGGGGGGGACACATGCACGCATACAGCGAGGGGGGGACCACACGCACACAGCGAGGGGGGGACCTCACGCACACAGCGAGGGGGGGGACTCACGCACACAGCGAAGGAGGGACATGCTCACGCACACAGCGAGGGTGGGAACACGCTCGCACACAGCGAGGGGGGGCACCATCACACACAGCGAGGGGACACACACACACACACACACACAGCGAAGGAGGGACACGCTCACGCACACAGCGAGGGGGGGGTCACACGCACACAGCGAGGGGGGGCACCATCGCACACAGCGAGGGGGGGACACGCTCACGCACACAGCGACGGGGGGACACGCACACAGCGAGGGGGTGGACTCATGCACGCACACAGCGAGGGGGGGACTCACGCACACAGCGAGGGGGGGGACTCACGCACACAGCGAGGGGGGGGACTCACGCACACAGCGAGGGGGGGGACTCACGCACACAGCGAGGGGGGGGGACTCACGCACACAGCGAGGGGGGGACAGGCACGCACACAGCGAGGGGGGGACACATGCACGCATACAGCGAGGGGGGGACCACACGCACACAGCGAGGGGGGGACCTCACGCACACAGCGAGGGGGGGGACTCACGCACACAGCGAGGGGGGGACTCACGCACACAGCGAGGGGGGGACTCACGCACACAGCGAGGGGGGGACTCACGCACACAGCGAGGGGGGGACTCACGCACACAGCGAGGGGGGGACTCACGCACACAGCGAGGGGGGGACTCACGCACACAGCGAGGGGGGGACTCACGCACACAGCGAGGGGGGGACTCACGCACACAGCGAGGGGGGGGACTCACGCACACAGCGAGGGGGGGACTCACGCACACAGCGAGGGGGGGACTCACGCACACAGCGAGGGGGGGACTCACGCACACAGCGAGGGGGGGACTCACGCACACAGCGAGGGGGGGACTCACGCACACAGCGAGGGGGGGACTCACGCACACAGCGAGGGGGGGACTCACGCACACAGCGAGGGGGGGACTCACGCACACAGCGAGGGGGGGACTCACGCACACAGCGAGGGGGGGACTCACGCACACAGCGAGGGGGGGACTCACGCACACAGCGAGGGGGGGACTCACGCACACAGCGAGGGGGGGACTCACGCACACAGCGAGGGGGGGACTCACGCACACAGCGAGGGGGGGACACAGAGTGAGTGAGTAATATGCATACACACACATACAGAGTGAGGGGAGGACACCATCACACACTGCAAGAGGGACGCGCGCGCACACACACACACACACACAGCGGGGGTGGGACACGCACCCACACAGTGAGGTTGAGACACGCAGACAGAGCAAGGGTGGGACATGTGCTCAGAAAGCGAGAGGGGATACACACACACACAATACACACACACACACAAAGTGAGGGAGGGACACGCACACACACAACGAGGGAGGTACAAAACACACACAGTGAGGAGAATTACACACACACAGCATGGGAAGGGGACACACACACGCATACACACACATATACACAGAACAATGGAGGGACACGTGCACACACAGTGATGTGTCTCCTCGGACATATCATCGTCCAGCTCTCACTCCAGTCTGCTCCCTCACAGGGTCACCGTCTCTGTGACTCCCAGGTACAACTAGGCCTCGATCCTCAGTGCGGATTTATATTCTCCCAGGTGGGAGTCAGCCTCATGTTCCTGCTCCAAGTTGCTCCCTCACACGGTCCCTCCCTCTGTGACTCGGTGCTGATTTCGAGGCTCGTGCTCTGCCTTTTATCCAACTCCAAGTCCCAGTCGGCCTTGACCCTCCCTACTGATTTATATTCTCCCGCTTTGTGCTGCTCTCTCTCAGGTTCTCTCCCCTTGTGACTCCCAGGTAATGGTAGGCCTCAAGCCTCAGCTGAGATTTATAACACCCCATTCCACACTGCTCTCTTACAGGATCGCTGTTGTGCCTGGAAGACAGTGGGAAGGGGAGGATTAGACAGAGCAGATGGTGTTACAGTGATTGAGGGAGCTGTAGGGGATTAAACAGGTTATCTGGGGAGCTAGGCAGACCTGCAGTATCTAAAGAACGTTACTGGAAGATACAGCGAGAGTTGCAGACACTGAAGAGGGCAAAGGAAATAGAGGGATGGTGGATTGTTCATGACGGAGCTTTGTAGAGTCGAAAGGGCTTCAAAGTTTGGGAGAAGATCTGGAGCTCGGGTGCTCATTGTTGTGGTTCTGTTCGCCGAGCTGGGAATTTGTGTTGCAGACGTTTCGTCCCGTCTAGGTGACATCCTCAGGGATCCTCCTGTGAAGGGCTTCTGTGATGTTTCCTCCGGCATTTATAGTGGCCTGTCTCTGCCGCTTCCGGTTGTCAGTTTGAGCTGTCCACTGTAGTGGCCGGTATATTGGGTCCAGGTCGATGTGTTTGTTGATAGAGTCTGTGGATGAGTGCCATGCCTCTAGGAATTCCCTGGCTGTTCTCTGTTTGGCTTGTCCTATAATGGTAGTGTTGTCCCAGTCGAACTCACGTTGCTTGTCATCTGCGTGTGTGGCTACTAAGGATAGCTGGTCGTGTTGTTTCATGGCTAGTTGGTGTTCGTGTATACGGATCGTTAGCTGTCTTCCTGTTTGTCTGATGTAGTGTTTTGTGCAGTCCTTGCATGGGATTTTGTACACTACGTTGGTTTTGCTCATGTTGGGTGTCAGGTCCTTCATTCTGGTGAGTTGTTGTCTGAGAGTGGCTGTTGGTTTGTGTGCTGTTATGAGTCCTAGTGATCGCAGTAGTCTGGCTGCCAGTTCCGAACTGTTCTTGTTGTATGGTAGTGTGGCTAGTCCTTTGGGTTGTGGCATGTCCTCATTCCGTTGTCTTTCCCTGAGGCATCTGTGGATGAAATTGTGTGGAGTTTGACCCCACCCCACAGCTCACCAATAGGATAAACAACACACTGAGAAACCTACAAAAAAAACGGACAGATAACCAGGTTTGAACTAGAGCGAATGAAAACTGAAAGCAACAACACCCTTAGATTCTGTGGAATACATAAAGTGCACAAACCAGCCATCCCACTCAGACCCATAGTATCACTACCACGGATACCATCACACAAACTGGCTCAATAACTACAGCAGAAACTGAAACACCTGATCAGCGGATCCAGACACTCTGTACAGTCAACACAGGAATTCTTGGACATCATCAGAAATATACACAGACAAGGAATTAACTATGGTCTCATTTGATGTCACGGCACTGTTCACCTCCATCGACAAAACCCTAGCCAGAGAAACAATAGCCAACCTGCTGGCCATACAGAACAGACAACAGGACGGTGAACATATCAACAAAGACGGCATACTCAAACTACTGGACCTGTGCCTCACAACACACTTCACATTCAACAACCAAATATATGAACAAATCAACATCACACCCATGGGCTCACCCATCTCTGGACTCATAGCAGAAGTGGTAATGCAAAGATTAGAACAAACAGTCTTACCGCAAATTCAACCCAAACTCTGGGTCAGATATGTAGATGACACCTTTGTAATCATTAAAATCACAGAAATAGAGAACACACACCGGATCATCAACGCCACACTCACAGGAATCTGATTCACAAGAGAGAAAGAAAAGGACAACCAACCTAGACGTGATGGTACAGAGAACACTGAACGGAGAATTCACCACAAAGGTATACAGGAAAGACACACACACAGACCAAGTCCTGAACTACGAAAGCAACCACCCCAACACACACAAAAGAAGTTCCATCAAGACACTGTTCAAAAGGGCCACAACACACTGCAGTACACCAGAACTGCAAAAAGAGGAAGAAGAACACCTATACAATGTATTCGCCAAAAACGGATACCCCCACAATTTCATTAGGGATTGTCTGTATGGATTTGCTAGACGACTGCCCTCTGATATTGATGAGGGCAGTGCAGATGATGTGGTTTATATGGAGTTCATTAAGGTGGCATGTCTTCATTCCGTTGTCCCACACAGAAGGCTGGTCCAAAAGGGAAGATCCCATGGGATCCAAGGTAAGTTGGTAAATTGGCTCCACAATTGGTGGAGGGTTGGTTTTGTGATTGAAAGCCTTTGCCCAGCGGGTGTCCCACAGGGATCTGTGCAGGAGCCATTGCTGTTCATTGTGGACATTAATCACTCGGATGTGAAAGCAGAAGGTAATATTAGTAGGTTTGCAGAAAACATGAAAGGTGAGGGTGTTGTCCACAGTGAGGGGGATGGTCTCAGGCTGCAGTCTGATATCGATCAGATGATAAACTGATCAGAGTAATGGCAGCTGGAGTTTACTTCTGATCACTGTGAGGTAATGCACTGTGGGAAGTCTCATAAACGAATGGTATACATCATGAATGGGAGGTTCTCCTGGAGAACTGAGGAACACATCGACCTTGGTGGGTAAGTCCCTGGATGTCTGAAGGTGTCAGCACAGGTAGACAGGATGGGGAATACACCTGAACTGAGAACAGGAGGGGGACCCACATCCTGGTGGGGAACGTTGCTGGAGCTGCTCGAGAGGATTTAAACTTGTCTGGCTGGGCTGTGTGACCCCAAAGAGTCGTAAGGCCAGAAAGAAAGTTGAGGCTGGTACAAATGTTCAAGAGAGCAATATAAGGAGACAAGGCAGGCAAGAACATAGCAGACAATTAGGGAAAATTGGTGGATTAAACTCCAGTTATTTCAATGCAAAGGGCCAGACAGATAAGACAGATGAACCCAGAGCATGGATGGGAACTTGGGATTGGGATCCCATAGATATTACAGAAACACAGCTGAGGGAGCAACAGGAGCAGCAGCTCAATGTTCCGGAGACAGATACTGCAGGAAGGATAGAACAGGAGGGAAAACAGGAGGAGAGCTGGTGGGTTTGATTGGGGGAAACATCCCAGCAGTACCTAGAGGGAGGATTCATGTAGGATCGCCCAGTTAAACGATATTAGTGGAACTGAGAAATAAACATTGGTCATTAGTTTTCTACGGTCGGACTACAGCGATAGGCAATGGGAGATGGAGGAGCAAATATGTCAGGAGATTTCAGATATCTCTCAGAATAATAGGGTTGGAATGATCGGGGATCTTAACCGTTCCAAACCTAGACTGGGATTGCTACTAAGTTAAGCATTTGGATGGAAGGAATTTGTTAAGTGTGTTCCAAAAACTCCCAGTCATTATGTAAGTGGCCCAACTGGAGAATGGGGCTAAACCTGACCTCCCCTTGGGAAACAAGGTCGGGAACGGGACTGAGGTGTTAATGGGGGAGCACTTTGGAAAGTTACCACAATTGTATTAGTTTGAAAATAGCGATGGAAAAGGACAGGCCTGGTCCACAAGTTAAAGTTATTCAATGGAGCAAGATAGTATTAGACAGGAATTTTTAAAGTAGATCTGGGGAGGCTATTTGCAGATAAAGGGAAGTCTGGCAAGTCGGAATATTTTAAAACCGAGATAAAAGGAGCGTTCAGCGCCAGCGTGTTCCTGTTAGTATGCAGCTCAATGCTGACTGAATTAGGAAACAGTGGCTGAGTTTCGAGGCTGTGGTCAAGAAAAACGGGTTCACATGTCAGATATAACTGGCTGACTCAAGGGAATCCCTTCAGGAGCATCGGGGCTGTAGAAATACACTTAGGATGGAAATCAGGAATGTAAAAAGGGGACACGAGATCGCTTTGGCAGAGAATGTTAAGGAGAATCCAAAGAGACTCTACAAGTGTATTAAGAGCAAAAGAAGAGCTCGGGACAAACCCGGTCTCCTTAATGATCAATGAAGGCAACGATGTGTGAAACTACAAGATCCAAAACAAATATTTCACTTTGGAACTTACTGTGGATAAAGACTGGGGCGCTCGGGGAACTAAACAGTGTTTGACCTGACCACTATTGGAATACTGTGTGCAATTCTGGTCTCAATGCCATCGGAAGGATGTTGTGGAACCTGAAAGGGATCAGAAGAAATGACCAAAGATGTTGCCAGGGTTGGAGGGTTTGTGCTTCAGGGAAAAGCCTGAATAGGCTGGGGCTGTTTTCAGTTGAACATGGGAGGCTGAGGAGTTAACCGATAAAAGGTGTTTAAAATCATGATGGTCATCGACAGGGTCAATAGACAAGGCCATTTCCCCAGACGAGGGAAACTTTTCAAAGGCGTCTAAAGGACAACTGGCTCCCGCAGAGTGGATGGAATAAGCTGCCAGAGCAAATAGTGGAGGCTGATAGAAATACACTTAAAAGGCATGTGGATGGGTGTATGAATAGCAAGGGTTCAGAGGGATATTGGCAAAATTGTGGCAAATGTGACTCGAAACGTCATGCAGGAGTTGGTCTGAAGGGCCTGTTTCCGTGCTGTACATCTCTATGACTCAATGTCTTGAAATGAGTCCACATTATCGAAAAGGAGGGGCTGGAGGTTTTAAAACACAAAGGTAGATAAATCCCCAGGACCTGAACAAATGTATCTCAGGACATTGTGGGAAGCTGGTGAAGAAATTGTAGGGCCCCTAGCAGAGATATTTGTACCATAGAGAGCTATGTGTGATAGGCTGATAGACTGGAGGGTGGCATTGTGGACAGTGAAGAAGGTTTTCTGAGATTACAAAGGGATCCTGATGAAATGTGTGAATGGCTGAAAAACTGTAGATGGAGTTCAATCTGAATAAATGCGAGGTAATGTATTTGGAACAACAAACACGGGCAGGGCTTATACAATTAATGGCAAGACCTGCAGTAATGTTGTAGAACAGAGGGACCTCAGGGTTCAGCTACATAATTCTTTGAAGTTTGCAACATGGAGAGACAGGATAGTTTAAAAAAAGGTGCTGCCTCACTTCCTTTCATTGCTCAGTCCTTTGGATATAGGAGTTGGGAAGTCGCATTGAGATTATACAGGCCATTGGTGAGGCCTCTTCTGGAATACTGTGTCCAGTTCTGGTCGCCCAGTTATAGGAAGGATATTATTCAGCTGGAAAGGGTTGGGAGGAGATTTACTGGGATGTGGCTGGGTACGAAAGGCTTCAGTATAAAGAAAGGCTGAATAGGTTGGTATTTTTCACTGAAACCTGAACGTTGACAGATGACCTCATCGAAGTTTATAAAATCATGAGGGGATAGATAGAGCTAATGGGAGCTGTCTTTTCCCATGGACAGGGGAGTTTCAAGACAAGGCACTACATTTTTAAGTTTAAAGGAGAGACATATGAAAAAAAAGACACGAGAGGCACATTGCTACACAGAGGGTGGGTTGGGTGTGAAATGAACTTCCCAAGGAAAGGGTGAACATGGGGACAATTACAATGTTTAACAGACATTTAGATTAGTACAGAAATAGGAACGGTTTGAAGGGATATGATCCAGAAACAGGCAGGTGGGATGAGATCTGTTTTGGAGTATGGTTAGCGTTAACTGAACAGTGCGGTATGACTCCGACTATGATTATAATGTTGTGTCATTAATTAAGAAAGGCTGCAAGAGAAAGCCAGGGAACTACACACTGATGAGCGAGACATCAGGGTGGGTCAGTTGTTGGAGGTCTTTCTGAGAGGTAGGCCGTCCATGCATTTGGAAAGATAAGGCCTGATTACAGACAGCCAGCATGGCTTTGTGCGTGGGAAAACATGTCCCACAAACTTGACTGGAGTTTGCTCAAGATGTGACCAAAATGAAAGACGAAGGGGCCAAGGAATGAAAGATGGAGTTTAATTCAGTTGTTGCATTTAGTTCAGACAAACCAGGGAGGACTAACACGGGTAATGGTTGGGCCCTGAACAGTGTTGTAGAAAAGAGAGAGACCAAGGGGTGCAGTTACATTGTTCCTTGGACTGGCATCACAGGGCGACAGGGTGTTGAAAGCGGCAATTGGCACACTTGTCTTCATTGGTCAGAGCATTGAGTACATGAGTTGGAGATATTGGTAACACTGTCGTCAATATTTCTCCTGGGTAGGGGAGGCCACGGGGTGACCTTATACAAGTTTATGAAACCATGTATGGTCTAAGTAAGGTGAATTGCCAAGGGTAGGTGAGTCCAAAGCTAGAGGCATAAACGTGAGGTGAGAGAGCAAGGATTTAAAGAGGGAGCTGAGGGGCAACATTATCCACAGAGGATGGTGCATAGACGGAATGGACTGCAAGAGGAAATGGTGAAAACAAGTACAATTACAACATGGAAAAGACACTTGGGCAGGTACATGGAGAGGAGAAGGTTTGAAGGGAGATGAGCCAAACACAGGCAAATGCAACTCATTCCATTTAGGAAACCTCGGCCGAAGAGTCATACCACACAGAAACAGACCCGATGTCTCCAGTTATTGGAGGAGGAGACTATCGAGACAAGGCATGTTGTAGAGACTGAAGCAAGTTACAGCGATACAATAGACAATAGACAATAGACAATAGATGCAGGAGTAGGCCATTCTGCCCTTCGAGCCTGCACCGCCATTCAATATGATCATGGCTGATCATTCCTAATTAGTATCCTGTTCCAGCCTTATCACCATACCCCTTGACTCCACTATCTTTAAGAGCTCTATCCAATTCTTTCTTAAAAGAATCCAGAGACTGGGCCTCCACTGCCCTCTGGGGCAGAGCATTCCACACAGATGGTCATCTGGATGGTCATCTGGACTGGAGGTTTCAAATATGTGAAATAATTGGTGAGAGGGGAGGAGATGACAGAGATAGGAACTGTTATAGGAGTTAGAATGATTCAAGACACTGGTCCTCAATACAAGCCATAGATACAGTGTTGGAGAGGGAATAGGGAACTGAAAGATCCCAGGCAGCATTACCATCCTCTCGTGGGAGGCCTGCTTTCCCCTCAGTTGTTCTGATGCTCCCTAAGAAAGCACAGGCCTGGACTGATAACTGGGAACTCCCGATGCTGTCTCATTACAACAAAACTTAAAGTAGGGGTGGTGATGGAGCCTGGGGTGTGTCTGTACTGTGCTCCCCCTCCAGCACTTTCTCTATGTCATGTCTTGTTAGCTGATGTTTGGATCCCCCTTATTACTTTCTGCTCTGTGCACTGGAATGATCTTACCTGGCAACAGGATTTATTGAAGACTCCCGACCTCCCTGACTTTGTCTTTCTGGCTGACCAACCATCGTCCCAACCAACAGTTGGCAAGTCTATTGAGTCAGGAACTCCATGAGTACCTGTAGAAGACACAGAAATAGGCAGAATGGGCAATTAGACTAATGCTTTGAGGGTTACACATATAGAATGGCACTGAGCCCACAGAGATCTGGAAAAGCCCAGTCTCCATTCCTGACCTGTGCTGCCTCACCTCTCTGGAGTGGAGAATTCTGTTGGCTCATGATCTGGAGTAGCTTCAAGAGTGAGAGACGCTGACAGAGGCAGCAATTAGACCCACACAGTGAGGGATACCACATGGAGAGGTACTGAGTCACATCACCAGAGTTCTGGGTCAAACAATTGTGCTGGAAGAAAGAGTTTTGATTCATGTTGCACTGGGATATACAAACTGTGAGCAGGCGAAGTGATGGCCTAGAGGCATTATTGTGTGACAATTTATTCAGAAACTCAGCAAGTGTTCTCTGGACACAGGTTCAAATCCCACCATTGCAAATGATTGAGTGTGAAGTAAATACTTCAAAAACAATGTAATTAAAAACCTGTGAGTGAGTTTTAAACAATTGCTGATGTTAAGAAAAATCCACCGGGTGCATTCCTGTCTTTAGTGAAGTAATCTAAGGTGGGACTGGGATATCACAGGTATTACAGAAACAACAGCTGAGGGAGGGACAGGACAGGCAGCTCAATGTTCCAGGGGACAGATGCTGCAGGAAGGACAGAAGGGGAGCTGAGAGAGGAGGAGAGCTGCTGGTTCTGATGGAGTGAAACATCCCAGCAGGACTGAGAGAGGATATTCCTGCAGGATCGCCCAGTGAAGCTGTGTTCGTGGAATTAATCAATAACAATGGGGCTTCCCTTTCCTCTGATTGTTCTACAGACCCCCAGAGCCCCGCCCTCCTGCACCTTGACCTTCTCAAGATGGCGGCCCTCAGCTCCGCGCTCACTCTTCCCTCAAACAAATGGCGGCCGTGACTCTGGGCCCCTTACCCGGGCCGAGAGGGTCTTTTTCGAGTTATTTTTAACCTGGATCCAGGACTTGTGAATTCTCTCCGCTCCTTTCTCCCAGCGAGGCTCCCACACACCGGCTCTGAGCGCCGCTCTCTGAAGCTGATCGCAGCCGCTGCCGGAGAAAGTAGCTCCATGTCTCTCTCTCTGTGTCCTGATCAATGTGATACTACGCATGCTCCACATAGAAACCAAACTGCGCATGCGTCTGAGATTATCGGTGAGTTTATAGAGAATATTCATATCTGCACAGGATCATGGGTGAAATATTAGTCATTACCAAATGCTCTGTCGAGTTACAGTCATTGAGATCATTAGTATGCAAATAGATTGTTCGGTCCAATTTAACCATACTAGCCAGGTATGTAAATTACCAATCGTTCTGGGAGTTTGAAAATAAATTTCTTACTCGCAATGTGTAAACCGACCTGTGAATTATTCTCAGCTCGTCCCCCTAAACTTTTGCAAAATCACCCATGTGTTTATCCAAAGATTGTTTAAATCTCCCTAATGTGCGTTATCAGATTTACATCTCAACTATTTTGTAAAAATCTCACATTGATTCATGAGAGAGGTTTAATGCTCCACTATGTAGTGAGAATGATCAATCCTGCAAAATAGTTTGCTTTCTGACCAATCCTGATGCGTTCACTCCCGAGAATGCTTTGGCCCCGCTCCTCACTCACTCCGGTTAGACGACCGGCTCCTGCTCGGTCCTCCTGTTCCGCCCCTTCCTCCCAATTGCGGAGTTGATTCAGGCGCGACTCAGTAGACGAAGGGATAGGGGAGATTAGAGTCGATGCCTTGTGATGTGGTGAAAATATCCTGAATCTTGGATCGAGAGGGCTGAGTTCATTTCACAGCTTGTGCAGGTGTGTGTAATAACAACTTAGAACATAGAACATAGAACATAGAAGAATACAGCGCAGTACAGGCCCTTCAGCCCTCGATGTTGCGCCGATCAAAGCCCACCTAACCTACACTAACCCACTATCCTCCATATACCTATCCAATGCCCGCTTAAATACCCATAAAGAGGGAGAGTCCACTACTGCTACTGGCAGGGCATTCCATGAACTTACGACTCGCTGAGTGAAGAACCTACCCCTAACATCAGTCCTATATCTACCCCCCCTTAATTTAAAGCTATGCCCCCTTGTAATAGCTGACTCCATACGTGGAAAAAGGTTCTCACTGTCAACCCTATCTAACCCCCTAATCAACTTGATTAAGAAAAAACAAGGGAAGGCAGGAACAGAGTAAAAACAATAGAACATGCAAAGAGTGTGGTGGGGCTCTCAATGCTCTGGTGATTTCAGTCTTTACCATGTGTTTCAGGGCCCCAGTGCATCTCAGTACAGACTGTGCCACTCCTCCTTCTGTACAACCAGATACCACGATTGTGGGGCAAAGTGATGTGGTGGGGTACAGATTCTGGATTAGAGGTGCTGGAAGAGCACTGCAGTTCAGGCAGCATCCGAGGAGCAGTAAAATTGACTTTTCGGGCAAAAGCCCTTCATCAGGTATAAAGGCAGAGAGCCTGAAGCATGGAGAGATAAGCTAGAGGAATATTGAACACAATATTCCAAGTGTGACTGCACCAGTGTTTTGTAGAGTTGCAGTATGGTATTTCAACTTCAGAACTAAATCCCTCCACGAATGAAACCTAACACACCGTTTGCCTTCTTAACAGCACTATCAACCTGGGTGGCAACTTTCAGGGATCTATGTACATGGACTCAAAGATCCCTCTGCACACCACACTACCAAGAATTTTTCCATTGACCCAGTATTCAGCCTTCCTGTTATTCTTCTCAAAGTGCATCACCTCACATTTCGTTGCATTGAACTCTATTTGCCACCTCTCAGCCCAATTCTGCAGTTTATCCAAGTCCCCTTGCAACCTGTAACATTCTTCCACACTGTCCACTACTACACTGACTTTAGTGTCGTCTGCAAATTTCCTAATCCATTCACCTATACCCGCAGTGGTTCCAAAATAGATCCTGGTGACACGTGACTAGTAACTGGAATCCAGACTGAATATTTTACATCAACCACCACTCGCTGCCTTCTTTCAGAAAGCAAGTTTCTAATCGAAACTGCTAAATCACCTTCAATTCTATGCCTCTGCATTTTTTCCAACAGCCTACCATGTAGAACCTTGTCAAAGGCTTTACTTTTGTCCATGTATACCATGTCAAATGCCCTACCCTCATCTACATGCTTGGTGACCTTCTCAAAAACTCAATGAGGTTTGTGAGACATGCCTGCCCTTGACAAAGCCAAGTTGACTATCTGAAATCAAATTGATGTTTGCCAGGTGATTATAAATCTTATTTCTTATAATCCTTTCCTAAACATTTCCTACAAAAGAAGTAAGGCTCTCTACTGCCCTTCTTGAACAAGGGCACAACATTTGCAATCTTCCAGTGCTCTGGTACCAAATCTGCAGACAGTAGCAACTCAAATATCCAAGCCAAAGGCTATGCTACCTTCTCCCTAGCTTCCCAGAGAATCCTCGGATAAATCCCATCCAGCCCAGGGGACTTGTGTATTTTCACTCCTTCCAGCATTGATAACACGTGTTCATAACTAACCTTGATAATTTCTAGTCTAATATCTCATACTTCATTCTCCTCCTCCACAATATTTCCTGAGTGAAAACTGATGAGAAATGTTCATTTAGCATCTCTCCAATCTCCACAGGTTCAACACTCATCTTCCCATTCTGTCTGGGATTGGCCCTATTCCTACCCTAATTATCTTTTTATTCCTCACATACCTATAGAAAGCTTTAGGGTTCTCTTTTATTCTATGTGTTAAAGACTGGTAGTGTCCTCTCTTTTCTCTTTTTAACTCTCTCTTTAAATCCTTCTTAGCTGATCTGTAATTCTCCATCGCCTCATCTAAACCATCTTGCCTCATCAACACCTAAGCCTCCTTCTTCTTCGTATCAAGAGATGCAGTTTCCGCAGTAAATCACGGTTCCCTTACCTTATCACTTCCTCCTGCCTGACAGGGACATACCTATCAAGGACACGTAATATCTGTTCCTTAAACCAGCTCCACATTTCCATTGTCTCCATCCCCTGCATTTTGCTACCCCATTCTGTGCATCTAATTCTTGCCTAATAGCATTATAATTGCCCTTGCCCCATCAATAACTCTTGACCTGTGGCATGTACTTATTCCTTTCCCTTGCTAAACTAAACTTAACTGAATTATGGTCACACTCCAAAGTGCTCACCTACAACTAAATCAAACACCTAGTCTGGTTCATTACCAAGGACCAGATCCAATGTGGCCTCCCCTCTTGTCGGCCCTTCAACATAGTGTGTCAGGAAACCCTCCTGTACACATTGGATAAAACTGATCCATCCAACGTATTAGTTATAGCATTTCCAGTCAGTTTTGGGGAAGTTAAAGTCCCCCATAATGACCACCCTGTTACTTTCACTCCTATCCAGAATAATTTTGCTAATCCTCTCTTCCACCTCCCTGGAACTCTGTGGAGGCCTATAAAAAAAACTCCAAGGAGTGTGACCTCTCCTCTTCTGTTTCTAACCTCAGCCCACACTACCTCAGGAGACTAGTCCTCATCAAAAGTTCTCTCAGCCACCGTTATACTCTCCTCGACTAATGTGACATCCATGGACCCATTGCAGAGCTTCAAACTCCATGAGGCAGCCATACTCTCTGACAGACAGACTCAGTCTGGAACTTCCTCTGTCCTTAAGACTTTATGCACTGCCTGTGGTCCTCCATTTCCCCTTTGCACGTTCCCTTTCCAACCCACCCCACCTGCATCACTCCACGAGTGGTGCTGTCAAGGGCAGAAGTCTGTGGAATACCCTCCCTAACCTTCTCTATCCTCCTTTAAGATGTATTTTAAAACCATTCTCTTTAATCAACGTTTTGATCATCCAGGAAGCACCTGAGGAGATTTGCCATTGTAAAAGATTCCATACAATGCAAGTAGTTGTTGTTATTGCTGTACAGTAGGAGAAACAGGAATGATGCTTTCAAAATTCCAACAAGAAAGTCACTGACAGGTGTAGTGTGCAGGCCACCAGATAATAACATCACATTGGGATGGGCAATAAACAAAGAAATAACTATGCCTGTAAAAATGGTATGGCTATTATCATGGGTGATGTTAATCTACATGTA
The DNA here is from genome assembly GCF_047496795.1 of Chiloscyllium punctatum. Classification (NCBI taxonomy): domain Eukaryota; kingdom Metazoa; phylum Chordata; class Chondrichthyes; order Orectolobiformes; family Hemiscylliidae; genus Chiloscyllium; species Chiloscyllium punctatum. Next base: position 72,224,783 of record NC_092754.1, on the reverse strand, counting down.
GTTTGGTCGAACCAGCTCAGTCAGGGTAGCCTTGAGTTTATTAAGTGTATCCATGATAGTTTTCTTGAACAGTATGAAATGGAACTGACAAGGGAGCAATCTATCCAGGATCTGGCCCTGTGCAATGAGACAGGAATAATTAATGACCTCAGAGTTAGGGATCCTCTTGAAAGAAGTGATCACTGTATGGTTGAATTTAGAATACATATGGAGAGTGTGAAGATAAAATCTAACACCTGGGTCCTGTGCTTCAACACAGGGTACTACAATAGAATGAGGGAGAACCTGGATAAAGTAGACTGGAAACAAAGATTTTATGGTGGGACAGTTGATGAGCAGTGGAAGATTTTCAGAGGCACTTTACAAAGTGCTCAGCAATGATATATTTCAGTGAAAAGGAAGGACTGTAAGAAAAGGCATACTCTGTGATGGGTATCTACGGAAAACGGTCAAATTGAAAGAGAAGGCATGCAAAGTGGCCAAAAACAGCCTGAAACTAGAACTGGGAAAACTATAAAGGTCAACAGAAAGCCACAGAAGAGCTATAAAGAAAAGTAAGATAGAACATGAGAAAAAAAACTAGCACAGACTATAAAGACAGAAAACAAAATTTTATATTGAATGAGAAAAGAGTGGCTAAAGTAAATGTTGGTCCTTTGGAAAATTAGAAGGAACATTTAATTATGGGATATCACAGTGGAGGAAACTGATATCTTGCCAATAATTAGCAAAGAGATAAAGATAGGTGAGGATTTGGAAACTGTCATTATTATGGAACAGCTAGTGTTGGACTGTTGGAGTTAATTGAGCTAATGACAGAAAAGTCTTCTGAGCCTGATAGAATGCATCCCAGGGTACTAAAGGAGATGCCAGGAGAAATAGCAAATACACTGGCAGTAATTTTCCAAAATTGACTGGACTCTGTGGCAGTCCCAGCAGATTGGAAAGCAGCAAAAGTGATGCCACGTTTTTAAAAAGGAGGTGGACAAAATGTGGGGAATAATACACAAGTTAGCTTATTCTCTGTAGTGGGAAAGATGCTTGGGTCTATTATCAAGGAAGAAATAGCAGGGAATCTTCATAGAAATTGTCCCATTTGACAACCGTGCATGGGTTCATGTAGGGCAGGTCATGCTTCACAAATCTTTTGGAATTCTATGAAGACATTTCGAGCAAGGTGGACAACAAGGACCCAGTGGATGTGGTGTACCCGGATTTCCAAAAGGCCTTCAACAAGGTGCTGTGCAAGAGGCTGTGGTATAATATAAAGGTGCATGGTGTTAGGAGTAGAGTATTAGCATGGATAGAAGATTGGTTGACTAACAGGAAGCAAAGTGTGGGGATAAATGAGTACTATTCTGGCTGGCAATCAGTGACTAATAGTGTGCCTCAGGGATCAGTGTCGGGACTGCGATTATTTAGAATTGATACAGATGATTTGGAGTTGGGGACCACATGTAGGGTGTCAAAGTTTGCATATGAGACTAAGATGAGGAGCAGAACAAAGTGTGTGGAGGACTGTGAAACTTTGCAGAGGAACAGAGATACATTGGGTGAGTGGGCAATGGTCTGGCATTTGGAATAGAATGTTCATAAATGTAAAGTCCTACTGTTTGGTTGGAGTAACATTATAAAAGAGATTATGACTTGAAATTTAAAAAGTTGCATCATTTGCTGTGCAGGGGCACCTGAGTAACCTTCTGCATGAAGGTTGGTCACCAGGTACAACAATCAAATCAGAAAGCAAATGGAATTTTGGCTTTCATTGCTGAAGGGATTGTGTTTAAAAGCAGAGGTTATGTTCCAGCAGTATTGGGTGGTGGTGAGGCCACACCTGGAGTACTGCATGTAGTTTCTGTCTCCTTACTTGCTCAAGGATGTACCGGCACTGGAGGGGGTGCAGAGGAGGTTAACTAGGTTGATTCTGGAGTTGAGGGGGTTATCTTAACAGAGACTGAGTAGATTGGGATTATATTTATTGGAAATCAGAAGAATGGGAAACATATAAAATAATGAATGGAATGGATAAAACAGAAGTAGAGAGAATGTTTCCACTGGCAGGTGAATCTAGGACAAGAGGGCATCACCATAAGACTAGAGGCAGCAAATTTAGGACTGAATTGAGAAGAACTTCTTGACCTCTGTGGAATTCATTACCCAGGGAAGTAGTTGATGCTAGTTCAGTAAACGTTTTAAAGCTAAGGTAGGTTTTTTAAAAAAGAATTAATTAATTAATTAAGGGATATGGTGAGAACGTTGGTAAATGGTTCTGCGTCCACAAAATGATCAGCCATGATCATAATGAATGGCAGAGCAAGCTCAAAGGGCAGGACGGCCTTCTCCTGTTCCTAGTTCTTTTGTTGTTATATTTTGCATTCCTCCCACGCTCTTGACTTTCAGGTGCTGGTGTTAGATTAGGATGGACAAAATTAAAATTCACAGAACACCAGGTTATAGTCCAACAGGTTTATTTGGAAGCACTCGCTTTGCAGCTTCTTCATCAGGTGGTTGTGTGATTTTTAACTTTGTGTCTCACTCTAGTAACTGATAAACAGCAACAAAAGCCACGAAGCAGTGCGCATGCTCCAGGCAACAATGGTCCCTTGGTGGTTGATGTCAGCGGAAGACCAATGGAAAGGCAGGGTCAGAGCTGGAGGACCGGGCGGGGCATTTGGTCCTCCGACCAATCAGAGTAAATGAGGGACGGGACTAGACTATACCACGTGATCATCCTCACGGTGGGCGCGGATGTGCGGGACGTGTGGATGGAGAGCTGTTGGTAAGGAAAGAAATAAACAGCAGGAAGTTGGACGGAAATGGTGTTGGTATGGGCTGAGAGATTTTACAAACATTTGGTGCACATCGGAAAATACAAATTTGAAACTTACAGTCCCGTTTTTGCAGTAAACGGGAAAATAACCTCATTGTGTGATCGCCGCCATCTTTATTCGGGGCAAAGATTCACTGGACACGTGCGCGGCCGCCAGCTTTGTTGGGGGCAAAGTTCAGAGGTGTGTATGTGCAGCCCTCCCTGGTAGAGAGTCATAGGGCAGGATTTACACAGAGCACATTCAAACCCAGAGAAATGGATGTTTTTTTTCTGGATTTGTTTCTTCATCCATTTAAATGATTTGGATGTGAATAGAGCCGGTACAGTTCGTAATTTTGCAGATGACACCAAAATTGGAGGTATTGTGGACAGTGATAAAGGTTGTCTCAGAATACAATGGGATATTGATCAGATGGGCCAATGGGCTGCGGAGTTGTAGATAGGGTTTAATTTAGGTAAATGTGAGGTGCTGCATTTTAGAAAAGCAAATCAGAGCAGGACTCACACTGAATTGTAAGGTCTTGGAGAGTCTTGCTGAACAAAGAGACCTTGGAGTGCATGTTCGTAGTTCCTTGAAAGTAGAGTCACAGATAGATAGGATAGTGAAGAAATTGTTTGGGATTCTTCCCTTCGTTGGTCAGAGCATTGAGTAAAGGAGCTGTACAGGACATTGGTTCGGCCACTTTTGGAATATTGTGTGCAATTCTGGTCTCCCTCTTATCAGAATGAGGCACTGAAACATGGAAAGTTTGAGAATTGATTTTTTTTAAGGATGTTGCCAGGGTTGGAGGATTTGAGTTGCAGGGAGAGGCATAATAGGCTGGGGCCATTTTCCCTGGAGTGTCACAGGCTGAGGTGTGATGTTGAAGAGGTTTATAAAATCAGAAGGGGCATGGATCGCATAAATAGACAAGGTGTTTACCCTGGGGAGGTGGAGCCCAGAACTAGAGGATATAGGTTTAGGGTGAGATGGGAAAATTCAAAAGGAGCCAAAAGGGCAACCAAAATTGTAACATTTAAAAGGCATTTGAATAGGAAGGGTTCAGAAGGATGTCGGTCAAGTGCTGGCAAATGGGAATAGTTTAGATTAGAATATCTGGTTTGCATAAATGGGTTGGACTGAAGAGTCTGTTTTGGTGCTAGACATCTCTGACTGTGGGATCATGAAAGTGAACACTGCCCTGATTCACCTCTTGGCTCCTTGATATCCAAATGTTCATTATCTCGCTTCCTCAGTCTCACGTGAGTGTATTTTTGCCATGTTTAGTATTTTACTACTACGTTCACAGACCTTTTTGTAAATGGATTGTTCACTGCTGCCCGACTCCTGACCGGATGCTGCTCCATTATCAGGTTATTTTTTCCACAATATCTTTGACAGTCAAGAATTCTTTTTTCCAATAGTGAATGGATTTTTCTTCCATTTCTGACAGTCAAATTCTGCACCATTTTCATTCCCTATAATTCATATTGCACTCCCTGAAACATCATGTGTATTTCTCCTTCCATAGATACCAGTGATCATTGCCAAAGCCCTGTTGCCTGTGGAGAGGGTGATGTTTGACTTCCTTGTACAGCTGCAGTTTGAATGGTGAAGGTGCTCCTACAATGTGGTTGGGTAAGAGACATTACAGATTATTCACTCAGCGATAGTGAAAAGTAGAAGATATCTGTAAAAATCAACATGTTTTTAATTTCACAAAAATATTGGGAACTTTTGACATAAGGCCACAGATGGAGAATATTATGTCCAGTGACCAAAACCATTGCCAAATAGGCAATTTTTCAGGAATGCCTTAAAGGAAGAAAGCAGATCTTAGAGGGTGGGAATTCCAGACCATGTTGCCTTGGAATCTATAGAAACAGTCACACAGCTGAACTCAAAAATAAACACATCATTGGGAGTCTAAACTAAAATGAGTAATTGAGATATGAAAGGGTGTGTGGTGCAGGAAGATAGGAATGATTACAGCCCGGAATTAAGTCAAGGGTGTGAAAGTAAATTGTTGTTGCTTGTAAATGGGAGCCTTTTGATGGATCAGCAAGTTCTGGTACAAGTGAGCACTTGGGCGGTAGAGTTTTCAATATTCTGAAGGTTATAGGGAGGGTGATTGTGGGATGCTGGCCAGGAGTGGGTTTAAATAATGAAATCTAGAGTTAACAAAAGGAATGAATGAGAGTTTCAGTAAATGAGCTGAGACTGTGGTGAGGTCAGGTGATATCACTGAAGTCGAAATAGTGGTCTTGGAGTGGGACTGGGCTATCACCCTCACCTCACCTCTGGAATTCAGCTGTTTGTCAAAGTTTGTGAATCAAGTCTGTAACAAGATCAGGAGCTGAGTGGCTCTGGCAGAACCCAAACTGGGTGTCACAGAAGGTTATTGCTGAGCAGCTGCGTGGCAGCACTGTTGATGACACCTTCCATCACTTCACTGCTGAGCGAGTGTGGACTGATGGAGGGAAATTGGCTCGGTTGGCTCTGTCCTGCGTTTTTGTGTTGAACATCCCTGGGAAATGTTCCACAATGTCAGTAGGTGCCAGTGCTGGACTTGTCTTGGTGGGCAGCAATTTCTGGAGCACAGCCATCAGTATTATTGCCACAATGTTGACAGCCTTTACACTACTTCTCCATTTCTTGATCTGATTTGAAATAAGTTTTCAACCAAGTTGATTCACGTCTGTGATGTCAGGGACCAATGTAGAAGGCTCATCCACTTGGCACTGCTGGCTGAAGATTGCTGCAAATGCTGTTGTCTTGTCTGTTGCATGGATGTGTGAGATCCCTCCATCAGTAAGGGTGGGGATATCTGTGATGCTTCCTGCAGTGAGTTGTTTAATTGTCCATCACCATTCGTGACCAGGTGTGGTAGAACTGCAGAGCTCAGATCTGATCCATTGGTTGTTGGATCACATAGTTCTATTTGGCATTGTTTGTGCTGTTTGGCATGGAGGTTGGGTAGCTTCACCAGGTTGGCACCACATTTTTAGGTATGCCTGGTATTGCTCCTGGCATGCCCTGTGGAACTCTCCATTGAACTAGGGTTGATCCCCTGGCTTGATGTTAATGATTGAATGGGGATATACCAGGCCATGAGATTTAAGATTGGCCTGGAGTACAATTCTGCTGCTGTTGTTGGCCCACAGTGAGACAGAAGTTGCAGGGTCAAGAGGGCTGATTGTGTTGTATTTTCCAGTGCATTGGTAGATGTAATGTGGTCCATCCAGTTTCATTCCTTTGTTGAGACTGTGCAGTGATTAATACAATGAGTGATTTGATTGGCCAGTGTCAGGAATGCAACTTGTAAAAAAAGGTTTTGTGATTTACACATAAAAGAAGTGAAACTATCATGGTATTCCAACAGATGAAAGACTCAACAGACAATCGAGGTATTTTTCAATGGAGAATTTCATTTACATCACGCTAAATTTTTGCTTTAAATTCTGTGCCTTAGAATTGTGCCCTCCACAATCACCTGATGAAGGAGTGGTGCTCCGAAAGCTAGTGTGCTTCCAAATAAACCTGTTGGACTATAACCTGGTGTTGTGTGATTATTAACTAAGAATATTACAGCACTACTAACAGGGCAGCATGTAAACAGGCTCAGTCCAGTTAATCAATACATTCGGAAGGATTTCCTCCAAGTTTGTTGACGCAATATTAGTCAAAACCATCAACTTCAACCTGCAATCTTTCTCTTTACAAAAACTTCAGGCTGACCCAAATCTCCCCACCCCACTGCAATGTGGCAACTGGGCCCGGCCCAGGAATTGGAACTGGGACATTTGTGGACTGTGATCTCAAAGGATGGGAGCAAACATAATTCTGACAGATTAGTCCTCAAAGGTGAGTTGCAAGTTTGAGACAAGGCAGGTGATATGTCATCTTGCACTTAGCTTAATTGCATTTCTTATTTACAGTAGTATTTTGCAAAGTATAAAACTCCATTCCATGGTTGGGGAGTTTTACCCTAGTTTATCACAGTTGCTGCCTCTCGCTCCCCAAGTCAAATTATAGGATCTATAACAAAACAATAAACTGCAGATACTGGAGACATAAACCCCAGAAACAAAGTGCTGGAGAAACTTAGCAGTTCTGAGGGCATCGGTGAAGAGAAAAAAATGTTACATTTCAAGTTCACTGACTCTTCATCTGAATGGACAAAAGGTCATGAGACTTTGAACTTAGAATGTTTTTTTTCCCTCAGAGATGCTGCTGGACCTGCAGTTCTCCAACATTGTGCTTTCTATAGTGAAATTTATTTACAAAACAGATCGGAAAATACTAATCTGCAAAAGTGAAAGGTTCATTGTAAACATGAGCGTGGTGTCCACACTTGAGTTACACAAGCACGCCTCAGTTTAAAAACAAGATTTAACTCAGTAACATTCCATCTCAAAATTAGCCAAGTTACACCAGTAATAAAGCTCCTCCACCCAATGAGGCACTTCAGCACAACATCCTGCATTGTTACACACAGCCATCTTTACCAAAGAATGATCACATGTCACAAAATTAAAGGCCAAGAGCATGTCTCTTTAAAGAAGCTGAAGTCAAACTCTCAATTTTTTTGCAAGGATTTTTATTAAACCTGATTGAAAATTTAAATCTCAGAGCATAATCTTTGCTTTTTTTTAAACAAAGTTTGTGAGAAAGATCCCACATCTTGCTAAAGGTTCAGTTCGGTCTGATACATAGAGCCAAAGGTCAAGCAAACATCACATTTTCCATTCACTTCTACAAAGGGGTGACATCACATTTCTTCAGTATTTAAAGAATTTTATAAATTGTTTGTAAAATCATTTGTCATGTTAAAGAACTGGACAATAAATGCCATTGTATACAATCAGAGTGAAGCCTGTGACGGCAGATTTAGCTTTGGGGGGCAGTGTGTGTGCTTTCTAAATTCTGGGAGCACTTTGGGAGACTGCTCCCAGATGGTGATAGTGAGCATATCTGGAATGCACTGTTTGGATTTGGGAATCCTTGGGAGACAATCTGTGATTTCAATAGTATTTGGCTTGTGTTGTTGGTGTACAGTAAGCAATTCATAAATTTACTTGTGTATTGTTGTTGACTACCTGAATACCAGGTTGCCTTCAATTGTGTGAATGTATCTATTGTAAATACTTGGAATATTCCAGAACTGCCCAGTGCTTGGCAAATTCAGGGGGGACAAAAAAATCACAATTGATTAATTTGAAATTCAGAATCCAAGAGGACATAACCACTGAAGTATTCAATTCAAATAGTTAAATGGAGTGCTCACATTTGAAATACCTAATATCCATAGGAATGGATGGACTGACAGAATTGGGACCAAATTCCAGGCTGGGGAGTGTGAAATGTGCTTTGATAAAGTCACCTGCATTTACCAACAGTAATTTGGCAAGCTCGGAAATTTAAAAAACAATACGAGCTTCACTGCTGCTCCAGTCGGGTCACAAGCTCTGTGAAAAAAAAATAACAATGTTCAGGTTTATTGCATACACTCTGAAACACATGTTTCTTCTTCAGATCCTGCAAGTTTCCCCAATGAGCATAGTCGATCCAAATGATGTTCCTAACTTTGGCCAACTCATTTCTTTCCGAGCCTCTATAGCCTGAAGACTGACCAGAAGCAATTACTCCACATATGTGGGAACATTACCAACAAGGAGTTTTTCCTTCAGAATTGACTTCCATATTCAGTGTCCAGAAAACATAAAAAGCTTGTTACCTTTTATAGAGCAATGATTCAGTGGGAGTAAAACGCTAACCTTTTAATAATCAAGCTGCCTAAATTTTAAAAATGAACATTTCTTAATAGTTCACTAGATCCTAACGAAATATTTTGAGCAAAACAAATCACATGATACATACTTATTCAGAGAACAAAACAAGTTTGTTCATTGAAGAACCTAGAGGAAAAGGTACTGAAATAATGTGAGTTTGATTTACATCAATCATCATTTCAAGTGCATTCTCTGCATAAATTCTCCTTTTACTCCTCGAAGTTTTCAACTTCTTGATAATTGATAGAATAAAATCACAGTTGTACAACACAAAATCAGACCCTTCAGTATAACTTGCCCATGCTGACCAGATATCCAAAATTAATCTACACCCATTTGCCAGCATTTGTTCCATATCCAACTTAAACCCTTTCTACTGATTCAGTTTATTTTACTTTATCAGCACTTGAAATACTGACTGTTTTTTTCTCCCAACATTGGTTAAAGAAATCATAATTTCATTCATCAAAGTTAATTTTGTAATCTTTCACCAAGAAACAAGTGAGAACAACATATAGCTGAGTGCAAAACAAAATACTGCAGCTGTGCGTTATCTGGGAACACCCTAAATGTGAGGCACTGATACTTTGGTGTAACCTGCAGTCTGGCCAAATTGCAGCAAAAAGCTGTTCGATTTTATCTGCAGACTATTGAATGCAAAATCTTCCTTGCGCAATAATGAGGCAGCATTTTGGGATGTCATTTTTAAAATATATTATTTTCAAAATTACTCACAATTCAGAGCGATCACTTTTTGCTGTCTGCATAACACAGTACGAAAATGTATTAACAGAAAAAAAAGTTTTTTTCTGAGTCACAAATTCATTGATATTGCGTGGGTCCAGCATTTATAAGTAATCATTTTTAAAAATAAATACAGATACATTTACTTACTATGTTGGAGTACAGTCAAGTTTTTTACTGAACAGTGACAGGATTGGACAGAGTCTACATGGATTTAAGAGGGGAATTATACTTAGCAAATCTACTGAAAGAATCTACAGAGTCGAATATTAAAGTAAGAAATAGAAGAACATTTAGTAAAGCTTATCATTAAACATGGTAGACTGGGTTTTGTGAAAGAGAAACTATATTTGACAAATTTGCGACAGTTCATGGAGGAGATAACGAGCAGGGCTGACAAAGGGCAATCCGTGATGTTCTGTATTTGGATTTTAAAAATGCAAATGTTAAGGTGCTACATAAAAGTTAATTGCACAATTTAGGAGCTCATGGTATCGGGGTAATGTATTAGCATGGATTGAGGATTGGTTAACCACACTTGCTGTTGCCGAGTCCTCATTTGCAGTGCTGTATACAATGTTAGCTCCCATATTTAATAAAGGAGACCATTCAAAAAAGATTCACTTAGCTGCTTCGAGGACGAAAGGATTGACCTATCAAGAATAGATACGGGGTGATCTTATGGAAACAAGATTCTGACAAGCTTGACAGGGTGGATGTTGACTAGATCTTTGAGCACCAGTGAAGTCTCAAACCAGGGGACACTACAGAAGGGAACATTCATTTTAGAAAAAGTAAAGAATTTTTTTCTCTCAGTGAATGACTAGAATTTTCTCGCCTCAACTTTTGTGAAAGTTAAATGGGGGAGTGGAATGGTTGGCTTACTCTTCGGAGGGTTGATCCGGCTTGTTGCGCCGAATGGCCTGTTTCCACACAGTAGGGAATCTATGATTCTATCTCAAATTATTTTAAAAGAGGGTAGTAGATTTTTGAAATATTGAGCAGTTTTGGGCTATGCGGATCAAGTATAAAAGAGGTGTTGTGGTCTGGGTTGACCAAGCCATGATCTGATAGAATGGGGGGAACAAGCTGAAGGGAATGAATGCCCTACTCCTGCTCCGATTCCTTGAGGCTCCGTTTCATGTTTTTCTTGTCTCCACAGAAGTGTGCGATACAATGTGCTAAAGATCTCAGATGTTGTGAAAATGGGGTGTTTATGTACTGATTCAGATGGCATTGACTCATCAATCACAGCGATACAGTCATGAGTAGGAAGGGAATTCCCTCCATGAATAAAGGAAATCTACTGCAGAGCTCACAAAGGGATCCTTCCCTTCAGTAAACTCTTCCATCACATTACCCAACATATCAGCTAAAGTCGGACACACTGCGCGTGCGAAAGCCAGCAAAGGGACTCTGGGTGATTGATGTCGGCACCGGACCAATGGAAGGATAGTGGGCGGACCTGGAAGACCAAGTGGGAGGAGCTGGAAGACCTAGTGGGAGGTTTGTCCTCCAACCAATCAAGTGAATGAAGGGCGGAGCTAAACTAAACCATGTGATCCCCTCGTGCGGCGCAGAGTCGCTGTAATGAATACTCGGAAGTAATGGAGAGAAAGGATACGGTAAGGAAAGAAATAAACAGGGAAACGGGAGAAAACTGTGTTGCGATGAGCGGAGAGGTTTTACAAACAAATTGTGCACGTCGGAAAACACAAATGTGAACGTCTCAGTCCCGTGTTTGCAGTAAATTAGGAATGGCCTCAGCGCGGCTGCAGACCTGAGTGAGCGCCGCCATCTTTATTCGGGACAAAGATTCACTGGACACGTGCGGAGCCGCCATCTTTGTAGGGGGCAAGGTGCAGCCAGGCGCATGTGCAGCCTTTCTCTCGTATAGAGTCATTGTGATCACAGCAGCCAATACTGCTCTGATTCACCTCTGGGCTCCCTCATAACCACTTTGTCAATGTCTAACTTCCTCAGTCTCGAACCATGGGTGTATTGTTGTTCTGTTTACTCCTGTATTATTACTTTTATAGACCCTTTGTAAATGAGTTTTTCACTGCGGCCCAGCCCCTGACCATGTACTGCTCTATTATCAGATTACTTTCTTCTTGAATACTTTTGACAGTCAAGAATTCTTTTTTCCAATAGGCAAGTGTATTTTCCTTCCATTTCGAACTATCAAATTCTGCACCATTTTCATTCCCTGTAATCTATTTTGCACTCCCTGAAACATCAACTGTGTTTCTCCTTCCACAGATACCAATGATTAATGCCAAAGCCCTGTTGCTTGTGGAGAGGGTGATGTTTGACTTTCTTGTACAGCTGCAGTTTGTGTTGTGAAGGTGCTTCCACGATATGGTTGGGTAAGAGACATTACATATTATTCATTACAGCACATTGATTATTTGAAGATAATGTCCAAATCAAGAACAGTTTGTAGTTTTATTATCATGCTTATAATTTCACAAAAATACTATTGAGAGTTTTAGATATAAGACCAGAGATGGAGATATTAGGTCAGGTGATCAAAAACATTGCCAAAAAGCAGGTTTTGAGGGATGTCTTAAAGGGGGAAAGCAGACCTGTGAGGTTTTATCTGCAAATTCCAGACCATGTTGCTTTAGCAACTGTAGAATCAGCCACAAAGTTGAAGTAATGAATTAACAAATCGTTGGGAGTCTCATAGAAAATGGGTTGTTGAGGTCTCAAAGGATGTGTGGTGCAGGGAGCTAGGGATGATCACAGCCAGGAATCAAATCAAGAATGAGAATTTTAAATTGTTGTCGCTTATGAATATGAGCCTTTTGATGGATGAACATGTTTGGGGAGAAGTGAGCACGTGGGCAATAGAGCTTTTATTTTTTCTTGAGATTACAGGGAGGTTGAATTTGGGAGGCTGGCCAGGAGTGTGTTTGGATAATTAAGTCTGGATATAACACACGCTGTATGAGAGTTTCAGTATATGAGCTGAGATCAGGGTGGAATCAGCAAGAATAGTGGTGTTGGAGTGGGACTGGACTGTCACTCTCACCTCACCTCTGGGATTCAGCTTGTGAGAAACAAAGCTCACACACTTCAATAATTGCAGTCCGAGACAAAATCTGAATCAGCAGTGTCCTTTATTTTACACTTGCAAGTGGGTGAGATGTCCAGTGCCTATAAGGTAGAGGACATACACACACCAAATTCAATTCATACACAACATTTATATGATTTGATGTCTATTGTTTTACACTGCTCCCTCCCCTGTTTACATCCTCCATTTCCCTAAGACCGGCCCCCATTACCCCTGTTTTTCTCTTGCCTTATCCGGCCTTGTCTGTGACAAAATGCTTATTCCTGGCCTCACAAGGCTGTTTGACCTCATCCTGCTGTAGGTCATTGTTAGGCCTATCCTTTCTTCATCATTATCTACTCCCTCCATCTGTGCCTTTCCCGAGGACGTTCTGATCCCTATGACCCTTTTAATTGGGGTTTGTTCCTGTGTTTTTGTAAAAGCGGGAAGCAGATGTTTATACCTACTGTTTGTACAGACATATCTAGCTTAACTTCATCCCCTCACAACATCTTATCTATTTGCCCGTAATGTCTACCATTGTTTTACTGGCACATCTCATTCTGACATGCAATTTTAGCTAATACAAAAACAATTATGTATTTCCTCCACATCATTTCCATTCTTGTTGACTCAGCTCGTGGCTAAAACAATTACACACTGGCGTGAGTCCATTTTACTTTGTAAAATGGAATTGCAGAATTGCAGAAGTAACATTAATTTACCTGTATCCCATAAGCTGGTTGTCAGGTTGTGAATCAGGGCGCTAACACAATCGGGAGCTGAGTGGACTTGGTGGAGCCTAAAATGAGTGTCACTCAGCTGGCTGTTGCTGAGCAGCTGCTGCTTGGTAGCCCTGTTGATGAATACTTCCATCACTTTACTGCTGATCGAGTGTGGACTGATAAAGGGAACTTGCCTGGGTTGGATTGCCCTGTGTTTTTGTGTTGAACATCCCTGGGCAATGTTCCACATTGTCAGTCGATGCCAGTGCTGGAGCGGTACTTGGCTTGGTGGGTGGCAAGTTCAGGAGCACAAACCATCAGTGTTATTGCCAGAATGTTAGAAGGACCCATAGCCTTTACACTACTTAACCATTTCTCGATATTATTCGAACTAAATTGAATTGGCTTAAAGCTCACATCTGTGAAGTTAGGAACCACTGGAGAATGCTGAGATGGATCAAGCCACTTTGCATCTGGCTGAAAATTGCTGCAAATGCTGTCATCTTATCTTTTACATGTATGTATGAAACCCCTCCATCAGTAAGGGTGGGGATATCCGTAGTGCTTCCTGCAATGAGTTGTTTAATTGTCCATTACCATTCACAACTGGGTGTGGCAGAATTGCAGAGCTCTGATCTGATCCATTGATTGTTAGGATTACTTAGATCTGTTGCTTGCTGCTGATGCTGTTTGATATGCAGATAGTCCTGCTTGGTAGCTTCACCAGGTTGGCACTTCATTTTTAGCTATGCCTGGTGCTGCTCATGGCATGACGTCCTTTCCTGCCCACTGTGTTGGTTGAGTGCGGGATGTACAAACCCATGAGATTACAGATTGTGCTGGAGTACCGTTCTGCTGTTATTATCCCACAGTGTCTCAGAGAGATCTACTTTGAGTTCCTACATCTGTCCCATTTAGCACGGTGATAGTACCACTCGGCACAATGGAGGTTTTTCTCAACTTTAAGGTGAGGCTTTGTCTCCAAAAAGACTGTGGGATGGTCGATCTTTCCGATACTGTCATGGACAGATGCATTTGCAGCTGTCAGATTCATACTGATAAGATCTCGTATGTTTTTCCCTCTTGCTGGTTCCGTTACCACCTGCTGCAAACCCAGTTGAGCAGCTATGTCCTTGAGGACCCGACCAGCTCAGTCAGTCATCCTGCTGCTGAGCTACTCTTGGTAGAGGACATTGAAATCCTGTACCCAGAGGAGCCTTGTCACCATTTTATTGCATCAGTGCTTTCTCCAATTGTTGATCAACATGGCGGAGCACTGATTCATCAGCTGTGGGAGCACGGTACGTGGTAATCAGCAGGAGCCATGAGACTTCCTGGTGTCCAAAGTCAATGCTGAGTACTCCCAAGGCAAATGGTTCCTGTGTGTACACCACTGTGCCATCACCTCCGCCTGGTCTGTCCTGCTGGACAGGACATATCCAGAGATTTCAGGAGAAAGTGAAGACTGCAGATGCTGGAGATCAGAGTCCAGAGTGTGGTGCTGGAAAAGCACAGCAGGTCAGGCTGATGAAGGGCTTAGGCTCGAAACGTCGATTCTCCTTCTCCTTGGATGCTGCCTGACCTGTTGTGCTTTTCCAGCACCACACTCTATCTAGGGATGGTGATGGTGGTGTCTGGCCATTATCTGTAAGGGGTTACTCTGTGAGTATGACTATGCCAGGCTGTTCCTTGACTAGTCTGTGAGACAGCTCGCCACGTTTTGGCACAAAAAAACAGATGTTAGTGAGCAGGATGTTGCAGAGTCGAGAGGGCTGATTCTGTGGTTGTATTTCCTAATGCCTTGTTAGATGCCGAGTGGTCCATCCAGTTTCATTCCTTTGTTGAGACTTTGCAGTGATTAATACAGTGAGTAGATTGTTGGGCGACTGTCACGTTGTGAGGATTTTTTTCGCCATTGACAATGGTTCCATGGAGATCAGGAGATTCCTAATTCGTTACTTTTTCTTGAATTCAGATTCTACCATCTGCCGAGCTGGGATTCGAACAAGGACTTCAGTTGTACATTTTAATATTCTGGATAAAAGTTAAATACATTAGGTTTGTTCACTCATTTTAAATGTCACTAACCCTGGTTTTGTTTCTATGTAAAACACTGTCCATCATCCTGTCTCCTTCAAACTTCCCTCCAACAACAAGAGCAAGGAGCACATTGAGTTTCTCTGTCACTAAGACTGAGACAATCCGATCAGCTGCTTCTGCTGCTTCTCTCCCTCCCACTAGCCCACCGAGACAAACTGCCTCACATGGTGTTCCTGGTTTTTGTCCCAAACTCACATCTTTCTCCAGTCTCTTGTCAAGCCTTATCAGAGCTCACCTTGATCTTTTACTAGTCTCGCGAAACTACAGACATTCCAACTCTGTTTCCTCCTCATCACTCCCCCTCGCCAATTCACAGGTATTGTTCCTTGTTCTGTCTGTCTGTCTTTTCTGGTTATGTCCTTCTCATCCACTCTGCAAAACAAACTAACATTTGACCTCACTATCATTTGTAAATCCTGCTCCATCTCCACTCTCCCTTTCCTTTCTGAATTCCTTGTATTTGGTGTCCCTCTAGGATCTATCCTTGGTCCCTCCTGTTTCTCACCTAAGCACTGCCAGGAGGTGACATCGTCCAAACGCACAGTGTGAGATTTCACATGTACACTGACGATGTCCAGCTCTCCCTCCCCATCATCCCTCTCCATTGCTCCACTGTTGCTCAGTTACCAAACTGCTTATCACATTCCTACTACTCGATTAACTGCAATTTCCTACAAGGAAACATTGTTATGGTTAAATCCATTGCCTTCAGTTGCTATTACAAATTCCTTTCCCTTACTGCTGAGCCCCTCCCTCTCACTGGGTGCAGTCTGAGGCAGAACTAGACTCTTCATAACATTGCTGTCATATCTGTAACCCCAAGGTGACCTTCTGACCAGACATCTACACAATCACAAACACCAGGATCCAATCTCTAAAATGTTGCTTGTCTCCACCTCACCCTAGCTCCATTGCAACTGAAACCCCATACCCGTGTCGGTGTTACCTTAAACTTGATGAATCTGAAATGAACCCTTGATTTCGTGACTGACCCAGAATCTGCTAGCTTTCAGTGTTTTCTGCACAATTACCCCCCCCCCCCCCGATCCCTTTGTGGTGCAGCTTTCTACAGTTTTCACCATGAAAATAGCACTCTGTTCTCTTCTTATCCCCTCCAAAATGACCGACTTCACTTTTTCCCAAATTATACTCCATCTGACAACTTGTTGCCCCCTTCTCCTGTGCATCTCTCTCTCTTCACAATACTCTCAGAACTTTATAGTTATGCCTTTACTAGGAGTCACCCCCACCCCCCAATTATGCTAAACATTTACTGGGAGCACTGGGCAGTGTGAAGCATGCAGAGTTGCTCTGTTTTTAAGAGATACTCTGTGGGAGGAGTTTGCTGCCCATTGGTCAGAATGGAGACAACTTGCCCATCGAGCTGCATGAGCCTTTCACCCCCCATGTCTTATTGATGAGGCACAGCAGCAGCACGGAAGGGAAAAAAGCAGCAAATCCTGCTCTCCACATCTCACTGACTCTTGGAATATTCAGTCCCATGTGTCAAAGATCTGCCCTGTTCAGTCACATGAAATTCCAAGGTGGAAACTCCTAGAAACCCACATAGATTTCCCCCTGAACTGACTGCTGACCTCCACAAGGGGTAATGTGTCCAGTCATCCTGGGCCAGGAGGAGGGGATGGTGCGAGTTTCTAACCTGAACTGACAGTGATAGATTTTATAAACTTGTATTACAGGATACTACAGGTGGACATTCAGATGGTAATCTCAGTCATTGTAACACCTAACTCTGATTGAATTAGTCAATTCATCAGGACCTGGATATTTGCATTGTATGTGAGTATTGTATTTCATCTGAATCCCATTTGATGCATAAAAATTCTCCTTTGAATCTTCCCAAACCTTTAATATGTGTCCTGTAATCCTTGTATAATGAGCTGATGGGTATAAGGTTTATTATTATAATGTGTAACTTTTCTAAACCCCTCTGTCACAGCTCCTCTCGATTGACTTTGCTACCAGGAGAACACCTTAGTTTCCCCAAACCCCTGATTCCCCAATGTCTGTTTGCTCTCTATAAGGCACACATCAGGATTCTGTTGGAACATTCTCCACTTGCCTGCATCAGTGCAACCCTCAACACTATTAAAGAAAGTGAACATCCTCCAGGACAAAGCATTGTGCCTGAGTGGTGTCCCATCCACTACCTTCAGCATTCCCTCTCCCCATCCCAGAGACACAATGTCATCACTGTGTAAAAGGTAAAGGCAGCATTGTCCTACGAGACCATAGGGATGCTCTCTCATTAGGGAGGAAACTGGAGCCCCTGGAAGAAACCCATGGAGACACTGGGAGAATGTGCAAGTCCCACAGAGACAGTTGTCCAAAGCTGGAATCGAACCTGGGGTCCTGGCAGCAGTGCTAATCACTGAGCCACTGTCCCACCCTAAAATTGTAATCTGATTCACAACTACCACTTCCTCTGATAGTTCATTTCACACATAAACCATTGTCTGAACAAAAATAAAAGAATAATTCCTGAACGCCTTTTTAAAGCCATTCTGCTGTCACCTTAAAAGGTATGTCCCCAGTCTTGAATCGCGTCCCTTCCTGGAAAGGACACCTGCCGTTCACATTACTGATACCAACCCTCCATGATTTGAGAAACGTCTAATAAGGTCACTCCTCAGCCTCCTGCGCGCCAGTGAAAGAAGTCGCAGCCCATCCAGACTCTGCGTATAATTCAAACTATCCATTCCCATCAACATCCTGGTAAATCTCTTCTGAATCCGCTGCAACTACATAATGTCCCGATATCAGCATGACCAGAACTGGACACTGAATTCCAGAAAAGGCCTCCCCAACATCCAAAATAACGTCCCAACTCTTGGACTCAAAGGTCTGAGCAATGAAGGCAAGTGTGCTAAGCACCTTCTTTACCACCCTGTCTACATGTGACACAGACTTGAAAGACCCGAACCCCTCGGCCTCTTTGTTCCATATCACTACTCGAGGCCCTGTTTTAAATTAGTGGAAGTCTGCCCTTGTTTGTTTTATCAAGATATAATATTTTGCATTTATTCCAATCCAAAAATCCCAAAAAACCCTGAGCATTAAAGACAGTAGGAGTATACTTAAGAGGGAAGTCAGGAGAGCAAAAAGTGGACATGAGATAGCTTTGGCAAATAGGGATATGAATAATCCCAAGGGTGTTTATAAATACATTAAGAACAAAAGGGTAACTCGAGAGAGAATAGGGCTCCTCAAAGATCAGCAAGGTAGCCTATGTCTGGAGCAACAGGAGATGGGAGAGATAGTAACTGAATGTTTTGCATCATTGTTTACTGTGGAGAAGGACATGGGCAATATAGAATGTGGGGAAATAGATGTCGACGTGTTGAATATGTCCATCTTACAGAGGAGGACGTGCTGGGTGTCTTGTAACCCGTAAAGCTTGGTTAATCTCCAGCACCTGATCAGGTGTACCCTAGAACTTTGTGGGAAGCTGGGAATGTGATTGCTGGGCCTCTTGCTGAGATATTTGTATCATCGATTATCACAGGTGAGATGCCAAAAGACTAGAGGTTGGTTAACGTGGTGCCACTATTTAAGAAAGGTGGTAAGGACAAGCCAGGGGACGATCGATCGGTGAGACTGACATTGATGCTGGGCAAGTAATTGGAGGGAGTCCTGAGGAACAAGATGTGCATCTATTCTTAAAAGCAAGGACTGATTCGTGATAGTCAGCATGACTATGTGCGTGGGAAATCATGTCTCACAAACTTGATTGAGTTATTTGAAGATGTATCAAAGAGGATTGACGAGGGTGCAGGAATAGGCCATTGTGCCCTTTGAGTCAGCACCACCATTCATTATGATCATGGCTGATCGTCCACAATCAGTATCCTGTTCCTGCCTTATCTCCGTAACACTTGATTCCATTATCTTTAACAGCTCTATCCATCTCTTTCTTGAAAGTATCCAGAGACTTGGCCTCCACTGCCTTCGGAGACAGTGCACTGCATGTGTCCACTACTCTCTGGGTGAAGACATTTCTCCTCAACTCTGTTTTAAATGGCCTCGCCCTTATTTTTAAACTGTGTCCTCTGGTTCTGGACTCACCCATCCGTGGAAACATGCTTCCTGCCTCCAGAGTGTCCAACCCTTTAATAATCTTGTAGGTCTCTGTCAGATCCTCTCTCATTCTTCTAAACTCAAGTGTATACAAGCTGAGTCCCTCCAATCTTTCAACATATGATCATTCCGGGAATTGATCTTTTGACCCTACCCAACACTCCCTCAATAGCCACAATGCTCTTCCTCAAATATGGAGACCAAAACTGCACACAATACTCCAGGTGCGGTCTTACAGGGCCCTGTACAGCTGCAAAAAGACCTCTTTGCTCCTATACTCAATTCCTCTTGGTATGAGGGCCAGTATGTAGTGAGCTTTCTTCACTACCTGCTGTACCTGCATGCTGGCTTTCATTGACTGATGTACAAGAATACTTAGATCTTGTTGTACTTCCCCTTTACCAAACTTGACTCCTTTTAGATAGTAATCTGCCTTCCTGTTCTTGCTTCCAAAGTGGATAACCAGACATTTATCCACATTAAACTGCATGTGCTATGCGTCCGTCCACTCACCTTGCCTATCCAAGTTAACCTGTATTCTCATAACATCCTCCTCAAATTTCACCCTGCCACCCAGCTTTGTGTCATCAGCAAAATTGCGAATATTACTTTTAATATGTTCATCTATATTATTACTGTATATTGTAAACAGCTGCGGTCCCAGCACCGAACCTTGTGGTACCCCACTAGTCACTGCCTGCCATTCCAACAGGAAGCGTTTATCACTACTCTTTGCTTCCTGTCAGCCAGCCAATTTTCAATCCAAGTCAGTATATTCCCCTTTGTAAATCCATGCTGACTCTGACAAATCCTATTACTGCTATCCAAATGAGCCATAATTTCATCTTTTATAATTGACTCCAGCATCTTCCTCACCACTGACATCAGGCTAACTGGTCTATAATTCCTTGTTTTCTCTCTCCCACCTTTCTTGAAAAGTGGGACAACATTAGCCACTCTCCAATCTGACTCCAATCCTGATTCTGTGTCTCCCCTTTCGCAAGGGCCTGAATATCATCCCTCACCAACAGGGCCATCCCACCCCCTCTGCCCATCAGTCTGACCTTTTGATAGCACTGCACTCCATTTATTTCAATGCAAGAGGTTTGACAGGGAAAGCAGATGAGCTTAAGATATGGTTTTGAACATGGGACTGGGATATAGTGGGTATTACAGAAACATGTCTTAGGTTGGAAAGGACAGGTAGCTTAATGTTCCAGGGAATAGATGTAAGAGGAAGGATAGATAACAGAGAAGGTGGAATGGTGTTTTTGATACGGGATAACATTATTGTTGTGCTTAGGGAGGATATTCATGGGAGTTCGCCTGGTGAACTTACTTGGGTGGAGCTGGGAAATAAGAGCAGGATGATCACCTTATTGAGGTTGTCTGTGTGGGTTTCGTCCGGGTGCTCTGGTTTCCTCCCGCAGTCCAAAGATGTGCAGGTTGGGTGGATAATCCAGGCTGAATTGCCCATATTGTTCAGGGATGTGCAGGTTGGGTGGATTGGCCATGTGAAATTGCCTACAGTGTTCAGGGATGTGCAGGCTAGGGAGATTGGCCATGGGAAATGCAGCATTACAGGGGTAAGGTAGGAGGCTCTAAGGGTCAGTATGGATGTGATGGGCCGAATGGTCTGATTCCACACTTGGGATTCACTGACGATAATTCTACTAGTTTTAAAATAGTTACAGAAAATAATAGACCAGATCTAAAAGTTGGTGTTCAAAATTGGACAATGATGAATTATGACGATACAAGGCTAGAACTTTCAATATTTCTTGACAACCCCCAGGTAAAGGGACGGCTGGAAAGTGGGAACATAAGAACAGAAGGAATCGGAGCAGGAGTAGGCCATCTGGCCCCTCGGGCCTGCTCTGCCATTCAATAAGATCAGGGCTGATCTTTTCATGGCCTCAGCTCCACTTTCCTGCTCTCTCACCATAACCCTTAATTCCTTTCCTGTTCATAAATCTACCTTTTGACCTAACGATAGTCAAGTTGATAACGTCAACTGCTACACTCAGCAGGAAATTCCACAGATTCAGAACCCTTTAGCTGAAGAAGTTCCTCCTCAACTCTGTCCTAAATCAGATACACCGTTATTTT
Organism: Chiloscyllium punctatum; assembly: GCF_047496795.1. NCBI lineage: Eukaryota > Metazoa > Chordata > Chondrichthyes > Orectolobiformes > Hemiscylliidae > Chiloscyllium > Chiloscyllium punctatum. The sequence continues at coordinate 72,203,344 of NC_092754.1, read as the reverse complement.
GACGCTATGCTCTCTAGGTTGACCCGCCCTTCCCCCCCCCCCCCCCCCCCCATGGAAATAACCTCCCTGCATCTATTTTATCTATTCCCTTCTTCATTTTATTTTTTCCAATACAACCTCCCATTCTTCTAAATTCCAACAAGTATAGTCCCAGTCTATTCAGTCTCTCCATGTACACCAACCCTCTCAACTTCCGACTCAAACTAGTGACCCTCCTCTGCACCCTCTCCAGTGTCAGTACATCTTTGCTGAAGTAAGGAGATCAAACCTGTACACAGTACTCCAGGTGTGGCCTCACCAGCAAGCTGTACAGCTGCAGCATAACCATCGCTCTAGCATGGAAGGACAATAGACTCTTCACCATCTCTTTTAGTCCCTGGGATGCATTCCATCACGGCCAGGAGACCCATGTACTTTTGGGCCGTTATCTTTCCCAACACAACGTTTTACTGAGAATGACTGTTTCCATGTCCTCATCTGCCATTGCCTCCATAGGCCTGTGAAAATGAGACAACAAGAGTACATAGACAGTATGTTCCTGTTAAGGCCAAGTCTGGTAGGTGTAGAGAATGCTGTGTGTCGAGAGAAATTGTGGGTCTGGTCAAAAATATGAAGGAGGGATATGGCAGGTACAGACAGCTGGGTTTGAGTGAATCCCTCGGAGTATAGGGGCAGTAGGAGTACACTTGAGGGAAAACAGGAGGGCAAAAAGGATACATGAGATTGCTTTGGGGGCAAAGAGGTTTAAGGACAATCCAAAGGGATTCTACAAAACACTAAGGACAAAAGAGTAACCAGGCAGAGAATAGGGACCCTCAAAGGTCAACAAGGATGTCTGTGGAACCACAGAAGGTGGGAGAGATACTATCCGAGGATTTCATGTCAGCTTTTACAGAAAGAGGGTATGGAAGCTGGAGACATTGGAGAAATAAATAGTAATAACTTGACAACTGTCCATATTACAGAGGAGGTTGTACTGGATGTCTTATACATAAAGCTGAGTAAATCTGTGGGACCTGATCAGGTGTATCCCAAATCTTTGTGGGAAGTTAGGGAAGTGATTGTCGGGCCCTTCGCTGAGATATTTCTATCACCGACAGCCACAGGTGAGGTGCTGCAAGACAGGTGCCATTATTTGAGAAAGGTGATGAGGAAAGGCCAGGAAACAATACACTGGTGAGCCTGAAGTTAGTGGCAGACAAGGTGTTGGAAGGAATTCTAAAGGACAGGTTTATATGTAATTGGAAAGGCAGGAAGTGATTAGGGATAGTCAGCATGGCTTTGTACATAAATCACTAACTTGGACTTCAGAAAGACATTCAAAAAGGTTCCACATAACAGACTGGTTAGCAAGTTAGACACCTTGGGATACAGAGAGCACCAGCTATTTGGATACAAATTGGTTGTAAGGTTGGAAACGGAGGATAGTGCTTTTAGGACTGGAGGCCTGTAATGAGGTGAAAGGATCAGTGCTGGGTCCACTGCTTTTCATCATTTATATCAACGATTTCTATGTGAATATATGAGGTAAACTTAGTAGGTTTACAGTAGACATCAAAATTGGAGGTGCACTGGACAGCAAAGAAGGTTACCTCAGAGTACAATGGGACTTCAATCAAATGGCTGAGGATTGTCAGATCGAGTTTATTTCAGGTAAATGTGAGGTGCTCCATTTTGGAAAAGCAAATGAGGGCAGGAATTATACACTTAATGGGAAGGTCCTGGGGAATGTTGCTAAACAAAGAGACCTTGGAGTGCAGGTTCATAATTCCTTGGAAGTGCAATCATAGGCAGGGTAGTGAAGAAGCTTGGCAGCACGGTGGCACAGTGGTTAGCACTGCTGCCTATGCACTGGTCAGTGCATTGAGTAGTGGAGTTGGGATGTCATTTTGCGGTTGCACTGCACATTGACTCAGTCACAACAGCACATTGACTCAGCCACTTCTGGAATTCTAGTGTCAGTCCTGGTTTCCCTGCTATCGGAAGGATATTGTGAAACTTGAAAGCGTTCGGAAAAGATCCGCAAAGATGTTGTCAGGGTTGAGGGTTTGAGCTGTGTAGGTAGAGGGTGAATAGGCTGGGGCTGTTTTCTCTGGAGAATCGGATACAATTGTGAGCAGCATGGATAGGGTGAAATCCCAGGAGCTTATTCCCAGGATATGTGAGTCCAAAGCTTGTGGAACAGGCTTCAGGTGTGAGGGAAAAGATTTCAAAGGGATCTAAGGGGCGATGTTTCCAGCTGAACATGGTATGTGTATGGAATGAGCTGCCAGAGGAAATGTGGAGGCTGGTACAATTACCCAATTATGCCTTTGAGATGTTGTACATGATTAGCAAAAGTTTAGAAGGATATAGGCCAAGAGCTGGCATATGGGATGAGATTAATTTAGGATGTCTGGTCGGCATGGAAAAGTCGGATCGAAGGGTCTGTTTCTCTGCTGTACATCTTTATAGCACTACTAAAATTAAGATGGGTTTCTCTTTTATGAAGAGTTAGCAGAAGGTCAGATAATTCTCCTTGGAGCTGAGAAGGTTAGGCAGTGATTTAGACCAGGAGCAGATTTGTTTCCAGGGTATTTAATTTACAGAGAGACAGGGAGAAATTATTAACGTCACAATTTTTAGTAACTCCCTTCAGGTAACTGGCAAATAATGCAGGTTAAAAATGTGAGGATTATTTTATTCACTAAGTTCTGAGCATCTGGAACAGTTTGACCGACAGCTGGATGCAGATTCAGTAGTTATTGTCAAAACAAATTTGGAATTTAACATTTTTAAGGAAGGATTTGGAGGGCTACAGACAAATGGGAGGTGAGTTGGGATAGACTGGCCCCATCTCCAGAGGGGGAGAGTACAGCCCCAATGGGCTGAACAGCCCCAAACCCCTGTGCTCTGTGTTACTGCCCATTCACCGTGAATGATGAAGCTCATCCTAGGGCAGAGTCATAGAGACCTACAGCATAGAATTAGACCCTTTGGTCGAACTGGTCCATGTCGACCAGATATCCCAACCTAATCTAGTCCCATTTGCCAACACTTGGCACATATCCCTCTACACCCTTCCTATTCACATACCCATCCAGATGCCAAATGGTGTAATTGTACCAGCCTCCATCACTTCCCTGAACAGGAGATTCCATACACGCATCGATCTCGGAATGAAAAAAGTTGCCTCTCGGTTCCCTTTTAAATCTTTCCCCTCTCACCTTAAACCTACACCTTCTCCTTCTAGACACCCCACCCCAGGGAAAAGACCTTGTCTATTTTTCCCATCCATACTCCTCATGATTTTATAAAGCTCTATGAGGTCATTCTTCAGCATCCAATGCTCTTGGGAGGAGCCCACTCATGTCACAATCGGGCCCGGGTGATTGACATCAGCTTCAGACCAATAGGAGAATTGGCGTGATCCTCCAGCCAATGGGAGTGAATTGGGATGGGTCCAGCAGGCCAACACGTGGCCATGATCTGTGCAGGCGCAGTGTCACGGTGAGGGGGGACCTAGTGAGTGTGAAGGGAGTGGGAGAGTCTGCAAAGTCTGGGGAAGAAAAGGAGCGATTGTGGACTGGGAGGGTTTATAAATGCACGGTTTTAGGCTGCTAGACCTGAATTAGAAATTCCTGGTAAATTAGAACCAAAAGAACTGCGGATGCTGTCAATCTCACACAACAACCAAAAGGGACTGGTAAAGCTCAGCAGGTCTGGCAGCATCTGTGAAGAGAAACCAGAGTTAACGTTTTGGATCTGCTGACCCTTCCTCAGAACTGATGTTACTGAAAAGAAATGTCGGTTTAAATGTAGAAGGTAGGGGTTAAGGAGTAAATGATAGGTGGTGATAGAGTCCAAAGAGATGGGAGCAATTGGACAAAGGAGTGGATAACGATCTAGCTGGGGGGGGGGGGGGGGTGAATAGCTGTTTATGGGAACTGTTAGTGACTAACCATAGGTAATGTGTAATGGTAGGCTGGTATGTGGGTTAAGAGGCTAGGGTGCTAGGACATTGGAGAGTTCAGGACCTAAAATAATTGAATTTGATACTGGGGCTAGAGGGGTGCAGGGTCCCCACGTAGAAGATGAGGTATTGTTCTTCTAGCTTCCGTTAACGTGTGGTGCTGGAGAGGCACAGCAGGTCAGGTAGTATCCCAGGAGCAACAGAATCGTCGTTTTGGGAATATTCCTTTCATCAGGAATGCCAGGATTGGGGGTCGGGGAGAGAGGAGGGGTGTAAGAGGGTTGAGAGATAAGAGGGATGTGTGGGGTTGGTTGGAAGGGAGCAAGGAAGGCAATAGGTAGATGTAGGTGGATGGTAATGGAGAGAGGGTGGAGTGGATAATTGGAAAGGAAGATATGGGACAGCTCAAGAGGGTGGTGTCGAGTTGGAGGGTTGGACCTGCGATAAGGCAGGGGAAGGGAGATGAGGAAACCTTGATTCTGTGGTGAAAGGGTCCCAATGTGGAAGATGAGGTTTTCTTCCTGCAGACGTCGGGTGGCTTGGGTTTGGTGGTGGAGGTGCCCCAGGACTTGCATGTCCTTGGCGGAGTGAGTAGGGAAGTTGAAGTGGTTGGCCACAGGATAGTGGGGTTGGTTGGTTCATGCATCCGAGAAATCGTCCCTGAAACATTCCATAAGTTGGTGTCCGGACTCCCCAGTGGAGAGGAGACCGCATCGAAAGCAAAGGCCATAATAGGTGGGGTGTTTGGATGTGCAGGAAATCTCTGCTGGTTGTGGAAGGGTCCTTTGGATGTGAGGGGGGAGGTGTGGGCACAAGTTTTACACCTCTTGCATTGACAAGTGAAGGTGCTGGGAGTGGAGGGTGGGTTAGTGGGGACCATGGATCTGACTAGGAATTCACAGGGAATGGTCTCTGTGGAATACTGAAAGGAATGGAAAGGGAAATATATCTCTGGTGGGATCTGATTGTAGGTGGGGGAAGCAGCGGAGGCTGATGCATTGTATCTGGGTGGAAGGTGAGGACTGAGAGGTTCTATCCTTGTTGCAGATGGAGAGGTGTAGTTCAATGCAGAGGTGTGGGATGTGGTGGAGATACACTGGAGAGTATTGTTGACCACACGGGAGGGGAATTTGCAGTCCTTGAAATACGGGGGCGTTTCGGTATGTTCTGGAGTGTTCTGCCAGCTTGCATCAAGCTTCACTGGAACACTGCAGTAAGCATGAGACACATGTTGGCCAGGGAACACACTCGTGTGTTAAAGTGACAGGCAGCTGGAAGCTCGGGGTCTGTTTTGCAGCAGAACGTAGATTATCAGCTGCCATTTCCAGCACCTCCACTGAGATGCTGCCAGACACAGGTTCCTGTCCCCTCCATTAACAGTTATGCACCCTCCCAGCCAGATTGTTGTCCACTCCTTTGTCTTTCCAAATGTTACTGTCTCTTTTGGGCTCTGTCCCTGCCTATTATTTACTCATTGACCACTATCTCCTGCAGTCCAAAGATATGAAATTTCAATGAATTGGCCAAGCTAAATTTCTTGTAGTGTTCAGGGATGTATAGGTTAGGTGCATTAGTCAGGAGAAATGTAGAATAATAGGGTCGGGGATAGGGCTTGGTTGAGAAACTCTTAAGAGGGTGGGTGTGGACTTGTTGGGCCGAATGGCCTGATTCCACACTCTAGGGATTCTAATTTTCCCAGCTGCTATATGTTCTGAGGGAGGGTCACTGGACGTGGAATGACCCTTGGTGTGTATAGGAGGAGGAAACTGGAAAGGGGAGTTGGATCCAGTTTAGACTGGGAGGGTTTAATTACACTCTGTACAGGTAGTTAGGCCTGAATTAGAAACTCTTGGTCCCATGTTTACAGCAAATGGGAAAATGGCTGTGGGCCTCAGGCGGTGATAGGTCCTGGGTTATGGCCGCCATCTTTATTTGGGGCAAGGTACAGCGAGGCACATGGACATGTCCTCTTCCTGGGTGGGTCGGGGTGATTTGAAGAGGAGCATTTACACATCAAACACGCACCAAGAGAAATATTTGTCTTTACTCTTCAGTCTGCACTGACTGAGTTTTGTTTGTGAATTCATTTTATAGGATATTAATTGAGAATAATTGAGACAGGGATCTCAAAAGCAATGTTCTGTCGTCAACAGGGTCATCAGGATCAGAATACCATTGACATTTAAATGTGGAAGGAGAAAGGTGTGTCTGTTCTGTCTGTGGGAAAGTATCTTTTTTTCAAGCAAAAAGCAGAAAGATGTTCAAATTTGTGGTTGGATCACCCTTGTGGTTTGTGCTCAATTCTGGGCCCTGCAGCTGTGGAAGGAGGATTTGGCCTGAGGGGGAGCACTAATTTGTCCAAATTACACCTCGTCTCTTTATATGAACTGTCAGATTTAGACCCAATCACCCACTTCATGATGTTAACCTGCAAGCTCCTTATTTTCAATTCCCTGCAAACTTCTCATTAAAATTCCTTATGGACGATGCAGTTCCTCAGCTCCCATTCAGATGCATTGGAACAGTACAGGAGGCTGAGGGCAGTGTAGGTGTGAGTAGACAATGAAAATGACAGGGCTGCATTGTGAGGGCTGCTTGGCTCAATGAGAGTGTTTTGGAGTTGGGTGTAAACAGAGCGAGGGGAGACAGGGAGAAGGTGAACCACAGCTTCAGTTTTAGTTCAGGCCGTTCAAAAATTCACATGGTCCCAAAGGGAACAGGCAAGAGTTTTTAAAAAGTTTTTAAAGTATATAATGTCTGCTTCAGTAAAGATCGGGGCTTTTGATTATAATGGAAATGTTTGAAGTGAAGGAAGGTTGCTAGCTCATCAAAATTCTCCTAATGGGTGTAACTAGCTGAAACTAGAGAGACATTGTGACAGGAGACCTTAGACCAGTGGTGTGGTCCTATTGCACAATGTGGGAAATAAGGGACACTTCCAGTGTCCGTGACGGCTATGTGAGCAGGAAGTGGGCCCACCTGCAGCTACTGGGTAACTGCTTTTCAGACCTGGAGCTGAGAGTGAACTCACTGTGGAGCAATATTGAGAATGTCATGGAGAGCATGTTTAGTGAGTTAGTCACACTACAGATGAGGGTTACACAGGCAGAAAGGGAAAGGATGACCATCAGATGAAGTAAAAGGCTCAGGAAGGAAGTGCAGGACTCCCCAGTGATCATTCCCCTTCTCAAACAGATAGTATGCACCACTTGGGATTCTATAAGGGAAGGACAGGTGGGGTAGACTCTCAGGGGAACTCAGCAACAGCCAGGTTCATGACACCACAGATAGATCCGCTGCACAGAACGGGAGGAGGGAGAATGGCAGAGCTATAGTGACAGGGGATCCAGTTTCAGGGTCAGAGGCAGGCGTGTCGTTGGACACAGACATGAATCCAGGACAGTGGAATGGAACCCAGGTCCATTTATTGACAATTGCACAGACCAAATAAAGGTCAGCGTTCCAAATGCAACCTTCAATACTTGATCACCCTGAAGCACTACTTTCCAGGGTTTGTGCAGTTGTTCTGAACCCTTCAGAGAGATGGAAGGGGACAGGGAGAAAACAGGAACAGGATTGTGTTATAATCTACAAAATAACGGTCACTCTCCCAGCTCAGTCTCCCCCTCTGTCTCCCACCCCCCATCGTACCTCCTCCCCACCGCAGAGAAAAGACTTTGTGTATTTACCCTAACCTTGCCCCTACTGATTTTATAAACCTCTATAAGGTCACCCATCAGCCTCTGACCCTCCAGGGAAAACAGTGTATTTATCCTCTCCCTGTAGCTCCAATCCTCCAACCCTAGCAACATGCTTGTAATACTTTTCTGACCCCTTTCAAGTTTCACAATATTGTTTTTTATAGGAAGGAGACCAGAATTGCACGCAATATTCCAAGCATGAACTAACCATTGTCCTGTACAACCGCAATATGACCTCCAAACTCCTATACTCAGTGCTCTGAACAATAAAGGAAAGTATATTAAACACCTTCTTCACTATCCTATTGACCTGCGATTCTGCTTTCAAGGAGCTGTGAACCTGCACTCCAAGGTCTCTTTGTTCAGCAGCACTCCCAAGGACCTTACCATTAAGTGTATCCATCCTGCTCATATTTGCTTTTCCAAAATGCAGCACCTCACATTTATCTAAATTAAACTCCATCTGCCAGTCCTCAGCACATTCAACCATCTGAGCAAGATCCCGTTATTATCTGAGGTAATCCTCTTCACTGTCCACTACAGCTACAATTCTGGTGTCATCTTTCTAACATTACTTCCTATATTCACATCCAAATCATTGATATAAATTATGAAAATTAGTGGATCCAGCACTGATCCTTTGTGACACCCCACTGGTCATGGGTCTCCAATCTGAAAAGCAATCTTCCACTACCACCCTCTGTCTTCTACCTTTGAGCCAGTTTTGTATCCAAATGGCTAGTTCTCTCTGTATTCCATGAGCTCTAACCTTGCTTACCAATCTCCCACGGGGAGCCTTGTTGAACCCCTTTCTGAAGACCATTTCAATCATTTCCACCGCTTTGCCGTCATCAATCCTCTTTGTTGTTACTTCAAAAAAATTGACTCCAGTTCATGAGACGTGATTTCTCACACACAAAGCCGTTATTAATATCCACGACTTAACTCTGTACATTAGGGTCTGTGTCACCCGGTTATGGCTGTTAATATTCTGGATAAAGTTCAAGTACATAGGTTTGTGTTAGTGACTGTATTGAGTCTTGTTAATATTACCAACACAGATGAATTCCTTTTGAAAGGCAGTACCTATATCCCTAACCCCCTCCCACCTGCTCTATCTCCTCCATTCCCACCGTAGACAGTAAGTGGGAGGAACTCATGGAGTTTCCATGTGAGTGAGGTTGAGAAAATCTTCCCTTCTTTCCACTAGCCCACCAGGAAATGGTGGTAGTGTCCTTACCTCTGAACCAGGAGGATCGGGTTCAGAATTGAGTAACAGCATCTTTGAAGAGACTGATTAGTAAACATGCCCAAGCCACCAGGCCATACTGTCTCCCAGCTGTCCCTGCCTGAGCCTTGAAACAGAACCATCCTGTAGTTCGTCCTGTCAGACTCTCCCATTGCTCACTTTATTCAGGATCCCCTCTTAGTGCTGCACTGATCCTGTCCATCCCCCAGTGTCCTCCACATTCATTCATTGGTTACAATCCCATTGTCCCAGTCCATCAGCCCCGCCCCCTCCACTCTATTGGGCAGCAGCTGCTGTCAATCACCTGGGCTCCTGTGTGATCTGGAGCATGTGCTGTAAGAGGGGAGACTGGTGCACAGGCGCAGTGCTGGGCAATTGTTGGCATATGTGCAGGGTGGGTCAGTGCCAGGGAAGGAGGCTGTGGGATTAATCTGTTATTGGCAGCTCCCTCCATTCCTTCCTCTGAGAACAGGTCCCAGGGAATGCTCCCTGCCCTGGTATCGTGACAAGTGGTCGGTGTATCTGTGGGGGAGCATTTTGCAGAAAGTTATCAGAACTCGGGTGAAGATTCAGCAAGGTTATGGAAAGGAACAAACGTGGGCCTGCAACTAAACTTCTAATTTGGTTCATTTTAGTTCAACCAGATATGATTTGGCCAGTGTGTGCAGGATTGGTTCTCATCAGAGGATTGGAGTGGCGGAAATAAATCAGAGGTTCCAGATTGGGGGAAAAAATCAGTGCAGGTCTGACCCGGAAGGAAACCCTGGGAGGTGGGGGGAGGATTCACCAACACCCAGGAGGCTCCGAGTCAGACTCATTGATTTGATTAGATTAGATTTCCTACAGTGTGGAAACAGGCCCTTCGGCCCAACAAGTCCACACCGACCCTCAGGAACAGTAACCCACCCAGACCCATTTCCCTCTGACTAATGCACCTCACGCTATGGGCACTTTAGCATGGCCGATTCACCTGAACTGTGCATCTTTGGATTGTGGGAGGAAACCGGAGCACCCGGAGGAAGCTCACGCAGACACAGGGAGAATGTGCAAACTCCACACAGACAGTCACCCAAGGCTGGAACCGAGCCTAGGACCCGAGTGCTGTGGGGCAGCAGTCCCATCGTGCCACCCCTTTTTTTGGTTCTTACTCTGCAGGCAGGAGCGAGAAAGCTGAATTTAAAGAGAAGAGAGAGAACTGGGTGTGGAGGAAAAGAGTGAGGAGATTGGTTTGGATTTCAGTTAACAAGGGAGAGAAATTTTCAGACTGAGATTTAAAATATTGGAGGAACAAAGAAACTACAATTTAATCCTATAATTGTCTTATGAATTTCCATCCTGTGTTAACGGTGGTGACTTGTTTTCTCTGTTGTAGGGTTCTGAAAGGGCGGATTTGTGCATGAGAAATTCAAATTGAACTTCCTGTTCGGTTTTGATTGTTACTTGATCCGTTTCGTTCTGAATATCATTGGCGTTTTCATGTGGGAGGAAAGGTGTGTATTCTGTCCATGGGCGAATATTTCAAATGTCAGTGTGACTGGAAAAAAGTACTGAGACACAGCCAAATCCATGTAAGTGTGGTGACTGTGGAGAGAGAGTACATTTGTTTTAAAAAGTCTGAAAAAACATGGCACATTTCCCAGGAATAATTAAGTTACAGGTTTGTTTTGTCTGAGGACAAGTTTTTAATTAATCATGCAACCAGAAAGACACAAGGATACCTGCACCATGGAAAATACTGTGAAAACAGGATTGTTGTAAAGGAGTTAATTATTGATCATTGGCGTTGTCACATCGGTTCCAGTGCCGTGGGGAGATCCTGGAAATGTGATGAATGTAATGTAGGTTTCAGTTATTAAACTGGAAATAGTGCAGAAGAAATTTAGAAGACTTTTTGCCAGGGCTCGGGGTCTGAGTTATAGGGAGAGGTTGGACAATCGAGGATGTTTTTTTAGAGCAGAAGAAACAAGGGGAAGCCTTTTTTGAAAGTGTATAACATCATGAGAGGCTTGGGAAAGGTGAATGCACTCAGTCTTTTTCCCAGGGAATCAAGAACTGGAGGGCATCAGTTTAAGGTTAGAGGGGAAATTATGAAAAGGAACCTGAGGGGCACCTGTTTTACCCAAAGGGTGGTATGTATATGGACTGAGCTGACAGTGGAAGTGGTTGAAGTGAGTACATTAACAACATGTAAAAGACATTTGGACAAATACATGGATAGCAACGGTTCAGAAGCATATGGTCCAAGTGCAGGGAAATGGGTTCGTGTGATGGACATTTTGGCCGACGTGGGCCAGTTTAGGCCAAAGGGCCTGTCTCTGCTGTAGGACCCTGACTCCGAGTATATTTACTATTTCTCCTGCTATCTCTGGTAGCACCCTGGGATGTAATCCACCAGGGCAAAGAGACTTATCTACCTTCAGCTCCATTAGCTTGCCCAGCTCCAACTCTCTTATGATATGGGCGGCACGGTGGCACAGTGGTTAGCACTGCTGCCTCACAGCGCCAGAGACCCGGGTTCAATTCCCACCTCAGGCGACTCTCTGTGTGGAGTTTGCACGTTCTCTCCGTGTCTGCGTGGGTTTCCTCCGGGTGCTCCGGTTTCCTCCCACACTCCAAAGATGTGCAGGTCAGGTGAATTGGCCATGCTAAATTGCCCATAGTGTTAGGTAAGGGGTAGATGTAGGGGTATGGGTGGGTTGCGCTTCGGCGGGTGCGGTGTGGACTTGTTGGGCCGAAGGGCCTGTTTCCACAATGTAAGTTTCTTGCTCCTCACCTTCCTCAGTCTCCTTATCAATTACTGGCATGCTCTTCGTATCCTCCACTGTGAAGACTGACTGCTGTGTACTCATATTCCTGAACCCTGCTGGAGAGGAATAACCAGGCACAGAACTCTGAGAGATCTTCTTTGAGTCTTTTATTGATGAGACATGGCAGTTGCCTGGATAGTGTACATGCAGAACACCTCCAGGCAGCATTAGGTAACTCCCCACCTGTCCGATGTATGGCTCCCATTCTTCTACCTTTGTGGTTTGTGGTTTTGAATGTATGCTCTCTGTCAATATTATCTCCATGGCAATGGCAGTTAAAAAGTCGAGTTCAGCTCAACACTTTGTGGTTTAACCACATACCCCTCCCTCATGGCCCTGTGGCTCAGTCAGGTATCTGACAGGCGGTTCAGTTTCAGTGTGGCTGTCTGTCAGGATTCTGATGTGGAAGAGCCGCTGTTGGAGCGGGGTGGGCAAAGTTAAAAGCCAAACATCACCATGTTATAGTCCAACAGGTTTATTTGGAAGTACAAGCTTTTGGAGTGTGCTGTGATTTTGAACTTGATCAGGATTATCTCTATGGTAACAGTTAAGTGCTTCAACAATTACAGAGGCCATATGTTCCCCACACAATAGGTTCCCCTCCAGCAGTGTGAACTGATATTCTGTCCCTGGGGACAGCTACTCCTCACTTTTCTCCCCCAATTCCATCTAGCTTTTTTTCTAAACTCCTAGTTTCTCCTTGGTCTTTGCCAATTTGTATGTTTTCTATTTCAGTTTGATAGACTCCCTTATTTCCTTAACCACCCACGGCAGATTACTCCTTTTCCGACAGTCCTTCCTTTTCACTGATATATACTTTAGCTGAGCAATTTGAAAAATCCTTTGTTATTCCTCCACTATCTGTCAACTGTCTCACCCTAAAGTCTTTGCCTCTAGTCTACATTAGCCAACTCCTTCCTCATCATATTGTCGTCTCCTTTATCTAAGCACAGGATCTGGATTGGATTCAATCTTCCCAATTTCCATCTGTATTCTAAATTCAACCAGACTTATCACAAGTCTTTTCTCAGATTACGAGGTGAGGAGATGTTACCTGGGTGTTTTGCATTTCATTCTCAAAGACGTTGGCTTTGTAATAAAGTACAGGATAAATATTCACAACAGAGTATTCGGGATGGTGTGAATGTAATACACAGTCTAAAACCATAAATCACTGTCTCCCCTCAGTTTACATGATTTGGAGATGCTGGTGTTGGACTGGGGTGTACAATGTTAAAAATCACACAACACCAGGTTATAGTCCCTCAGGTATAATTGGAAGCACACTAGATTACAGAGTGTTGCTCCTTCATCATGATCCAATTAAACCTGTTGGACTATAACCTGTTGTTGTGTGATTTTTAACTCCCCTCAGTTTAAAATTGCAAAATCATTATCTCCCACATGCTTCCTCACTATCTAAGTTTGGAACGCTAATCCCCCTGACTATCCTGTTTTTTCCAAAAATCTCCTTTGGTGAAGGCGGTGATTTTTGGATTCAGCTTTCCAGTTATTACCGTATGAGGATAAGACCTGGGCACAGGAGAGGCAATGCAGCCCGTTGAACTAGCTCCACCATTTAATATGGCGATGATTGAACTCGCCTCGGTCTCAGCTGGACTTTCCCACCTGCTCTTTCTCACTCTTCATCTCATTGCAAATTCAATATCTATATCTCTTCAGTAAATTTGCTCATTGTCCTGGCATCCACTGCATTTTAAATAGGGAATTCCACAGATTCACAACACATTGAGATAAGTACATTCTTCTTCATAAGAATAGAATAGAATCCCTACAGTGCAGAAACAGGGTATTCGTCCATGGAGTCCACACCAACCCTACAATGAACGTCCCATTCAGACTCTCCCATTCCTTGTATTTCCCATGGTTAATGGCTTAACCTGCACATGCATGGACACTGGGCAATGTAGCATAGCCAATCCACTTTACGTGCACATCTTTGGACAGTGGGATGAAACTGGAGCACCCAGAGGAAACCCGCACAGACACGGTGAGAACGTGTAAACTCCACACAGTCGCCGAAGGCTAGAATCAAATCCAGGTCCCTGACGCTGTGAGTCAGCAATGCTAACCATTGAGCCACCTCTGCTTAAAATCTGCTCCTCCTATTAACCACCCCACGCCCCAGTTGGCTGAATCTATATTCCTCACATCAGAAAATCAGGTTGTGGAAGCAGGTGTCTCAGTTAGACCCAATGACAGTCCATATGTTCTGTGTGTCTGAATGGGGATCCTAAACACAACACCCTCCAGCCTATACTTTTCAATCAGTTTCTAGAGACGGGGCTCCAGTGGCTTCATGGAGACTCCCACAATCCGTGAGGCAGGGCCCATACATGTGTGGGGAAACCTGGCACTGTACATGTACAGAATGTGGGCGGGTTTTGGAGCATGTGCTTTGGGTAAGTTTTCTTTGTGGAAAGTATTTCACACTGTGATTGGCTGGAGGAGGAATGTATTTGCTTATAGTATTGATCAGTTGGGGGGGTCAAAGTGTCACCACACTCATGTAGGACCACTCTCCGTCCCCAATTCATTATAACGGTGGGAATCAACTAATGGGAAACAAGGAAGAATCTGACCCATTCTCCCAGACTGAAGGTTCCTCTTCTGTCCAGGATCTGCCACCTCCCTTTCTGTTTCCTTTTGTTTCATTCTGCTGTTACATTATTGACTTGCAGCAACTGAAGGGAAAGGAAGTGAACCCAGAAAGGGTGCAGACTTTAACCAGGGACGGGAAGTGGTGGCATAGATCTGTTTATCAGTAACTCCATGAGAATGGGGAGGGTGTACATTAGGGGGTAGTAGAGTCAGAATGGTGGGAGAGAGTAAGAGGGCTGGAGGGTTACAGCTTCGGGGGAAGAAAGGGGAAAAAGATATTCCAGAGAAACTAGAATTGTCTGCTCTGAATTTCTAACCTGTATACATTCCTTTATACAGGGTGCTAGATGGTGAAGATTTGCAGACTGAAATCTCAACATCATGGGCAGATCATGATTAAGCTAACCAGCGTTTGAAGAAGCAAAGATAGAGAATCACTCGGCCAAACTCCTGTAACACTCTCCCTCCCAGCATTGTCGGTCTCTGCGCCAAATGGACTGTGAATGGTTCAAGACAGCAGCTCACTACCATCTTCTGAAGGGGAACTAGTGATGGGGTATAAATGCGGCTGAGACCGTGATGCCCATATCCTGGAAATGGGTTCTATCTCTAGTTGCTGAAACCCAATTGATGTTCCTGCAGGATGATGAGGGACGCTGAGTGCATCCTCCAGGAGGCAGCACCATCACATTACCACTTCCTACATCCACACACAGGAACACAACCACATCACTGGAACAAAAGGCAGTGAAGCTAAAGGAGGACTTAGATATAGTTCTTCAAGGTAAAGTCATGAAAGGGGATTGGAACACAGCAGGAACAGGAGACTGAGCTGGATGGTCAGCTGTCTCCCATTGAATGGTGGAGCAGGATTGAAAGGCTGAATGGTCTCCTCCTGCTGCTATCTCCCAGGTATGTATATAACCATGGAGCCCGGGTAGGAAGGAGTGGGCAGGGATTCTCCAGGAGATTGCACTTCCACAACAGTTTTCAGTGAGGGATGGTTTGATGGATTTTATTTAACATTTATCTTTAATACAAGGTTTGTACATTTTGGTTTTTAAAATGTTGTAAAAACTTTTTGCAAAACAAATAAAATTAAAGAAAATAAATTGAACTGTCTGAATATAACCCGTTTTAAAACTTTCAACCTTTGTAAAACAAAATCCTGTCTATTCCCAGACACCATCACTTTCCAGTTACTCAAACTCCAGGGAAATATTCCCTCCCTGTCTGAACCTTTGGTTTGATTTAACTGCTTTTCAGTTCTCGTTCTGTGAGATGTGAAGCGTTCTTTTTCCCTATTTTTCTGACCCAGAAATGTGATCACACCAACCTTCCCACCATCAAAATCATCATTACACCGTTTTGCTTTTGGTTAACCTATAATCTCCAGCAGTGCAAAAGTGAAGACCGCAGATGCTGGAAATCAGAGCCTAGATTAGAGGGGTGCTGGAAAAGAGCTTTTGCCAAAACGTTGATTTTCCAGCTCCTCAGATCCTGCCTGACCTGCTGTGCTTTTCCAGCATCACTCTCATCTAGACATATCATCACCAGCAGTAAACCATTTGTGTAACAAATTGAATATTTCCAAACAAAGCCCATTATATGGGCCAAGCAAACCATTACAAGTGACAGAGTGAGAAGGGACTAAATCAAAGTAGAGTTGTGGGGAGGGGCCAGCGGTGGAGATAAAGCACGATATCCCCTGCCGTGCCCACATCTATCAAAAGGCACCGAGAGCATTCATACACACCACATGCTCCTTCTCCAAGGACACCCTGCTGTGTAGCCTTTATCCTCAATCATAGACTCGAATCCCTACCGTGTGGAAGGAGAGCATTGGCCCATCAAACCCCACTGACCATCCGAAGAACACTCTATCATTGTAACACTCCATTTCTCTTGGCTGATCCACTGAGTCTGCACAATCCTGGATAATGTGGTCATTTTAGCACGACTGATCCACCTAACCTGCACATCTTTGGACTGTGGGAGGAAACCAGAGCACCTGGAGGAGACCCACACTATGGACAAGGCATGCTACAAAGCAGCCATGCTACAGTCACAATTTAAATCAAAACTGATGATCCCTGCTCATTGTCACATTGCTGTTTGTGGAGACTTACTGCCCAGGGAGACATCCTGAGGTTCAGAAAGTGGCAATGTAAGTTCAGTCAACTCCAACACAGTTAATGTGATTAACAACAACATCAATACTCCAACACTGTCATCATGTACAAGGTCCACTCCTGACTCTGATGGACAGTAACATCAGAATCAGAGTCCTGCAGTCCACATGGAGCAGGGGGATGACCACTTCCCTGTGAGCACTCACTGGGCTCTCAATCATGTTGACTACGCAGCAAATCCCTTGTCACACAGAGGGGTGAACAGCTCCTACCCAGTGTGAACCCATTGGGATCTCGGGGGCGGGATGAATCACTGAATCCCTTCTTCCACACTGACCATCTGAATGTCCTCTCCCTGTGTGTGGGCTCACTGGGGTCTCAGCAGGTCCTGCATTTGAGTGAATCTCCCCCCACACTGGGAACAAGTGAATGATCTTTCCCCAGAGTGACTCCCTGGTGTTTAAGCAGGTCAGAGGACTGATGAATGCTTTCCCACACACTGAGCAGGTGAATGGCCTCTCCCCAGTGGGAATGCACTAATGTCTCCGCTGGTGAGAGATTTGATTGAATCCTTTCTCACACATGGAGCAGGTGAAATGTCTAAATCCACTGTGCCATCTCTGGTGCCTCAGCAGGTTGTAAGATCGAGTAAATCCCTTCCCATACGTGAGGCAGGTGAATGGCCTCTCCGCAGTGTGACTGTGTCGGTAAGTGTTCCGCTGGGAGGGGTAAGTTAATTCTTAATTCTAATTGAACATGTCCTCCTGTTTTCTCAGCTATTATTGACAATCTTATTCCCCTCACACCAGAATCTGTTCCAGCGAGTGTTCCAGAAAAGGCAAAATGGTCAGCTGCAGCTGGTCACCTGACTGCTCACTGGACACGAACGGTTCACTCTCCACAGATGCTGCCAGATCTGCTGAATTTTTCATGCAATGTCTATTTTTATTTCTGATTTCCCAGCATTTGCAGATGTTTAGCTTTCCAGTACTCATCTTGTCTGTTGCAGAGGAGTTTAATGATGAAATTAGATAGGTTTGAAAGTTGTACGTTCGGTCACACATCAGCTATGATCATCATGAATGGCGGAGCAGAGCTGAGGGATTGAATGGCCTCCTCCTGTTCCAATGAAAGTTGTCCATCTGCAGCTTTTGGTAACATTTCCCCTCACTGCTCACTTCACCTCCATGTCTAACACACTGTTACTGACTGAACAAACCTCCTGTGTTTGAACTAAACCTGCTCATGTTCAGTGGCTCCCTCTACTGCCACCCGGGTTTAATTTTCATTATGGAATGCTGTCTCCTATTACTGCGGGAATGCCCACAAGGACTCATCCTGGAGTCTGTATCCCCTGGGATCCAAAAACCCCATTTGTTTCCTTCTTCCTCTTTCATTCTGGCTATTGAACTCTCAGTTTCAATCCAATCTCCTGTCATTCTCTTCAACATGCCCATGTGGGTGGACTAGTGACAGCTGGGATTTAATGAAGGGCAGTGGGGATCAGGTGGAAGCACGAGGAGAGGTGACAGCAAAGAAAGCTCTCATTGTAACGGCAGAGTTTCTCCGTGACCCAGTGAGTGGTGAGGCACCTGAGATTGAATCTGCCTCCCCCCACAATCAGGGATTTGGTAAGACAGTCAGACATTGACCTGTCCATCTGATTGTGAACTCAGACAGATAGAAAGAAAGATGCACATTTAGATAGCATCTTTGATGATCTGGGGTAATGAAACACGCTTCCAACCCAATGATTTCAACCACAAATCTCTGAAAACACAGACACAAAGCTTCCGACTTGTACCAGGTTGTCTCTAAGCCTCCTCTTTTCTTGGGAAAAGCGTTTTGAGCTGTTCAGCCTTTCCTTTTGATTATAACCGCTATGTTCCTGTAAGATTTGTGACTGAACCTTTATTTTCCTGTTCCTTGTGAGTGATGAAAGGAGCAGAAACAGGTTCTGACCTGTGAGGCGTTTCATTTGGAGTATTTATATTTACAAATCCATTCCCACCCTCACATACAGTGCGAAATTGATGTAAAACGTAAGGAAAGGAGTGAGTGAGCACCCACATAATCATGTGTATCTGAGTTGAATGAACCTGGTATGAGGAAAACATGACAACAATCCCAACTAGTTAGAATCACAGAATCCAGTGGGTGCAGAAAGAGTCTATTTGGCCCATCAAGTCTGCAATGACCTGGTCTCCCACCCTATCCCCATAACCCCACATTGACCATGGCTAGTCCAACCCACCTAAATTTCACACTGCAGGCCATGTTAGCATAGCCAATACAGTAACGTCACACATCTTTGGGGGGGGTCACAAATTACATCCAATTGCTCGGAATTGTGGATGAAGGCTCACAAATACTTGACTCTGACACAAATTCGCTGCTTTTCAAAATAAAGTCTGGAGAAAACTGCAACCAGAAAGATTTCTGATTATCTGAGGAGGAAGAGCATTGAAAACTCGCGCCATTGACCCAGGGGGTGCAGTGAATGTTACAGAGGTCTAGGAACCATCAGAAATGTAACAGGTTGTGAGCAAGGTCGGGGGGAGGGGGGTGGGGAGACAAGGACAAAAAGACTGTCTGTCACGCGGGGGAAGGCAGTAGTGATTAAACAGCAGAAATGGTAGTTCCTCAAGGCCACGGAGAATAGAGTTAGGGCTGGGAAACAAACAAGGAAACAAGAAATACATTTTAAAACCAGATTATAAAAGCATAGAGGGCAGAGTTCACAGTCTGAAATTGTTGCTTTCAATGGTGAGTACAAAAAGCTGTAAAGCCTGGGGAGTTCTATTACAGCCAACACATACAGGATGTGCCAAGTGGCCTCGATCTGTGCTGTAACTTTCTGATAATTATTTTTCTGACATTTGTAGTTCAAGTCTGATGACACTAATAACTTTTCAAATTGGACTGGAGTTTATTATTCTGTACAAATGTCAAATAAATCACATTGATTACATTCTGCAGACCTTAGTCCGTAACCCTGCATGTTCCAGCATTTCAGTTACATCCATGTCCTGCCAGTGGGACAGGACAGACAGGGATGGTGACGGTGGTGTCTCGGATATTGTAAGCTATGATTCTGTGCGTATGACTGTGTCAGCTTGTTGCTTGACTGGTCTGCATTTCAGCTCACCCAATAAGATGTTGGCAGGGTGAGACACTACAGTTGGAGCTCCTCTGCTCGCCAGTTCCTTTCCTTTCTGCTTTTTTAAAATTTAATTCTCTCTCACTCTCCCATTTCCAGACTCTGACACAAGTGTCTCAACAGTGAATCATGACAAAATTAAAAAGAAACATGTCTCCAGAAGAAAAACAATGGAGGAAATGTATTATTCCTGCATCAACTGCATTTTCAATAAACACTCTCTCATTTTTTCCTTCAATTCTATCAAGCGAGCTGTTATATTTTGTCCCTCAGTTTACCGATCTTAATAAATATCCAATCAATTTCAGAACAACATGCTGACAAAGTATTGAACCAATTTATTTGTTTAGGATTTAGCTTTAGTTATCAAGTCATTACCATTACAATAATTGCATAATAATTGTTCTGGGTAACATGTATACTGAGGTTCGCAATTTAATTTATTGACTGTTTGAAAAATGGTACAATATATCCTTTTTTCAGGATTCTAACTAATTATTCAGGCATTTGCATTACAATAATTATAGTATACTTTAGTTTAGTCTTGCTAACAGCTACAGTGAAGTTTATATTTGAATTTACTCCAATCTTCCCTAGTACCTATACAGTAAAATAAAAATCCATTTTATTTCCATTCAACACACCTACAAAAGAATCAATTATTTCTGATGCATCATGCACTGTTAAAAATGACTTTTGCTCATTTGAATGATCTGTGTAATCCCAGCCTTATAAATTTAGAAAAACCTATTACTTTTCCCTGCAACAATTCCTGTTCATTTTTGCAGATAGCACAGTCAAATAGCAAGATGAAATTTATCATTATTCTTAAGTATGCTAATAGAGTTTTGAAAATGTATATGTTGCTAATATGTAATAATTGTTCATTTCAGTCCATAGAATATAGAACAGTACAGCACAGTACAGGCCCTTTGGCCACGATGTTGTTCTGACCTTTTATCCAACTCTAAGATCAAACTAACCAACATGCCCTTCATTTACTATCATCCATGTCCCTATCCAAGAGACGCTTAGATGTTCCTGATTGATCTGAATCTACTACCACCACTGGCAGTGCATTCCACGCACCCGCCACTATCTATAAAGAAACTATCTCAGACATCTCCCCACAACTTCCCCCATTCACCTTAAAATTATGCCACTTTGTGGGGAAAAGTCTTTCATTATCCCTCTATCTATGCCTCTCATCATCTTACACAAAGCTATCAAGTAAGCTCTCATCCTCTTTCACTGCAATGACCAAAGCCCCAGCTCCCTCAAACGTTCTTCATAAGACATGCCTTCCAGTCCAAGCAGCATCTTTATAAATTTTATTTGCACCTTCTCTAAAGCTTCTGCATCATATGTATAATGAGGTGATCAGAACCGAACACAATATTCCAAGTGTAGTCTCACCAGAGATCCATAGAGCTGCAGCATAATCTCATGGCTCTTAAACTCAACCTCCCTGCTATTGAAAGCCATCACACCATACACCGTCTGAATAACCTTATCACCTTGGATGTCAGAAATGAGGGATGAATGGACGTGCACCCCACAATCCCTTTGTTCCTCCACTTTGTCAAGAATCCTGCATTTAATCTGAAAATATGCACTCAAATTTGAAATTCCAAAATGAATAACTTCACACTTTCCCAGGTTGTACTCCATCTGTCACTTCTCAGCCCAGCTCTGCCAATGTCCTCTAGCAACCTACAAAAGCCCTCCACACCATTAACAACTCCACCAACCCTCGTGTCATTGGCAAAATTCCTAACCCACCTTTCCACTTCATCATTCAAATCATTTATAAAAATCATAAACAGCAGGGGTCCCAGAACTAATCCCTTCAGAACACCATTGGTCACCGTGCTCTAAGCTGAAAACTATCCATGCAATCTTACCCTGTCTTCTATGGACCAGCCAATTTATTATCTAACTAGGCAGGTTTCCCTGTATCCCATGCCTCATTACTTTCTAAATGAGTCGACCATGGGGAACCTAATCAAACACCTTGCTAAAATCCATGTGCACCACATCCACTGCTCTGTCCTCACCAATATGTTTGTTACATCCTCAAATAATTCAATAAGGCTTGTGAGGCATAACCTGCCACTCACAAAGCCATGCTGACCATCTCTAATCTATGCTTTTCCAAATGATCATAAATCCTGTCTGTCAGAATCCTCTCCAATATTTTACCCACAATCGATGTAAGACTGACTCATCAATTATTCCCAGGATTATGTCAATTGCCTTTCTTGAATAAGGGAATAACGTTTGCCACCCTCCAATCATCTGGTATGACTCCAGTGGACAGGGATGATGCAAAGGCCATCGCCAAAACACAGTAATCCCTTGCCTCGCTTCCCATAACAACCTAAGTTATATCCTTTCTGGCCCAGGGGACTTATCTGGCCCCATGACTTTTCAATATTTTCAGCACATTATCCATCTTAACATCGACCTGTTCGACCATATCAGCCGGTTTCACGCTGTCCTCACAAAGAACAAGGTCCCACTCACTCGTGAATACTGAAGCAAAGTACTGATTAAGAACCTCCCCTACCTCCTCTAACTCCTGGCACAAGTTTGCTTCACTATAAGGGATATTAGTGTTGAATTATGTCTCAGCAATGAAATAATATAAAGATATTGCAGTATACAAACACTCGATTACTTTAAATATTGAACTGTATTTTAACTGAGAAAAAAGTTGAATTGATTTGATTATATTTCACTTCATGTTAACATTTATTTTATTTCAAACCACAATAAGAGTTTCCTTTTTACATATATATAAATTACTTAAAATTAATCATATGCTTATGTAAAGAAAATAGAATTACCATTTGCTTGTCAATCCAACATTAGATTGCTTTTATCTACTATATCAATAATCACAAAGTCTGATACTTATTTATGTCAGGTTACCAAGAAATATGTGTACACGTGTCCTCCACTTTTGGAAAGTTTGCTTTTGCCACTTTGCTTTTCCAAAAGACTAACATCTGTCCCTGCTTTCTTTAACTGAAAGAAATCTGAAGAGGATTTTCACTTTTATGAATAAAAGGAAAAAGATTAATGCTTCTTCGATTTACCCCTTTTCAGCTTAGGTAAGGTTTCATAAAAACGCTCTACTTTCGGATAGTGGGGATACCTGTATCTAATTCTGTTTCTTATAAATTCCTGGAGAATATTTGAAAATGTTGCAGAATTAAAGATTACGATGTCTAAGTATTGAGATTGATCTTTTTTTGTTGCAAAGGGGCAAGTCCAAAAAATTGAAACACATTAAACATTATTCTCTAGTGCTATAAATTTGAAATAAAATTGATATCTTCTTCAGTAAACTAACAAATGCTACCACCTATTACTTGTCAGTCAGCTGATTACCTACTTTGTAACTAAATGTTGTAATTCATCTAAATATTACTCTGTCCTTTGATCAAAGTTAATTTGTAGTTGTTGTTCAGTTTATGAATTGTCAGAAACTTGTTTTTATTTTTCCATTCACCTGTTCATTTTGACTGTAAGATTGAAATGCTTTGAAAATATTGGAGTTTGTTCATTTAATAATAAGGTTTGCACATCTCTCGCATATCTCATTTCTTGTATTATGATTCAAGAATGTTTTCTGGTGGAATTCGAGTAAATTCCAAACATTTGGTGGCTTCAAATAAGGTCTTTAACACCCAATAATCAATCTGTTGTTAATGTTTCAGCTGTTTACATTGACATTGATTAGGTACTCATTCAGAGAGATCAACTTACAATTATAAACTATTTGTAGCATTATTGAATTGAAAGAAAGATTCAGACGTGGAAACATTTTTTGGAAGGAATTGCTTTTTCATTCAAATGTGTAGGCTGTTCAAGAATTCTGTATTGCCTTCCATTGGTTTTCTTGTCGAGAATGCAAATTTATAATTCACGTGAATTTTAATATGTTCTGTATTTTGAGATTAGTATCAGATTTAAGAAGAAAAGGACAAGCAATTAACATGAAAACTTTAGTGAATAGAAAGCAAAGTAAATTAAATTGACAGAAGCAACTTTTAATATAATCTCTGAATATTCAGTCAAATATTTCTCATGTCACTGGAAAAGCACAGCAGTTCAGGCAGCATTCGAGGAGAAGCAGAATCAACGTTGTGGGCATAAGCCCTTCATCAGGATTTTTTCTGATGACGGCCTAATGTTCGAAATGTCGATACTCCTGCTCTTTGGATGTGCCTGCCCTTTTCTATTGCCACAATCTTGGCTCTGATCTTCAGCTTCAGCTTTCCTCATTTTCTCCAAATATATTCAATGAACGTGAACTGAAAATGTTAGCATCAGCAGTTGAACAAGACCAAATTAGCACATTATTTCCAATATTTATAGTGAAAACCTGTTTGAGAACATGCAACAAATCAGAGCGAACAACATCTCTTGCCTTTAGAACCCTTGGCCATTCATAATGAAGAATAACCATGCTTTGAACAACCAGTATGATGTATAACTACTGAACTGAAATACCAGAGGGACAACGACTGCATTTATTGGAGGGAATGATAACCAGATACTTACTGTTATAGTGGGGATTGATCTCAGGAAAAATAAGATATTTACTGTGATTATTCCACCAAACAGTAATTAGATGGTCATGAAGATCTTTGTGTGGCTTTATATGCAGTGTTTTGTTTGAACATTGATTTCAGTAACATTGAGATATTTTACAAGATTGGCAATTGACTGTTAAAGATAGGTTTTAAAGGCAACATTTGAAAACAATTGTCGGTTTTGTTTAGCGAAACACAATTCTAATTATATGGAATCCCTACTGTGTGGAAACAGGCCATTTGGCTCAACAAGTCTACACTGACGTTCCAAAGTATAATCCACTCAGCACCATTCTGCTCTCAGATTACTGGACATTTATCACTGACTAATGCATATAACCTACACATCCCTGAACAGACCGTGCAGTTTAGCATGGCTAATTTACCTAATCTGCACATCTTTGGATTGTGGGAGAAAACCAGAACATGCAAACTCCACACAAACATGTGGCCGAGGATGGAATCAAACCCAAGTGGATAACACTGTAAGACACAAGTGCTAACCACTGATCCTCTGTTCTCAATGCCCAGCCCCCATGCAAGAAGTGAGATAAGTGAGAGACGTGCAAAACGAAAAGTAAAAATCCCTAACAAATCATGAATGAACAATAATTAGAAAATTAATATGATCAAAGGACACAACAATATTCAGGTGAATTGCATTGTTTAACAACAAATCTACGAATGAACTTAAGTGAGAGTTATGTAAATTGAACTTTCAAATGAACATACCCTGATATTTTCACACCATTTAAATATCACATTCAATATAAAGAGGTGAATGGAAAGCTAAAAACAAATCTCACACAATTCATAAACTGACCAGTAATTAAAAATTGATAAATAATAGCAAGTGACATTTGTTTATTTTACTGATGAAGTAATTGATCTTTTCTCATTTTTATAGCACTGGAGCATAAAATTCAGTATTGTTTTAAGTAAGATCTACAGAACAAGAGAAAATTAATGACGATCATGACTTTGTATATTTTAGCTTTATGACTGAAACATTCTCAAATATTTTCTGAGAAATATTGATTGAGTGGAATAAGGTACATTTTGCGATGAGTGACAAGAAAAAAGTATATAGCTGATACTGTGATTATTGGAATGGATGATGATACCTCCATATAATCTACTGGTATTGTGATTGGATATACAGTAAATGTCAGCATTGAAGTAAAGTATAATCAAATCAATTCAAAATTTTTTCCAAGTTTAAAATAAATACAATATTCACAATGATTAAGTGATTGTACATTGCAATGTTCTTGCAGAATTTATTGTACAGAAGTATAATTCCACATTTGTGGCCCTTACTGGATTGCACAATTATTAGATATTATAAGAAAACAAAGGGATTTAAAAACTATATATATTCGTGAATTTGACAATAATGAGATATCTCATCCTGATATTAGGCTGAGTAATATGTATAAATGAAGAGTAATATTGCAGGAAAAAGTAATTGGAGGTCTCTGAATTTCAAAGGCTGAGATAATTGTTATATTTCACCTGAGCAAAAATCAGACATTTACAAAGAATTTTGCAAGGGATATTATTGGTCGTTTGGTATGTGTATGGGCCTGAACAAATAGGTATTAACATAGTAGCATTGACAATAAGAAATAATGAATGGAATTTTCAAAAAAACACTGCATTTTTACAAAGTCTATGTTAAATTGCTGTGCAATTATTGTAATTGATAATTGCTTTTAGAATCCTGACAGATAAATTGCCTTAATATTTTGAAAACACTTTGTTCTTATGTTGATTGGATATTCATTAAGATTAAGAAACTGAAAATTAAAGCATAAAACCTAGCTGTATGATGTGAAAAAAATCATTCAGCAGCAATTGAAAAAAACATGATTTTGTTTAAAAATGCAGGCAATGCAAGATTTATATGCTTTGAATAGTTTTCTTGAAGAATCATGTCAATTTTGTTGATGTAATTTTTACCACAATAAATGTTTCGATACTTATTTCAGAATTAGGAGGAAAAGAATTAGGCCATGAAAGTGACTATTATTGTGAACAAAATATAGAGTCACTGACATTTGATACAGAAAGGAATTCTCATAATTGTGTGATTATTGTTCACTGACATCTTATATGGGAGGAAAATGAGAATTGTCAACATTTCCAAGCAATTTTTTTCTTATCATGAAATGAAAATAAAAATCCTTTTGGAGGGCAATTTGTTTGAAAAAAGGAAACAGTCATTTCATATGACATTTGAGCTGAAGACTCGTTCCCGTTTCCCCCATTGTAGTCTTTACAATAATTTAAAACTTAATGTTGGTTAAACAAAGGAACAAATGGATATAATCGAAATGTTTTCTTGTACACCAAAAAAAGTAAATGTAAAGCAATTTTATCATGAGAATTATATCGCTCTGAATATAATAATTTCACACACAATAAATGTTTGTATTGAATTGAAATGTCATCATAGCTGTAGGAGTGTTTTCCCCTGACAGGGAATGAGGACTCAGGAGGCAGGCTGAGCTCAGGCATGTGGAAGATGTTTACTCATACAGCAACCAGTTAATATAGGGATCATCCTCCCAGACCAGTCTGGGAAGACAGATCCGTGACACAATGTAATATTTACAGTAATAAGCAGCATTTTTATGTCCTTTCTGCATCACAATGGCCACATGTAATGTGGTTACAGCCCTTCCCTCCTTATCCAACCACCCAACTGAAACACATAATCGCAGATGGGCATTCTAATGGACATCCCCAGATTCCTATTGGGATCTTTCCATGCATCTTATTGACTTAGATTCCAAAGTTATTCCTGAACTCCCTCACGCCTCTCAGGATACCTTATCAGTTGGGACATTTTGAATTCTGCTATTCTTTATATTTTATTTTATCAAAGCCAATTACCCCTCATATTGTTCACTGTCTTAATTATATATGTACAAAGAAATAGAAAAGACGGTTAATTTTAGCTTCCTTGCATTAGTAATATGGCTTGTGTTATAAAGTTCGTTATATTGTGTCCAGCTACTCTTTCTGTTTGGACTTTATAATTAATGAGCAGTCAACATCATACCGTGAAGTTAATTCCTAAAACTAGCTAACTTCAAATCTCTGTCTAAATGCTCTTCTGTAATGTTTTTAGTAAGCATTGGTTACTTGTATCAAACTTATGTTGCAAATTTCCCCTATTATACACAAGAATCTGTAATTAGAACCTTTGTTTAATATTCTGAGTGACTGTAAAATAATAACTATATCTGACAAATGAACTGTTCTGTTGTCATGATAGCTGCTTAGTGAGTGAACTGGGCTGCACCCTGCAGCTGCTGCTTATTCATTTACTGGGACAATTATCCTTTCATTTATGAAGATCCGGATTGGTCATTTGTCTGTATGTCGGCATGCTGTTATCAAGAAATGCCTGGAATGCTGTAGTCCTGGCGTTGGAGTAGGTCCATTGGTAGTGTGCTTTCTTTTAATATAAGACTGGAACGGAATGTTAGTGTAGTTTATCACCCCCCTGACACCTTGTATTTTAGTTCTAAGTTAGGCTGCCTGTTTTTGATTGTCAGGCATTTTGTATGAGCCAATATGGACCATTCTATTCCTGGTGTGGGCAGGCCATGCCCAGAACAGCAAATCAACTAATATTCAAGTATTGAAATAAAAACCACCATTCGCTATCATTGGTTTCTGTACAATGCAATGCGTTTACTTTACTGAACCTTAATTTCACACTTAAAGCCTGATGTACTGGATTTGATCAATTCTTAAATATTAGATATAAGCAACAATTAATCTTAAAAACATTTCATAGCAAACTTAAAAATGATTAGAAATCTCATATAGCTGCCCGTCATGTGTAAAAATGAACAGTATTTATTGGAGTGTAAAATAATCAGATGTCTCATAATATGTAAGGCCGAATATTAATTCAATTATTTCTGTGAACATTCAAATGAGAAGGGAACAGATATTATCTGTGAGTGTTGGATAAGGAATCATTAATTGGTTTGTGTTTGTGTTATCCTGGAATAAGAGAACTATTATTCTTTTCTTTAATATTGACACTAAGAAATACTGGAATAAATTAAAACGTGAATATGACGAAGTCTGTGACAAAACCTAAACTGAATTACTGTGTGATTTTTGGAATGACAATGAATTGATAATTAATTTTAGAACTTTGGCAAAATAAATGATTCAATATTTCCAAATGGATTTGCTCTGATGTTGACTAGATATTTCTTAATCTGTCATCTGAGAATGCAAATTCCGGCATGATGATATGGAAAGGCAGTAGACATTCAGTGAACATTGATCAGAAATGGTTTGTCATTCAAAATCCTCAGATCTTCAAGATTTCTATACTTGGTTGCTCGACTTTTCTTCTGGAGAAATATATATAATAAGAACAAATTCTGCATTGTATTTAATTCATGCAATTTTTCATATCATCAATATTTAGACATTTGAGTCAGAATGAATACGAAAATAAGTCAATAAGGAAGATTTATTTTCACAGAAGCATACAGCGAACAGCATTTATAAACGTATTTGTTTCGATATTTTCTCTGAATAAACGGATAAATACATTTAATGGGGATCTGTTGACAATGTCATGAGCCACAATTACATTTTTATCATAATTTTTGGTTTGGAAATCTATTAGAAAAGAAATCCTATATTTAGGACGTGCTTCATCTCGATACATGTTCCGCATAGTATCCTCAGTCCGAAGTAATAAGGTGTGATCATTGGTCTGGGAAAGATGTAGTGTGTAAATTATAATGTTTCTCTTACATATCTTTGGATCTGGTGAGACTGTGATTATTCATCCTAAGAACAATATTTCATGTACAAAGTGTTTTTCACTGAACAGTAATTAGGTGGTCTTGACGACCAGTAAGAGTACTTTGATTTCAAAAATGTTGAGCCGATTTCCATGATCTGGGAAATGTTTCACAACATTTTACCAAAATTCTGGATTCTAAGCATTCAATGGGTTTCGTGCAAACACCCTTCACTTGTCGTCATTTTCAAGCGAGGTGTATAACGCTCAGGCACTTGCTGCAAGTCAAGGTGCCAGGAAGTCTGCTTAAAACTCTCCAAAGCACAACTCTCGGGCTGGTAGTGACTGGATCTCTTGAACCTTTGTGACCTCTTTGACCGGGCTTTCATCAGTTTTCTGGAGCTGATTATTTTGTCTAATGTTTGCTTTAGTTTGGCCTTTTTAGCTCCGATTTCTCCAGCTGTAGGAATATTTAGAATGTTCAATTATGGGTGACAGGACACTTGACCTTCGTGGACAGGTAAAATGTGGTTCACGTATTGTTTTAATAACGAATTGAGAATGATTTTTTTCATTTTAACAAATAAAAGTTTCAAATTTTTCAGTGGTTTACAATGACATTGATTAGATAGTCATTAAGAGAGAGCAACTGACAATTATAAGCTATTTGCAGGATTATTGAATTGAAAAAGGACACAGACGTGCAGAGATTTTTTTGGAAGGCATTGCTTTTTCATTCAAATATCTCGGATGTTCAAGAAGTCGATGGAACTGTTCATTGGTTCTCTTGTCCAGATACTAATTAAAAATTCATATTGCTTTTATTGCGCCCAGAAGTTTGAGATTTGTCTCAAAGTTAAGAAGAAAACAAGGAGTAATTAATATGAGAACTTGACTGAATAGAAAGCACAGTAAATTTAATTACAGAGTGTGATAAACAAAGCTCACTCACTTCAATAATTTCAGTCCAAGACAAGATCTGAAGCAATCAGTATGTTTATTAGACGCTTGCAAGCGTGGTGCCTGGAATAGGGCACAGAGAGTTTAGCAAGTACATAGCTTATATAGGACTCACTACTCCAAACCCGGTGCCCATTACTATTGTTTCTCGCTTGCCTTATCCGGCCTTGTGCTTAACACATTACAAGTTTTACTTGGCCATTTCACCACATCCTGCTGTGGCCCATTGTTAGGTCTATCCCCCATCACCTCTATCTAAATCCCCCCCACTTGTGACATTTCCTCCCTTTCCCCAACCATATTGATCTTTATGACCTTTTAATTGGGGTTTGTTTTTGTGTTTTTGCAAAAGTGGGAAACAGATGCTTATAACTACTGCTTGTACAAGCATATCTGGCTTAACCTACATCCTCACAGCACCTTATCTATTTGTCTGTGCCAGATACTATTGCTTGCAGACACCTTTCATTCTTGTATGCACATTTTAGCTAATATGAAAACAATTATATATTTCCTTCACATAGGTTTAATTCTTGTTGACTCTGCTCTTGGTTGAAACAATTGTACACTGGTGTGAGTTCATTTACCTTGCAAAAGGAATTATGATTGCAGAAGTAACACTACTTCACCTGTAACCCACAGTTGGTAGTCTAGTGAACAAAGTAGAACAAAGAATACAGAAAATATGCAGCCCAGGAACAGGCCCTTTGGACAGCCGAGCCTGAGCCGATCCAAATCAATATCTAAACATGCCGCCAATTTCTAAGCATCCGTATCCCTCTGCTCCTCCCTTACTCAGGTGCACCTGAAATGAATCTACCATGCCTGCCTCTACTACCTCTGCTGGCAATGCATTCCAGCACCTACCACCCTCTGTGTAAAATACTTTCCATGTCTATCCTCCCTAAACGTTTCACCTCTCTCATTGAACACGTGACCTCTCATTACTGAATCCCTCATCTTGGGAAAAAGCTTATCTCTCTCCACCCTGTCTGTACCCTTCATGATATTGTAAACCTCAATCAGGTCCCCTCAATCTTGTTTTTTTTTCTAATGAAAGCAGAAGTAACCTACTCAACCTCTGTTCAGAGCTTGCATCTTCCATACCAGACGACATCTGTGTAAACCTTCTCCGCATTCTCTCCTAAACATCCACATAACTTTGGTAATTTGGTGACCAGAACTGTACAGAGTATTCTAATGCAGCCAAAACAAACTTGCACAATTTTAGCAGGACTTGCCTGCTTTTATACTCAGTGCCCTATCCGGTGAAGGCAAGCATGCTATATGCCTTCTTGACCACTCTATCCACCTGTGCAGTCACCTTCAGTGTACAAAGGACCTGAACTCTCAGATCTCTCTTCTCATAAAGTTTACCCAAGGCTCTTCTGTTTACTGTATACTTGGCTCTGGAATTAGACTTCCCCCAATCATCACCTCACATTGAACACCATTTGCGACTTCTCCGCTCAACTCTTCTGTCTATCTATATTCCCCTTCATTCTTTGACAGTACCCTATGTTTTCTGGATACTCCACCAATCTTTGTGTCATCTGCAAATGTAGTGGCGAGATATTGGGCTAGCAACACTTGGAGATTGGAACATGGCAGTTGTTCATCCCATGCAGCAAGGAACCATGTTTGGATGCTTGTTCCCAGTGAAGTACCACTGTTTCCTGATGTAGATCAATAATTCAAACTTTTTTAATTTGGAGTCATGATTTAGAACTTTACTAATGATACATAGTCGTGTAGTTGACTATGATGAGTAATGTCAGAGACCGCAGGGATGTATCCATCAGGTGGAAAGGAAAAATGGCGAATGGAATTGAATCCAGACCAATGAGTGGTAGTGAATTTGGGGAGTTGTAACAATAACAGTGAGGATTCTGAGTGGTGTACATGTACAAAGAGATCTTGGAGTGGACATTCACAGATCCCTGAAGATTGTTGGACAGGGAGATCAGTCGCCCGAGAGGTTTTTGGATATTTTCTATTGTTGACCACAGACTGTGGATGATATTCGATATTTAGTAACCGCCAGGTTAGGAAACAACTAAAGGAATGAGCACAAGTCTGGTCCATAAAATAGTCTACATTTTTAAAAATTGAAAGATGAAAATAGAGGGTTGAAGTAAGAATCTTTGCCTTTCAAACTACTTCACCACTCAATGAATTTACCACTGATTCCTCTCCAAGTCATGCTGGTATGTGCCTTAGAGGGTAATTTGCAAATGGTGAAGTTTCAGAGCATCTTCAAACTTGTCCTTATAGTCGATACAATTTTTGAGCATTGAAGGTTCTGTCAACAAAGCCTGGATGACTTATTCCAGTGAATCTTCTATGTGGTGCACTCTGCTGCAATTCTGCTTTAGCAGTTAAGGGAATAAATATTCAGGTGTTGAATAATATACAGTTAAGTGACAGCATTGTCGTGGTGGCTGCCCAGTTCCTTCAGTGGCATTGAAGCTGCACCCAACTAGGCAAATGGAGAGAGATCTGTTAAACATCTAATTTGTGCATTGCGGACGATGTAGGCTTCATGGAGGTAAAAACAATAACTGCAGATGCTGGAAACCAAATTCTGGAATAGTGGTGCTGGAAGAGTACAGCAGTTCAGGCAGCATCCAACGAGCAGCGAAATCGACATTTCGGGCAAAAGCCCATCATCAGAAATAAAAATATTCCTGATCAGGAATATTCCTGATGAAGGGCTTTTGCCCGAAACGTCGATTATGCTTCATGGAGACAAGGGTTGAGTTAATAATCAAACAAAGTCGACCCACGGACAGGTTTTTGTCGTCAACTTCTTTATATGGGTGGTCAGGTTCCAGTTTTCCTAAATACCAGCTCCCAGGACGATTACACGGAGGAATTCAGTTACATTGAAGCCATTGAATGTCAATCGAATACGATTAGATTCTCATTTGTCAGAGTTATCTTCCCTGTATTTGGTCCTTCTGTGGGTCAATCCAATTCTAATCGCTTTCTGATTTCAAGTTCCAATTCCGTCTGCGCCTGAAATTTCAACCCGTTTCCTAAGCTGAAATTTCTTCACCTGTCGTAATAATATGTAAGGATGCTGTAAGGGACAGCGCAGACTTACTAACGTGTTGTTAACTCTGTATGCAGTAGAACGTCGTGAAATGATTGGTTAGGCTGGGATTATTCTCCTTGAAACAAAGGAGACGGAGGGGAGCTTTACAATCCCATAATAACAATTATAAACGCTCAATATTCGTGGGACCTTGACAGGGTAGATACGGGCAGGTGGCTTGCCCTATGCTCTGAGGAGAGCACCAGAGGACATAATCTCAGAATTAGATATTGCCAATTTAATTCAGAAATGAGGAGTAATTTCTTTGCTCAGGTGTCAAAGAATCTGTGGTATTTTCCAGAAACCGCTGTTGAGACTGTGTGGTTGGGTATTTTCAAACTGTGCCAGATAGTTAATCAGAAAGATGATGAAACTTTGTCGAGCTAAGTGAACAGAAAGGAATTCAAGATTATCAGATCAACTATGTTAAAAATCCCACAACACCAGGTTATAGTCCAACAGGTTTAATTGGAAGCACACTAGCTTTCGGAGCATCACTCCTTCATTAGGTAATAATCAGGTGACTCTGAAAGCTAGTGCGCTTCCAATTAAACCTGTTGGACTATAACCTGGTGTTGTGTGATTTTTAACTTTGAACACCCCAGTCCAACACCGGCATCTCCAAATCAGATCATCCATGATTTTGTTGAATGGTTGAGCAGACTCCTTGGGCTGAATAGCAGACTTCCGCTTGGTTTAACATTTCGTCTAACGCCTCATTTTATTCATAAGCTCAGAATTGTGAGGGGATGGGATGAAGTGACAGAAAAGGTTGATTAAACAGATCAGACAGATCAGGAACAAAGCTCATAAACTCAAGAAGAAGAAATGTGCCGTGACCTGGGGGCAACAAATGACACTGGGCCCCAGCACAGGTGGCTGTGTACAGAAGCTGTGATTGCTGAAGGAAGTTGCCAGATCTTTACAGTTGGCAAGTCAGTGATCACTCTGGATAATGGATCCTTGTATGTTTCGCACACAGCAGAAATTTGTGAAAGAATGAAATGTTTGTTTCATTGGAGAAATTTTCTGCAGTTCCAATTCCGAGTGACTGTTTGAAATACTGATCAGATCTTTGTGTGAAGTGTTAGGTTGAAATACTCATGAACAACCACACTGGATAACCTGTGCTTCCGATCTCTTGTTATTTTTTTCTCTTTCTTTCGATGTAAATTCATAGAAAGACAAGATGGAATGTAGGGCGGAAAGAAAAATGCGTTCCATCTCATTCCACCAATTTCATCTACAATTGAATAGAATGACTGCTCTCACTCTTCGTTTCGACTTCAATGTGTGTCGATTATTTGTGAATCTTCCGTGCAATGAAGGGCAAGAACTGGATTCTCGATCCAGTGTATACCAGAGTGTGAGGTGCAAAGGAAAACTGCTAGAGCGGTGCGTAAAGTTGGGAACCAGAGTGTGACTCGAACCCGTGAATGTGGAGCACAGCGGTGAAATAACCCACCACCATAATCGCTCGGTCTCCTCTGCACATTTTGTAGTGGGGTGACATGTGACCTCATCAGATTACATGTGGTGAAAGTCATGGATGAGAAAGTTCCAGAGCGGAATCGAATCCACACCATTGTGTTTCTGCTTTCACTAGAATTATAATAACAGCAAATTCCAATAAATAGTCATGCTCGTCAGAATGAATTGCTGTCGATGATACATACTGAGTCAGAACTGAGTCAAAATGAAACAGGACAAGAATTTTCCGTCATATTTACATTTACATTTGGCACATAATTTCTTCTGTCACTTTCTCTTTCACGTGAAGAAGCAGCCATGGAGAGGGAAATAAAGGTGATGTTGTTGCTCAATGACCTTTCTCATATGACTCAACCTGAATTGGATTAAATTGCAAGAAATGCTGTTTTGCTCGTTTCATTTTAATTTTGCTGAAACCTCACAATGTTCATTGTAATAATCAGAAGTGAATTAGATTTATCTCATTGGAACGATTAATGTTGTATTCAAATTTGCTCTGACTTTATTTCAGCTTAAGGAAAATACTGCTAAGAAAAACAGAGGGTTAAAGTACAAAAGAAAACCCACCAGTTTTGTTGCTCGTTGCTTTGGCAGATTTCACTGAGTATGAAATGGACCAAACATCATGGTGTTTGTTCTCACATCCTTAACGCATGCGATGAAAGCAGGAAGTCGATCTCCAAGCAACAGGTCACTTCCTATTCAGTATGTAATATCTTCCCTTCACAATAAATAAAAATCCACTCAGTTCCATTTACAATGCTTTAGGTGGAATATTATGCCAAAACTTCTAAACTGCAGAGGTTTGGAACCGAATCTTATTCAGCTGCACACAATAAAGAAATTTCTTTACATTTAAAGTCAACCAACTTCGACATTGTTTCCCCACAACTTCCGACCGACAACACCCCACCTCTGCACCTTTAACTAGCCACACGCTGTCTCTCTCCTTGTGATATTTATTCCTTGTATGTCACAAAATGTGCCTTTCCAAATATTTTGAAAAACAGATCCTCGGAGTGACAGTGATTCTGTTCTCATCATTTCTTTGTCCTTCAAAGGTTTATCAAAGGCTTTGAATGCCTGACATCTCGATGTTTACTTACTTGAAAGAGGCAATTTTCCACTCATTTACCCTTTCAAACATTTCATAACCTGAAAAAACCCCATTAAGCCTTCCTTGGTTCAGGGATAACTGTTCTCAATTTTGCCAGAAGACAAGTGAATAAAATCTCATCCTCAGTACACCCCCATCAGCATCTTATCTAATGGCTTTACACCCCAGTAAACACCGTCATTATCAATTCATAGAATCACAGAATCCTACAGTGTAGAAAGAGCATTTCAGTCAATCGAGCCAGTGTTGACTCTCTGAAGAACATCTCACCCAGACCTAGTTCCCCTCCCTATTTCCTTATATTTCACCTGAAGAAGTGAAATCCCTCCCTCTTATGATTTCAAATAAACCTGTTGGAGTATAACCTGACGTCCTGTGACTTCTGACAATATCCCCGCGTTACCCATGGCTAATTCACTTAACTTACTTAATTCACTCCCTGGACACGAGAGGGCAATTTAACTTTGCCAATCAACCTAACCCTCCCTCTGACAGCAGTGCGAATTATTGAGACAATGTTCCATCATACTGAGCAAATGCTGTATCATTTTTTAATGGTTTTATACCCTGGTAAAACTCATGAAAACAAATCAACCCAAATTCAATGTATCGAAACGTTACTATGTCCTTTACAATTTCATTCGTGCTGCGGGAAATGTTTCTGCACTCATATTTGAATGCGTTTATGTTATTTCTTCCTCAGCTTCCTGCTTCTAGTAAACACTTCAGTCCGGAACAAGTCTGTCAAATACTTTTCATTCCAACACAGTCACAAGGTGAAGTTTGCAGAAGTCACGTGTTTGGCCGTTCACTGACACTCTGCCTCCCCGAGAGCTGCAGTCCTTCCCCACCTTTATTCAGGCAGCACTGTCCTTCCTGTGACATGTCCCATCGTGAAAGGAAGGACAAGTATCAATACCCGCACTTGGGAATGGAGCGACAGTTTTAAAATGTTTACACTGTCCCCAGTGGGGAATTGAGCCCTGTGACAGGCGGGCACACTAACCATTATACTACCAAGGACAAGAGTGTCAAAGGAGGCCCTTCAACCAAATGTGGCCACACTTGTCAAAAACAACTGCCTAATGAACTGGATCCCATTTCAGAATGCTTACCCCACAGTCTTATATGTCTTGGCATCAAAAGTTCACATCTGAATATTTATTCAGTTATAAGGGTTTCTGCCGCTCTGAAAAATGCAGACAGTGTATTCCAAATTCCAACCAACCACTGGCTGATAAAGCTTTCTCGCACATCTTCTCAAAGCTTTCTGTCTTTCTCCTTAACTCTCTGTCCCCTGCTGATCCATCTTTCCATCAATGGGAAACTCGTTCAGTCAACCCTGACCATACCCTATCTCAATCATGTCTTGTCTACATCTCCTTTACACTGCGATAAACACTCCACTCGGTCCTGTCTTTCTTCACAACTGAAATTCTTCAGCCCAAACAAAATCCCGGTAAATATCTCCTGCATTTTTTTCAGTGTGATCACATTCCTGCTATAATGTGACATGCAAAACTGCACACAACGCTCTTGCTTGAGGCTAATGAGCATTTGTTTTAAAATTTCTGTATTCGTATGAGGGCGATTCTGGCTGAGCAGAAATTATTACCCATTCCGAATTGCCTAGAGGGCAGTTGAGACTCAACTATATTCCTATGAGTCTGAAGTCACATGCAGCCCAGACCAAGTAAGGATAGCAGATTCCATTCCGAAATGACATCAGTGAAACAGATTTTTTTTAATAACTGTTAATGGATCTATAGTAGTCATTAGGTTCTTCCTTGCAGATATTTATTGAATCCAAATTTGACGATCATGGTATGGTGGGATTCAAACTCGAGTATCCTGACTATTACCTTGGTCTCTGGATTATCAGTCCTATGAAATTATCACAAGACCAACGCAGAAAGCCACAAAAGCTGATCTTTTCCAATAAAATGTCTTTTCACCAAAACTGCCCTGGGTATTTTCCCTGAGCCTGACGCTACAATTGTCTCTGTCCTATATCAGTAAAAGCTGTTACATGGGGATTGATTTCACAACCGCGGTATCCAAATGGATCGACTTGTTTGAAGGTCCCGATGGTGGGATTGGGGCACGTTCACCCAACAAAAGTGACCGCAGCAGCAGCACAGACAGAAGAGTATGAATGTGAAAGAGATTGATAGATTGGGCATTGTCTCAGAGAAATGGGAGGAGGGACGGGAATGAGGATTAATGATCGTGGGAAGGAGAGAAATCTCCGACAACGGGTGTGTTTGAATCCTGATATATGAAACGCAGAGATGTGAGAGAGCGAAAATTGAAGGTAAGATAATTAATTTCTTAGCATGTGTCACAAAAAGGACAAAGGAGAGAAAACATAGTGCCGTGATTTGGTTTCAAATCGAGGTTGCTGTGGTCACAATGCCAAATACCGACAACCACGATCACAGTAACCACAGAACAGGATGCTTGCAAGCAGCAATAAGTATACTAGCAGAGGAAATGTTCGGAAGAACAGCACATGTACAATATCAGTACCCAGCGAACAGTGACAGACATGTGGGACCTGAGAATGAGCTGAATCTTTAAGTTCGGTGTCCTCAGAGGCTGTGGAGATCCCTTGAATGAGAATGTAGAAAAACTGATTTGATAGATTTCGACAAGCATCAAAGACTCGGGGGACAATACAGGATATTGTTGAAATGTATGCTTCAATAGCATTTTAGCTTAACATCGGCACAGCCACCCAGATCCAACCGAAAAAGTGGATGAAAATGAGTGCGCGGAGTTACTCTCTGGCTCCAGTGATGCAATAGGTGAGCGTGCGTCCTTCTATGATGGTATCAAGGCGCAAGAAATGCCTCGGTTGAGTGAGCTCCTTATCAAGGGAATGGTTGTCCCGTTTATACTCTCATAGCGATCGACAGTACATCTTGCTAAGACAGCTCAGTGGCACAACTGGAGCGTGTTGAGCCGTAAACTTTGCAGTGGTGGGTTTAAAATATGATTTTGCTATTTGGATCTGTGTTTCCGAAACTGGCGGTGACAGCTACATTTGCTCGCATCAGCTCATTATCAGTTTCTTCCACACAGTCAAGATTTCAAACTGGAGAAGGTGGTGTTGGGGTGATATTGTAAAATCGTCATCCTGGGGGGCTGGGACACGGAAACGGTGATGTTTAAGTTCGATGAATAAAACCTGAAATACAAGCCTGACCTCAGAAACAGAGATAATGACTTTAATTTCCTGCAATCCCATTCATTCATATCCCTTATAGAGGGGATTCAACCATCTTCACCCAGTCCTGCCTACGAGAGACTCCAGGACCAGAAAAACATGAGCTGACCCTAAATTCAAGAATCCCCATCGTGTGGCGAAGCAGACTTGTCAGCCCTTCCAGTCCACATGGTACATCCGAAGCGCATCCCACCAGACCCCACGGTATTCCCTATCTCATAAGCCTGCATTTCTCATTGTTGATCCCTGTAACTGACACATCTTTGGTCAGAGGGAGAAATAAAAACGCAAACACACAGAGAATGTGCAGACTGCCCACGGTCAGACACCCGAGGCTGGGATCGCACCCGGGTTTGTGGAGTAGCCAGACAGCAACGAACGAGGGGTGACGAATGGATGTTGTACTGACCAGTGATACTCACACCCTGTGGATGAATGAGAAACAATGAAAACACAGAAACAAAATGGACATCAGGATTTGTACCTGTGTGGAAACAATTTGAAAGGATCGTTCACCTTGTGTAGAAAAAAAGGAGGCCGATACCACAGAGAAAGCAGGGCAATGTGGGAACATGCTGGAAGGAATTCAATTAACCACAGAAATGGAAACTCATTTAATCAGTAACACTGTGGAGAGACCGTTCACCAGTCCCGTGTGTGGGAAGGGATCACTGAGCAAAACAACCTCCGGAGACTCCAGCAGGATTACCGATCCCATCAGATGTTCGGTTATGCTGTCAATGCTGCTGTTAATCCCAACCAGCTATTTGTTCCATAGCGTCAATCATAGAGTCATACAGCATGAAGGCATATCGGCCCGTCAGTCCAACCAATCCATGCTGAACATACTGCCAAACTAATCTTGTCCCATCTGCCTCCTCCTGTACCCGTTGAGTGGTTATAATGCCCTTGTAGTTTTACCACTGTGTTGTTAATCCAAAAACCCAGGTAATATTTTGGGGACAAAGGGTTCAAGTCCTGGCATGACAGATGGTGGAGTTTCAATTCAATAAGTTCCTGGAATTAAAGAGTCTCCAGATGACCTGAATCAGTTGTGTGGAAAGTCCCATCTGATTCACTCATGCCAGTTCTGGAAGCAAACTGTCATCGTCATCTGCTCCGTCCCACATGAGACTCCAGATGGATAATACCGTGGTTGAATCTTAAATGCCCTCTGGGAAATAACTGACATACTAGGCATGAATAAATTTATTTTAAAAATCCCACTTTCCCATTCATGTTTGGAATCAATTGTCCATTAAATGTTGCAAACGTACCCTCATCCATCACTTCCTCAGCAAGTTAATTGCACACGTAAAACATCTTCCCTAAAAAAATGCCTCATATGTCTTTTTTTAAAAAAATCTCTCTCTTTTCATCTTAAACATATGCCCTCTCATCTTGAAATCCCCCTCCTGGGAAAAGGCAGCTATCGTTAACTCTAACTTGCCTCTCAATAATTCATAAACTTCTGTCAGGTCGCCGCTCAAACCCCTAACCTAGAGTGAAAATGGTCTCGACTAGGAGAAAGTGAGAACTGCAGATGAGAGATCAGAGTCGAGAGTGTTGTGCTGGGAAAGTACAGCAGTTCAGGCAGCATCTGAGGAGCAGGAGAATCGACGTTTCGGGGAAGAGCCTGGTGAACGACACTTGTTCATACAAAATGATTCTCAAACTCTTGATGTGGTTTTCCAGCACCCCAATCTCGAATCTGCAAGTAGTCTCAGCCTATCCAGCCTTTCAGTATAACTCAAAACTTCCACAGGCAACATGCGTGTATACCTTTTCTGAACCTACCCCAGCTGAATAATATCATTCCTACAACTGGGCGACCAGAACTGGTCATAATATTCCAGAAGTGGCCGAATCAATATCCTGTAAAGCTTCAACATAACGTCCCAACTACTATACACAAAGGACTGAGCAATGAAGGAAGTTTATTAAATGCCTTTGAAGCATCTTGTCTGTAGGTAAAGCAAATTACAAGGAATTACGTACCTGCATCCCGAGCTTCCGTGTTCTCCAACAGTACGCAAAGTCCTACTCTGTTTGTTGTACCAAAATGCAATACCTTCCATTTATCCAGATTGAACTCCATGTAACATTTTTCAGTCCAATGACTCATTGGATGAAGATCCTTTTTAAACATAGATAATCTTCCTCACTGTCTACAATTTTGGTGTCGCCTGCAAACCTGCGAAGCATGTCTACTGTGAGTTCCACTGTTTTCTCACATAGATCAATGATTCATATTTACTTGTCGTGAGGTAAAAACAATGACTGCTGATGCTGGAAAGAAAATACTGGATTAGAGGTGCTGGAAGAGCACAGCAGTTCAGGCAGCATCCAACGAGCAGGGAAATCAACGTTTCTGGCAAAACCCTTCAGGACTTGTCGTAGCCGTGATTCAGCAGTGCGCAGGTCATACAACAGTTCGTCATGCAATTAACCATGAGAAAGAAAGCTGCAGACTGCAGGGAGATATCAAACAATTGGAAATGAAAATGGTGAAAGCAATTCATTCCAGGGAACTGGGTGATAGTGAAGCAAAATTAAACTTCAAACCAGCTGTCCACTCTCCAGTTGTGGCACTCAGCTGTCTCAGCAAGATGCATTGTAGATTGCTGTTATTATAAACGGGAACAAATTTTCCCTTCTTCCCCGCCTTTGACCAGGAGCACTCCCAACTTCGGAATTGCTTGCGCCTCTAAACCATCATAGAAACACCGTGCATTCTCCGGTTGTGTCACTTGAGCCATCGAGTATCTCTGCGAACTCATTCCCATCTCGATTTCTAGTTGGTTATTCGCGACTGCGCCATTCACTTCCTGTGATTCTGGGGCTGGGAACTGGGACGATGTGGCAGCAGTGGTTACTGCCTTGTGTGGGGAAACTCGT
The DNA here is from genome assembly GCF_047496795.1 of Chiloscyllium punctatum. Taxonomy (NCBI): domain Eukaryota; kingdom Metazoa; phylum Chordata; class Chondrichthyes; order Orectolobiformes; family Hemiscylliidae; genus Chiloscyllium; species Chiloscyllium punctatum. The sequence continues at coordinate 72,161,539 of NC_092754.1, read as the reverse complement.
GAAGTAACCGATGTTAAACTGCATGTAATTGAAATATACATTTCAACAAAAGCTTGGTAACAACAATGACTGCAGATGCTGGAAACCAGATTCCCGGATTAGTGGTGCTGGAAGAGCACAGCAGTTCAGGCAGCATCCGAGGAGCAGTAAAATCGACGTTTCGGCAAAAGCTCTTCATCAGGAATAAAGGCAGAGAGCATGAAGGGTGGAGAGATAAGTGAGAGGAGGGTGGGGGTGGGGTGAAAGTAGCATAGAATACAATAGTTGAGTGGGGAAGGGGATGAAGGTGATAGGTCGGTGGGAGGGTGGAGTGGTTAGGTGGAAAAGAAGATAGGCAGGTAGGACAAGTCAGGACAAGTCATGGGGACAGTGCTGAGTTGGAAGTTTGGAACGAGGGTGAGGTCGGGGAAGGGGAAATGAGGAAACTGGTGAAGTCCACATTGATTCCTAGGGGTTGAAGTGTTCCGAGGTGAAAGATGAGGCGTTCTTCCTCCCGGCGTCTGGTGGTGAGGGAGCGGCGGTGAAGGAGGCCCAGGATCTCCATGTATTCGGCAGAGTGGGAGGGAGAGTTGAAATGTTGGGCCACAGGGCGGTGTGGTTGATTGGTGCGGTTGTCCCAGAGATGTTCCCTAAAGCACTCTGCTAGGAGGCGCCCAGTCTGCCCAATGTACAGGAGACCGCACTGGGCGCAACGGACATTATAAATTATATTGATGGATGTGCAGGTGACAAAAGCTGCACTGTTTCCGGTAATCTTTGATGTTTTGGAGAAATCTATTTATCTCAGCCTTAAGCACATTAACGACGGAATCACCACAGCCTCTGTGAGCGCCGATGTTAAACGGTCAGCCCATTCTGAGTTCCCTTATATCTGCCACTGTTCACTAAACACAGATATTGTGCATTTGGTGCTCTGCCTAACATTTCTTATGATACTGTACTTATTGCGGGTGGTTAGTGCGTGCGCCTGTGGGGTGCCGTGATTGGACAGTGGTTAGTACTCTGCGTTGTGGCTGCAGTAGCCTCGGCTCGAATCCGGGTCACGGCAGTAATTGTGCTGTGTCCCAGTCTTTTGTGAAACACACAGGAATCAGTTGTTTTAACGTTTTGATTTTCTCCAAGGTGATGTTCTTTTTTCCTTCAAGCTCTGCTCGCTCACATCTCTGTGTTTCAGAATTCAAATCCACCCGTTCTCAGGGATTCCTTCCCTCCTAAGATCACTAACCGAACTTTCCATCCCATGGCCCCATTTCATTAATTTGGAGATGACGGCGTTGGACTATGGAGTACAAAGTTAAAAATCACCCGACAACAGGTTATGGTCTAACAGGTTTAATTGAAGCACTAGCTTTGGGAGTGGTCCTCTTTCATCATGTGTTTGCGGAGTCATTTTTTATTTCTTTAAGGCACTGCAGAATCTAACACTGACTCTCCCACTGATACCGATCAGTCTGTGTGGCTTACTGGATGAATATGCCCCAACCCTACCATCGGGACCTGGAGACCATTTGATCCATTTTGTTACCACTGTTGTGAGATCAATACTCATGTAGCAGCTTTGCCCGACATAGACCAGATATTATTGGAGGGAGGGGGGGGGGGGGGGCGGGATGGTCAAGCTCAGGAAAATGGCACAGTATCGGGGAAAAGCGACTTCATTGGATAAGATCAGTTTCACTGCTTTTCTGCAATGGCCTAGCGCTATTACCACTAACCACTGGACTGTTTATTCAGACACCAGGGACCCAGGTTTGACTCCGACCATGCTAGGTGGTAGAATTGGGATTCAATAAATATCTGGAATTACGAATCTAATAACTCCTATATATCCATGTTCAATTGTTGAAAACACAAAACCATCTGACGTCCTTTAAGGAATGGAACTGCCATTCTTACCTGCTCGGGCCTCCATGTGACTCCAGACTCACTACAATATGGTTCAGTCTCAACTACCCGCTGTGCAATTAGGGATAGCAATAAATACTGCCGAGCCAGCGACGCCCTTATACTGTAACAGAATCGAAGAAAACTTCATTTGGCTCTAGCTCGATTACTGTGTGCAGTTCTGCAATTCACAGTACAGCATGAATGTGATCGCACTTGGAAAGTTGCAGTAGAGGTTTACTGGGATATTGTCTGAGCTGAAGAGTTTCAGTTATGAGGAGAGACTGGGGTAGTTTGTCACCCAGGAGAGGAGATTGGAGAAGACATGAGTGAGATGTACAAAATGCTGAGGGATATGGACAGAATAGACTGAAAGAAGCGTTTCTTATTGATGGAGAGATCGAACACTGGAGCCAAGAGATTTCGGAAAAAGGCAGAAAGGTTTGAGTAGATGAACGGAAAGCGTCAGAGAGGCGGGAATCGCTCTAAAAGAATTGAGATGTTAATTAGTGATGCCAAAACATATAAGACTATGGGCTAAACGATGGTAAACTTGATTCAGGTCGTTAAGCAGTTGTGTTGGACAAGTGCGGCCACAACAGGCTGAAGGGCTTCCTTCGATGTTGTTCTCTTCCACAGTATCGTGGTTAGTGCCCCCTCCTGCCACAAGGCTCAATTCTCCGCTAGGGGCATTGTAAATGTTGTAAACCTGTGGCTCTGTTCCCCACTGAAGGTGATTCATGCCTGGCCTTCCATTCTCGATTGGACATGTCACAGCAAGGACAGTGCTGTCTGAATCAGCGTGGGGAAGGACTGCAGCTCCTGGGGAGAGAGAGAGTAACTTCTGCAAACTGCACATTATGTTTGTGTTGCAATGAAAACCATTATATAGAGTTGTTCCTGATTGATGTGTTTATTTAAAGCAGGAATCTGAGGAAGAAAACAAAGTAAACCCATTCAGATCTGAGTGCAGGGACATTTCCAGCAGCACTAATGAGGTTGTACAGCGTAGAACCGCGTTTGGATGCATTGAATTCGGGTTGTTGGGCGCGGCTTGCTTTCACTCGGCGGAGTTGCCAGTGTGTAAAGCCATTACACATGATACAGATAGTGTTCAATGTGATGGTACATTTGCTCAGTGGTTCGTACTGCTGCTAAGTCTGTCGGTTCGGTGGATTAGCCATGTTAAATTGCGCTGATGTTTCCAGGGAGTGAATTCAGTAAGTTAAGTGAATTAGCTATGGGTAACGCAGTGATAAGGTCAGCAGTCCCATGATGTCAGGTTTTATTCCAAAAGGTTTATTTGAAATCACAAGCCAGAGGCCTGCGGTGATAGAGAAGGGAGCTAGGTCTGGTTGAGGTGCTGTTCAGAGTGACCCTACAGACTCGATTGGCTGAACTGTACTTTCTGCATTGTAGGGAATCTGTGATTCTATCAGAGAGGACACTGCCAGTGTTTACTGGGCTGCTAAGACATTAGAGACGATGCTGACGGCGTTTAGTGGGGTTGGAATTTTATTTATTTGTGTGTTGGAAAATTTGACACTGAACCAAGGAAAACCGAATGGAAGTTTTCCAGAGTATTTGAGGTTTGGAGAGAGTAAATAGGTGGTAAATGCACTCTTTCAAGTTCGTATATTTCCTAACGTCAGGCTTTCAAAACCATCGATGTAGGACAAAGAAATGATGGGAGCAGAATTTCTGTCACTCAGAGAATCCGTTTCCAAAATATTTGGAAAGGCACATTGAGAGACACATTCGCAGTGAGTTTCACCAGGAGAGAGATAGCCTGTGGCCAGGTAAAAGTGTAAAAGTGGGGTGTGGGGGGTAGAAGGTTCGAGGAAACAATGCCTAATTTGGATGACTTCAGATGCAAAGAAATATCGGAAAAGTCTGCAGCTGAGTAAGATTCAGCAAAAGAAAACCTCAGAATTTTGAAAGATTTCTATTAATATTCCACATGATGCATTATAAATGGAACTGAGCAGATTTTGTATATTGTCAAGGAAAGCTATTCCATAATGAACAGGAAGTGACCCGTCTTTTAGAGATTGATTTTCTGCGTTAATCCCATGGCTTAAAGATGGGACAATCGCCATGATGTTGGGTTCATTTGATACCCAATGAAATCTGCCCAAGTAACTGAGACTCAAAACTGGCATCTTGTTTTGTAGTTCAACCTTCCGTTTTTCTCATCAGTATTTTCTTTAAGCTGAAATAAATTCGGATCAAAATTGAATGCAATATTAAACGTTCCAATCACATAAATCCAATTCACTTCCGATCATTGCAATGAACAGAGTGAAGTTGCAAAAAAAATAATAAAATGAAACGAACAACACTGCATTTCTGGGAATTTTATCCACTTCAGGTTCAGCCATATGAGAAAGCCATCGAGCTAAAACATCACCTTCACTTCTCTCTCCATATATACTTCTTCACGTGACAGAGAAACTGTCTGAAGAAATTATGCGTCAAGACTAAATGTGTGTGTGAATGTGACGGGAATTTCATGTTTGCTGGTTCATTCTGAGACAGTTCCTACTCGGAATAAATCAAGGACAAGGTATTCTTTCCAAGGACGAGGTCAATCCCTTGGATTTAGCTGGTATTATTATTCTGCTGAAAGCAGAAACATAATGGTGTGGATTCGATTCCGCTCAGGGAATTTCTTATCCCCGAGGTGCACCATATGTAATCTTGATGTGGTCACATGTGAACGCCTTTGCAATGGGCTGAAGTGGCCCAGTGGTGAAGGCGACGGGTTGCTCTTCCTTTGTGCATGTGTGGATTTGAATCCTACTCGGGCTGTTATTTCCGTCAAACACAGCTGTGGATTTCCTTTGTGCCTCGCATCTTTAATATACATTGGATGGAGAATCTTGCTCTTGTCCTTCATTGAACCGGAGATTTGTAATAAATCGATACCACATCAAAGTCGAAATAAAGCAATTTGATTCTTTTGTAAGTTAAATTGGGATAATGAAAAGGAGTATAATATTTCCTTCCTCCTTTCATTCTGTCTGGACTTTCTATGAATTTACATCGAATGAAAGCGAAACAAATAAGGAGAGATCGGGTACAATAGTTTATTCAATGGGACTGTGAATTTTAATGTAACACTCCACACAAAGTTCTGATCAGTATTTTAAACAGTCAATTGAAAATGGAGCTGCAGAAAACTTTTCCAATGAAACGAATCATTCATTTGTTGTGTGAATCATACCACGATCCATCATCTAGCGTGATCACCAAGTTGGCAAGAATATAAGATCCACGAATTTTCTTTAGCAATCACAAAATCTGCACATACCCATCTGTGGTGTGCCCAGTGCCATTTATGCCTCCAAGCCACAACACATTTCTTGTTCACCAGTTTATGAGCCTAGTTCCTGATCTGTCTGATCAGTTTGAGAAACCTTTCTTATCACTTCATCCCATCCCCTCAGAATTCTAAACAAAAATAAGGTGTTACATCAAATGATATAGGATTGGGCGTCGGCCATTCAGCCCATCGAGTCTTCTCCGCCATTCAACGAACTCATGGCTGATCTGATAATCTTCACCTCCATTCTCCTGCCTAACCTCGATAATGCTTCATCGACTTTCTGGTTAAATATCTGTCTGGCACAGTTTGAAAATACACAACAAATCAGCCTCAACAACAGTTTCAGGAAAGAGTTCCACAGAATCACTGGGCCCTGAGCAAAGAAATTCCTCCTCATTTATGAATTAAATAGGCAATATCTAATTCTGAGTTCATGTCCTCTGATGCTCTCCACATACCAGAGAGCAAACCGTCTGCCCGTATCTACCCTGTCAAGATCCCACGAATATTGAACGATTATAATTGTTATTATGTGAGTATAGAGCTCCATTTTATATAGGGTTGGCACCATGTTTGTAAATCTCTGCTGTCCCTTATACCGTCCTTACATATTATTAAGGCAGGTGGAGAAACTTATATGAGGCAACGGTTGAAATTTCAAGCACAGCCGAGAATTGGAACTTGAAATCAGCTGGCAATTGGAATCAGATTGGTCCACACAAGAACGAAATAGAGTAATTATAAATCTGACAAATGAGAACCTTATCATATTCCATTGACATTCAATGGCTTTAATGTAACCTAATTCCCCTGTGTAATCATCCACGGAGCTTGAATGTGGGAAAAACGGATTGAGATCGGCTATATAAACACTTTCACAACATAAAAATGTCCGTTGGTAGACAGTTTTGGATTGTAAACTCAACTCATTACTCCGTGAATCCTCCGTTTGCAAGGTACAAATGAGATGTGGAACAGAACTCTCTCCAATTGCCGAGATGGGTGCGACTTCAACAACACTTAAGAAACTGGACACCATCCACGACAATGCAGTCACTTCATTGTACCCGATTCCATACCTGAATAATTATTCCCTTCACCTTGAAGGCACAATAGCAGCAGAGGGCACCAACTACACGATGCACTGGAGTAAGTCATTCGAGAATTTTTGACCGAACCTTCAAAGTTGAACAGCTGTACTGACTAACAGGACAAGGTTGGAACATGAAATGAAACGCCACCATTTGCAAGTTCCCCTCCAAGGCCAATAGCAGCCTGACTTTGAAACGATTCAATGATAAACTCATTGAGTGGTGAATCAGTCTTGATGGGCAAAGTTGCATACTTCAGCCCTCCATCTTTAAACTGAAAACTTATTAAATGTTGATTAATGCAGTGACCACACTTCTGCTCAGACCTTTAGCTATTCCCTAAACTGGAGTTTACTAAAGTTCTACTAGCTGCAACAGTCTGTGGTCAACAACAGAAAAATCCAAAATCTCTCTCAATCAACTTATTACCCTCAAGATGAAAGTGGTGCAGGAGAAGCATAGCAAGTCCGTCAGCATCTGAGGAAAAATCAACGTTTCGGGCAAACGCCCTTCATCAGGATTGAGACAGGCAGCCTATGGGGTGGAGAGATAAATGGGAGGTCGTGGGTCTGGGGAGAAGGTCGCTGAGAGTGCAGTAGGTGGACAGAGGTGGGGGTTGATGGTGATATGTCAGAGAGGAAGGTGGAATGTATTGGTGGGAATGAAAATACACAGGTAGGACATGTCAGGAGGACGGTGCTGAGCTGGAAGTTTAGAACTGGGGTAAGATGAGGGAGTGGGAATGAGGAAACTGATGAAGTCCACAATGATGCCACGGGGTTCAAGGGTCCTGAAGATGAAGATGAGGCATTCTTCCTCCAGGCGTTGGGTAGAGAGGGAGAGGTGATGGGGGTGGCTCAGGACCTGCATATCGTCAGGAGAGTGGGAGGCGACGTTGAAATGTTTGGCCATAGGGCAGTGGAGTTGATTCTTGCAGATATCCTTGAGATGTTCTCTGAAGTGCTCTGTCCGAAGATATCCGGTCTCCCCAATTTAGAGGTGACCAAATCTGGAACAGCAAATACAACAAATGACATATGTGCAAGTGAAGGTGAACTTTTGATGGATGTAGAAGGCTCCACTGAAGCCTTGGACAGAGGTGAGGGGTACAATGTGGGTGCAGGTTTTGCAATTCCTTCGGTGGCTGAGGAAGGTGCTGGCAGGGAATGATGGGTCATTTGAGGGCATGGATGTGACTAGGTCGTCGCGGAGGAAAATGTATTTGAGAAAAACGAATGGGTTTGGGGAAGGAAATCTATCCCTGGTGGGGGGGGGGGGGGGGGTCAATTTAGAGGTAGTGCAAATGTCGGCGGATGATGTGATTTTTGCCGAGATTGGTGGAATGGAAGTTGAGGACCTTCCTCTTGTCCTTGATCTGTCCTTGTTGTGTCTGGAGATATGGGGTTCATGGATGGACGTGCAGGACATGGATGAGATGCGTTAGAGGGCATCTTAAACCACATGGGAGGGGACGTTCTGTACTTTAACGAAGAAGGCCATCTGTTGTTTTCTGTTGAGGAACTGGTCCTCTTGGTGCAGACGCTGCAGAGGAGTTGGGAACACAGGATAATATTGGTGCAAGAGAAGTAGTGGGAGGAGTTGAAATCCAGATAGCTGTGAGAGTCAGTGGGTTTCTAAAAAAATATCAGTAACACTGACCTCCAGGGATATTTTTCACTCCCTACCGCTATCCACTTTCTGCAAAGACCATTCCCTCCATGATTACCTAGTCAAGTCCACGACCTCCAATGACCCACGCTCCCGTTTCGGCACCTTCCTCTGCCACCACAAGAATTGTAAAACCTGCGCCCACACACCCCAACCTCCCCCCACTGCCCCAAAGAAGCCTTCCACATCCATGAAAGATTCACCTGCACTTCCACACATGCCATTTATTGCATCCGTTTCTCCCGATGCAGTTTCGTCTACAGTGGGGCCACCAGACACCTTCTCGCAGAGCGCTTCAGAGTCGCCGGCATCTCCAAGACACCGGCAACAATCAACCCCAATGCCCCGTGATCGAACACTTCAACTCCCCCCGCCACCCTCCAGAGGACATGCAGGTCTTAGACCTCCTCCACCGCCATTCCCTCACCATCCGACGCCTAGAGGAAGAATGACTCAGCTTCTGACTCATGATAGTTAACCCCATGGTATCAATGTGGATTTTGCCAGTTTCCTCATTTCCCCTCACCTCCCACCTTACCCTAGTTCCAACCTTCCAGCTTGGCACCGTCCTACTGACCTGTCCCACCTGTGTATCTTGCTTCCCAGCTATCCACTCCAACTTCTTTTCTGAACTAACACTCTTATTCCCACCTCCATATTGCTGTCTCAGCTAAATTTTCCCAAACCCCACCTCACCCATTTATCTCCCCAAACTCGAGGCTCCAAGCCTTATTCCTGATGAAGGCCTTTTGCCCAAAACGTCATTTTTTTGTCTACAACTCGGATGCTGCCTGACCTGCTGTGCTTCCTCAGCCCCACATAACTCTAGACTCTGATCTCCAGCATCTACAGTACACACTTCCTTCCAACTGATTCCTCTGTCCATTGATCTTCAGCGACCATGAATGTCCACTCCAAGATCTCTTTGTCTGTCTACACCACACAGAATACTCATTGGTATTGTTTCTTCTCCCCAATTTCGTTAACACTCATTGGTCTGAATTCAATGCAATTCGTCATTTTTCCTTTCCATCTTATTGATACATCCCTGCAGTCTCTGACATTCCTCCTCATAGTCAACTACACGACCAAAGGCAGGGAAGAAGCTGATGCGCTGGTGTCACAGCGCAACATGAATTCTTGAACTTGTCTGTCAAATGTACCCGAAAGTCGTCTCTGAAAGGCCTCATTTGGAAGTTGTCTGTCGTTATTCAACGCGCGAGAGTTGGCACCAGAGGTCCTGAATCATGTTTTGGAGCAGTTCGCACGTTAGTGGCTCATTCAATGAGCAAAAGCAATGAAAGAATTTACACTCTCAGAGGAACCTTTGGACTTGTGCTTTCTTAGCGCCGCTAATATTAAGGTGCGCCCCGAGATCTAATCCACGTTGGAACTGAAACGGAGGAATCGTCAGAGAGGCTACAGAATGACATCGCATCAATTTGGTTTTCTTTAAATCACTGACGAGCAGGAAAATGCAAACGGGGAGGGCGAGTGGGGAAGTGAGGCAGTTGCAGCTCTGGGGAAACTCCTTCTTTGTGACTTACTCAGCAACCAGAGACGTGAAGGTGACTCAGGCGTGAGAGCTCTTCACATCGGGAACAAAAAGCACTGAAGTGCAGTTAGCACCTCTTCCGGAGTGGCGGTGGGGTGAGGTAATTACCTTTTGACTTCTGTTACTATGTTCAGAAACTGCCTTTTAGATTGAGGTGAACAGAAACTGCATTTCTAAAAAGCACATGGAATATATTAAAATGTATTGAGTCGCTTCTCGTCGATTCCAGCACAGGTTTCCAACTCAGTTGGTATCCATGTGGCTGATGTCCAGGAGTGAACATCTCTGCAGCAAATTGCACGGTTAAGTTAAAAGGCACGGAAACTGTCATCTCGAACTGTCTCCAAGGTCAGAGCATCCCCACAATGTAATCTGTCGTTCTCGGATTGTAATGCGACCTCCGGTTTTAGGGTGGAGAACATTCTTTGCGGCCCTTATTCTACAAAACAGACTGTGACTGAAACTATACTGCACGGTATGATGTGGAACACGGCCTGCTCAGCTTTGTGCATATTCCCTGTAGTCCGGTGTTTTTCGTGTTCCGTGTAAACGTGAAAGTCGTCCTGTTTCGAGCAATGGGTGAAATCATTTCGCAAAGCAAGAATCGAAATTGCAGTAATGTCAAGCAGCTCATGATTATTTGACCGAATCATAAGCGAACATATATTCTCACGCACTCACGGATACATTTGTAGCTGAATAGAGTCTGAGAAGATAGACTCAGCTTACCATTGATTTTTGTCTGGATTGATGGGCTATCATTATCTGCTGCGAAATTGACATTGTAGCTGGGTACATCCCAGCAGCTGTGCGAGTCGGAGAGGGATCATGGAACCCTTTTTATGTGACTTTGCATCTGTTGATATGCAGGAGCACAATTGGAAAAGCAAGAAAATGGGCGTTGTGGCCGGCTGGCGTTGTGGCCAGCTGGTGTTGTGGCCGAGCGGTCTGTGTTGCCGTATCCCGGTTCTAGTCTAGAAAGTGCTGTGGGTTGAAGCCCCGCCGCTGCCATTTCTGCTGATCAACTCTGTTAAAATGCTGTGTCGGTCCCCACTGCGTTGATGTTGACAACAAAAGTAAAATGGGTTTGCTTCCCGCAGAATTAACTGTGGTGTGGGATAGTGTCAATATTTCAAAGTGTCTCTGCTGTCATGATGGCGTTCGCCTCCCGCGTGGAAAATCGCAAGTAGTTCTGCTGTCCCAGGCAAGTGGTGCTTTTACTGAAACAGAATGGAGACTGTTATTTCATCGCTGTTGTGAAACAAAGTCCTGCGGTGACTCGACTCGTTCTTATTTGGTTTTTTGGCCAATGGGAAAATCGTTGCAATGAATTTCGATGCCATATTTTATTGAATTTCTCCCACTTCCTTCATTTCCGTCCTGGAGACATCGGAAAGGAAAGGTAATCTAATCGAGACCGTGATTGGTGAAATTCACTTTTTAAGGACCATTCTTATTATGTTCTTTCTTTGTCTCTTTTCAGCATTGTCTGGGAAGTGGTGGTGCACTAAGGCTCCAGTATGTTTGAACGAGTAGTTTGGAATTGCCCTGTTGTTAGTTGTGAGATTACTTTATGACTCATGCCCTCGGACTGTCTCACATTTAGCATTCATGCTTTGCTGTGGCTGAAAATGTATTAGGTATGCCAGTTTTGTTTGTGTTTCGCATTAAATGCTTTCTGTTTTGCGATTCGCTCAATACATTACGAGTTAACAGGGTTTCTGAGGTAACTTGCAGCAGCAAAAGTCCTCATCTGAGGGTCTGGGAAAAATTCACGGAGTATGGTCAGTCGGAGCAAAAGTAAGGAAGTCGTTCGTTTCTGCAATGTTTCACCATACTACCTTTCCCGTGAGCAGTCGAACAGACTAAACGATTGTGCCACAGACTGCGACGGCAAGCTCCGCTAAAAAGTAATCCTTTAAAGCCGGTGTAAGCAACACAACGTTATTGGGGGACACCGCGTGGAAACAGATACTTCGGTGTATCTCGTCCATGCTCACCACATAGCCAAAATTAAACAAGTCCCTTTCCCCAGCATTTGGCCCCAATCCCTCTGAACCGATCCGCTCCAGAAACTCATCCGATTACCTTTGCAATTTTCTGAGTGTAATAGCCTACTCCACTTCCTCTGGTAGCTCATTCCATACTCGTACAACCTTCTGTGTGGGAAATGTGCCTCAGGTCCTTTGTCAATTTCAGCCCACTCACCTTAAACCTATGCTCTCGAGTTTTCAACTCACCCCAACTTGGGTAAAACACGTAAGTACTAAGATTACAACCCTTCCATTAGATCATGTCGCAGCCGATACTCTGCAGGGAAAGTCGTCCCAGCCTATTCCACCTCGCCCTACGGTCCAAACATTGACGACATCCTTGTCTATATTTTGTCATCAATTTCACGTGTCTTTTTTTACGTTTTCAAGATGTCACTTACGCTGGACAACAACGAGCTATTGGAAACAGGAAGGTGAAACTTAGAATGGCTTCAACTTTCAGTGCTGGATGCCACTGAGCCGCAGGATGGGCGGCTGAGCCTAGTTTCTGTAGTGTAGTGGTCCTCACGTTTGCCTAACACGCGAAAAGTCCCTAGTTCGAAACTGGGCCGGACCTGTTTTGTTCTTCAACTGCAGCCTTTTACATGGACAAGAACGGAGCTTTCTTGCTTGCTTTCCCATCTGCAAACCTGCCTTCGAATTTGCTTGTACAAATCTGCTCGCGTAGTGAAATGTAAAGCCATTCCATTTAATTACTGTGCAAAGCATTGTAAAGTTTTTCTCCAAGCTGGTTCTGATCATATGCCATTCTGTTTGAGAGTGTAGTTACCCCCTTCTGATCCTTCCACGAAAAGCAGTACCGCATTTGCATTCCTTGCGCAGGCGGCCCGGTTCAAAGACAGGGAAGAAGCTGATGCGCTGGTGTCACAGCGCACCACGGATTCCTGAACTAGTCTGTCTGTCAAATGTACCCCAAAGGCGTCTCTGAAAGGCCTCGTTTGGAAGCTGTCTGTCGTTATTCAACGTACGAGAATTGGCACCAGAGGTCCGGAATCATGTTTTGGAGCAGTTCGCACGTTAGTGGCTCTTTCAATCAGCAACAGCAATGAAAGAAATTACACTCTCAGAGGAACCTCTGGACCTGTGCTTTTATAGCCTCGCTAGTATTAAGGTGCGCCCCGAGACCTAAGCCACGTTGGAACTGAAACGGAGGAATCGACAGAGAGGCTACAGAATGACATCGCATCCATTTGGTTTTCTTTAAATCACTGAGGAGCAGGAAAATGTAAACGGGGAGGGCGAGTGGGGAAGTGAGGCAGTTGCAGCTCTGGAGAAAGTCTTTCTTTGTGACTCACTCAGCAACCAGAGACGTGAAGGTGACTCAGGCGTGAGAGCTCTTCACATCGAGAACAAAAAGCACTCAAGGACAGTTAGCACCTCTTCCGGGGTGGGGGTGGGGTGAGGTAATTACCTTTTGACTTCTGTTACTATGTTCAGAAACTGCCTTTTAGATTGAGGTGAACAGAAACTGCATTTCTAATAAGCACCATGGAATTTAGCAAAATTTATTGAGTCGCTTCTCGTCGATTCCCGCACAGGTTTCCGACTCAGTTGGTATCCATGTGGCTGATGTCCAGGAGTGAACATCTCTGCAGCGAATTGCACGGTTAAGGTAAAAGGCAAGGAAAGTGGCATCTCGAACTGGCTCCGAGGTCAGAGCATCCTCACAATGTAATCTGTCGTTCTCGGATTGTTATGCTACCTCCGGTTTTAGGGTGGAGAACATTCTTTGGGACCCTTAGTCTGCAAAACAGACACAGGGACTGAAACTATACTGCACGGTATGATGTGGAACACGGCCTGCTCAGCTTTGTGCATTTTCCCTGTAGTCCGGTGTGTTTCGTGTTCCGTGTAAACGTGAAAGTCGTCCTGTTTCGAGCAATGGGTGAAATCATTTAGCAAAGCAAGAATCAAAATTGCAGTAATGTCAAGCAGCTCATGATTATTTGACCGAAGTGTTAAAGTGTCTCTGCTGTCATGATCACGTTCGCCTCCCGCGCGGAAAATCGCAAATAGCTCGGCTGTTCCAGTCAAATTGTGCTTTTCCTGGAACCGAATGGAGACTGTTATTTCATCGCTGTTGTGAAACAAAGTCCTCGTCGTTATTTGGTTTTCTGGCCAATGGGAAAATCGTTGCAATGAATTTCGATGTCATATGTTATTGAATTTCTCCCATTTCCTTCATTTCCGTCCTGGAGACATCGGAAGGGAAAGGTAATCTAATCGAGACTGTGATTGGTGAAATTCACTTTTTATGGCCCATTCTTATTATGTTCTTTCTTTCTCTCGTTTCAGCATTGTCTGGGAAGTGGTGGTGCACTAAGGCTGCAGTATGTTTGAAAGAGTAGTTTGGAATTGCCCTGTTGTTAGTTGTGAGATTACTTTATGATTCATGCCCTCGGACTGTCTCACATTTAGGATTCAGGCTTTGCTGTTTCTGAAAATGTATTAGGTCTGCCAGTTTTGTTTGTGTTCCGTCTTAAATGCTTTCTGTTTTGCGATTCGCTCAAGACATTCCGAGTTTCTGAGGTAACTTACAGCAGCAAAAATCCCTCAACTGAGAATCTGGAAAAATTTCACAGAGTATGGTCAGTCGGAGCAAAAGTAAGGAAGTCGTTCCTTTCTGCAGTGTTTCACAATACTACCATTCCCGTGAGTAGTCGAACACACTAAATGATTGTGCCACAGACTGCATTGGCAAGCTCCGTTAAACAGTAATCCTTTAAAACTGGTGTAAGCAATGCAACGTTATTGGGGTACACCGCGTGGAAACAGATATTTCGGTGTATCTCGTCCATGCTCACCACATAGCCAAAATTAAACAAGTCCGGTTCCCCAGTATTTGGCCCCAAACCCTCTAAACCCATCCTATCCAGAAACTCATCCGATTACCTTTGCAATTTTCTGAACCTCCTCCACTTCCTCTGGGAGCTCATTCCATACTCACACAACCTTCTGTGTGGGAAATGTGCCTCAGGTCCTTTGTCAATTTCAGCCCACTCACCTTAAACCTATGCTCCCGAGTTTTCAACTCACCCCAACTTGGGTAAAACACGTAAATACTCAGTTTACAACCCTTCCATTAGATCATATCGCAGCCGTTAGGTTTCAGGGGAAGTCGTCCCAGCCTATTCCACCTCGCCCTATGGTCCAAACATTGACGACATCCTTGTCTATATTTTGTCATCAATTTCACGTATTTTTTTTTACGTTTTCAAGATGTCAATTACGCTGGACAACAACGAGCTATTGGAAACAGAAAGGTGAAATGAAGAATGGCTTCAACTTTCAGTGCTGGATGCCACTGAACCGCAGGATGGGCGGCTGAGGCTGGTTTCTGTAGTTTAGTGGTCGTCACGTTCACCTAACCCGCGAAAGGTCCCCAGTTCGAAACTGGACAGAAGCTGTTTTGTTCTTCAACTGCAGCCTTTTACATGGACAAGAACGGAGCTTTCTTGCTTGCTTTCCCATCTGCAAACCTGCCTTCGAATTTGCTTGAACAAATCTGCTCTCGTAGTGAAATGTAATGCAATTGCATTTAATGACTGTGCAAAGCATTGTAAAGTTTTTCTCTGACCTGGTTCTGTTCTTGTGCCATTCTGTTTGAGAGTTTATTTACCGCGTTCTGATCCTTCTACGAAAAGCAGTACCACCTTTTCATTCCTTGCGCAGGCGGCCCGGTTCAAAGACAGGGAAGAAGCTGATGCGCTGGTGTCACAGCACACCACGAATTCCTGAATTTGTCTGTCTCTCAAGTGTACCCAAAGTCGTCTCTGAAAGGCCTCGTTTGGAAGCTGTCTGTCGTTATTCAATGTGCGAGAATTGGCACCAGAGGTCCGGAATCATGTTTTGGAGCAGTTCGCACGTTAGTGGCTCATTCAATCAGCAACAGCAATGAAAGAAATTACACTCTCAGAGGACCCTTTGGACTTTCACCAGAGCTGCAAATGCCTCACTTCCCCACTCGCCCTCCCCGTTTACATTTTCCTTCTCGTCGATGATTTAAAGAAAACCAAATGGATGCGATATAATTCTGTAGCCTCTCTGTCGTTTCCTCCGTTTCAAGTCCCAACATGGCTTAGGTCTCGGGGCGCACCTTAATACTAGCGACGCTATGAAAACACCCCTCTTATTCTGTGTGGTAACAGGCCATTTGTCTGAAAAAAATCACCCTGTAAAGAGTAACCCACCCAAACACTTTTCCCGATCATATTTCTTCTCATTTCCTGCTGACTAATACATACATCCCTTATCACAACGTGCAATTTAGCATGGCCAGCTCACCTAACCTGCACATCTTTGGATTGTGCGAGGACACCACAGCAAAGTCACATAGACTTGTGGAGAACGTTTAAAGTCCACAGTCATCCGAGGAGGGAATCAAACCGATGTCCTTGGCGCTGTGAGGCAGCGTTGCTAACCACTGAGTCACCGTGAAATCTTATGCAATAAGTAAAATCAGTGAACGATATGAAAAGACAAGATTCAAATGAACACTCTCCGATATCGTCAAAGCATGTCAATCTTACATTCAATACGAATATGTGTATGGAAAACAAAAAAAAACAAAATCCTGGCAATTCATAAATGAACAATAATTAGAAATTTAATTTGATCAAAGGTCATAACAATATTTAGACGAATTGCAATTTTTAAAAACAAATGTAGGGAATTAGCTGACTAATGATTAATTGGAAGTGGCATATATTTATTAACACCGAAGAAAGCGACTTGTTTTTCCCCTCGTAACACAGCAGAATAACAATGTGTGTGTGTGTGTGTGTGTGTGTGTGTCCGAAGTGGTTGAATTAAGCTCTTTCTAACAAAATAACTGATGACTTACGATCACTTAGCCTTTTCACCTTTTAGACCACAACATTCTCAAATACTTTCCAGGAATTTACGAACAGCAGAAGAAGTTAATTCCTTTTCATAGGAACCCAGAGAGAATAAGTAGCGGATATTGTGAATCAGTGAGTCAATGCAAGCATTCAACTGAAGACAACATCTCTTCTTTCCAAAAATGTTCAAAACTTTAAAAAATCAAAATGTATTGTCATTGTTGAATGAAAGAATAAAGAGATGCTAATTCTTTTTAATTTGATTTTGTTGCATGAAACATCCATAAATCGTATTATGATTACAAACGCAATAAATGTGAGCATTGAAGTCAAATATAATTAATTGAATTCAACTATGTTTCAACAGGTAAAATAAAAATTGATATTTACAATGATTGAGATTGTGCACTGCAATATCTATACAATAATTCATATACTTTGCCGTAATTCAACATTTGCACAACCTACTGGATTGAATAATGATTATATATTATTATAAGTCAGCAACAATATAATTATCAAAGTCTGTCAATGCATTAAGGAATAATGAAAAATCTCTTTTTGCAAGTGATTGAGCAATGTCTGGAAATGAACTGGAATTAATTCAGTGAAAAGTATTTACATTTTCCTGAATTTTAAGGCTGAGATTACCGTAACCATTCAAATGAGAAAACATCAGATATTTAATGACGTTGGATGGGAAGTCATTGGTTCCCTTGTAGGGCAGTTGACCTGAAAAATAAATGCATTTTCAGACTGTACTTTTAGTACTCAGAAATAATGGATTAAATCTAAATGTGAATCTCACTATACTTGTTCAAATGACTTTCTTAAATAATTGTGCCGTTACTGTAATGGCAATGACTTGATAATTAATGCTGTCTTTTGAAGAATTAAAATGATTCAATATTTCAAAAGCACTTTGCTGTGATGTTGATTGGTTATTTATTAAGATCAGTAAACTGAGGAATAAAACATAGTATTTAGCTTTATGGATTGAAGAAAAATGAGCCATTCAGTGATTATTGAGCAAAATCCTTCTTTTGTTCAGTCAAAAATGTACGTAATACAAGAATTATGAATTTCCATCCACTGGATTCCTTATAGAGATGTGTTACATCGATTTATATGATTAATATTATGATCAATTTTTAAAGACTTGTGTCAGAATTAGGAAGAGAATTAGTAGGTCATGAAAATGAGCGAGAAACTGAACAAACAATGTAGTC
This sequence comes from Chiloscyllium punctatum, assembly GCF_047496795.1. Taxonomy (NCBI): domain Eukaryota; kingdom Metazoa; phylum Chordata; class Chondrichthyes; order Orectolobiformes; family Hemiscylliidae; genus Chiloscyllium; species Chiloscyllium punctatum. The sequence continues at coordinate 72,143,889 of NC_092754.1, read as the reverse complement.
AATGACATGTGGTATAAACACGATTTTAATAATATTGTCATTATTGTACAATGATGAATAATGTTGGAATAGAAATGACAAAAAGAAAATCAACATGGTAAAAGGCAGTTTTCTTACAATGAACTGAAAACAATAATCATTTTGTAGCACGCATGGTTTGAAATAGTTTTTTTTAATGTGATATATTTAGTGAAGACTAACCTTTTTGCAAAAATGTAGGAATTTCACAAATTTAAAATGCAGTGTTTGTTCAATTTGTAATAAAAAATGGTTATAATTTGAATTGTCTCTTGTACACGCACAACAAAAACGAGCTTAAAGATTATTAGAATGACAAAAAATTGTTTCCCAATGCTATTGTAGTACAGTCAATATCCGTGATAAAGTGAAATTATTGGTTTAAACAATATAAATCAACATTAACTACTGAACTGAAACATAACACATCAATTGCATTAATTGCATGCAATAGTAAATAAATGCTTACTGTTGTCATTTGTCCCAGGAACAATAAGATATTCCGGTTATTCCACTGAACAGTAATCAGCTGATGATGAATATCTTTGTGTCGCTTTATGTGCACTGTTTTGTCTGAACATTGATTTCAATAAATTTAGATATTTACATGAATTCGGAACACAGTGATATTTGGGTGTGAAAGATCTGATTTAAGATTAGACAATTTTTAGTATTCACAAGATTTGCTGAACAAAACATACTTAAGACATCATGCAGTAAATGAGATTAGAGAGAAATATGCAAATTCCATTTTCAAATAAATGCACTCGGATAATTTCACAGCATTTCAATCTTACATTCAATATAAATAGGTGAATGGAAAACTAAAAACAAATTTTACACAATTCATAATCATATCAATAACAAAAAAAATATATATGGTAGGAAGAGGCATTTGTTTATTTTACTGAAGAAGAACTTGATTTTTTTCTCATATTTATACCTTAGAAGCATCAAGTTCTATATGCAGTCTGAACCTCAGCTCTTCAGAACAAAAGAAAATCAAAGAATATCTTTACTTTGCATATTTCATCTTTGTGAGTGCAACATTATCAAATAGTTTGCAAAGAATATTGATTGACTGGAATTAGATACATTCTGTTATTAGCGAACTGAAGAAAATATTTAAGAAATACTGTGATTATTGGAATGAATAACAAATGGAAGCAAAGCTAATGTTGAATTGAAAGGCAATCATTCGACTCTTAGATATTTTCTAATCAACATTCAGAGCTGCTCTGGCACAGCCCTATGCAAGGTTGGAATTGAAATTGTAAACGCTGATCTGGTAACAGCGACACGACCAGAGTTGCGCAAGATTCCTTCATAACATTCCCAACCAAGCTGGGCAGGGCTGAAAACTCATCAGACGTTTATTGTGATAATTGGATTGAAATTAAATGGTTGAATACTGTGTGTAATCTACTGAAAATTCAGTAGTAATTTACAATAATGATCGGAGTTAACAAATGTCTTAATTAAACATGATTTTTACGATCACTTGTGGAACGACAAATTGACAGAATTGTGTGATTATTGTGCATTATAAGTAAAAATGAATACAATTATTCTATATGGTCATAAGTTTCTCATTTTCTGAAATGCAAATTAAAATGTTTTTGATCGACACGGAAATTGGAACAAAATGATCAGTTGGTCAATCAATGTGCCTATACAGCTGAAGACAACTTTCATTCCTTCTGAAAATGTACGATTTCTAAGATGTCACCATTTCCTGTGATTGTTTAATGAAATAAGAGAGATGTGTGCTTCAAAATATTCATGGGGATTTAAATGATTTTGCACATGAAAAATATTCAACTGCTATTGTGATGAAAAACACAATAAATGTTAACATTGAAGTGATTTCCAATCCAACAAATTCAAAAGCGTTTCCAAGTTTAAAATGAAAAGCAATATTCAGAATGATTGAGTGATTGTGCATTGCAATGTCCTTGCATTGGTTATTATATGAAAACACAGTTCCACATGTACACCCCTTACCGAATTGAACAATTATTAGGTGTTGGCAACAAATCGATTTGAAAAATTTTATTAATGAGTTTAAGAATTATGAGGTATCTCCTCTTACTATACAACTGAATAATGTTCAAAAACGAAGAGAAATATTGCAGTGTAAAGTAACTGGTGTTCTCTGAATTTCAATGTCTGAGAAGACTGTGATCTTTCAAATGAGCAAAAGTCAGATATTTACAAATGATGCTGCAATGGCAATTCTTGATCTTTTGTGGGTGTATTGGTCTTATGAAACAGGTTCTAATATTGTAGTACTCACACTGAGAAATATGAAAGATATTAAAGGCACATTGTGCTTTTTATAAAGCCTAAGTTGAAGAATTGCATAATTATTGTAACTGATAATTGTTTCTAAAATCCTGATAGATAAATTGACTTAATATTTTGAATGCACTTTGTGCTGATGGCGATTGTATATTCATTAAGTTTAATAAACTGAAAATTAAAATATAATACGTGGCTTTAATAATTTTTTAAAGACTCAGCAGCAATTGAACACAGTTCAACATTTTTTTTTGGTCGGTTCATGTCTATTTTATTAATGTAACTTTAATCATGATAAATGTTTAGACAAATATAAGAACTAGGAATAAAATAATTAGGCCGGGAAAGTGAGTATTATTATGAACAAAACATCGAGTTAATGACATTTGGTACAGGGAGTCATTTTGTAGCAAATGACTAATAATTGTGTGATTATTGTTGATTGGCAACTAATGTTGGAAGAAAATAAAGCTATCTCAAAATGAAATTAAAATAAATATCATTTTGGATGTAGGTGAATTTAGAACATCCAATTTCTGTCCAAGGATCAACTCACATCACTGGAGAGTTAAAATATAATTCATATATTGTGATAACAAAGACTTTTCAATTAAAGTTTGTGTTTTAACAAACAAAACGAATTGAAGTTTTCCGGGAATTTACACTGATATTGATTAGATATTTATGAAGATAGATAAACTGGGAATTATAATCTAGTTGCAGGATTGTTGAATTGTTCAACCACAGAGTTAAGAGTTTTATTTTTTGATTGATTTGGAGGCGCCAGTGTTGGAGTGGGCTGTGCAAAATTAAAAATCAAACACCAGCAGGTTATTAACCAACATGTTTTTTTTGAAGAACTAGCTTTCAAAGCGCAGCTCGTTCATCAGGTGGTTGAAGGAGCAGCGGTCCGAAAGCCAGTGATTCCGAATAAACATGTTGGACTGTACCCTGGTGTTGTGTGATTTTTAACTTTGTTTTTTGGAAGGAATGTTTGCTTTATTCAAATCGACAGGCTATTCAAGAATTCTAACTCGCCTTTCGTGATTTTCTTTTAGAGACCGCTCATGTATAATTCATACAATTTTCACTGTAATCAGTATTTCAAATTTCCATCAGATCTAAGATGAAAATGAGGACCAATTAATGATTACTTCCATGAATGGAAAGCACAATAAATTCACTTTACTGAGGCAAGATTCAAATTTGATCTGAATAAGCAAATAAACATTTTGAATGGAAAATACCTGAAAATACTTACATTTAAATTTGAAAGAAGTCAAATTACTTCTTTTTGAAATATATGGCCTGAAAACGTGTTTGAAACCATGAACAAATCAAGACTATCAATATGTCTTGCTGTCAGTGACTTTGGCCAATTGTCAGAAAGAATAAATACCACTTTCAGCAACAAGTATCATGTGTAATTACTGAACTGAAAAGTAAGAGGATTTCTCTTGTATTTATTGGCAAGAATGATAACCAGATGTTTACTGTAGTTATTGCACTCAGCAACAATAAGTTCAAGATCAATGGCTGTTAGAATCATTGGCCACTCGTAATGAAGAACAGACACGGCTTTGAGCAACAAGCATCATGGATAATTACTGAACAGAAATTTCAGAGGACACCCATTGTATTTATTGGCGGGAATGATGACCAGATGCTTACTGTGATGATTAATCTCAGGAACAATAAGACAATTACTTAGATTATTTCCTGAACAGTAATTAGATGGTCATGAAGACCATTGTGTGGCTTTATGTATCGTGCTTTGTGTGAGCATTGATTTCAATAACATTGTGATAGTATACAAGTGTGCAGCTGAGGTGAGTTGGCCATGCTAAATTGCCCATGATGCATGGATGCTTCAGGTTAGGTGCATTATATTTTGTTAGAGTGGTGCTGGAAAAGCACAGCAGTTAAGGCAGCTTCCGAGAAGCAGTAACATTGACGTTTCGGACAAATGCCCTTCATTAGGAATACAGCCGGTATTCCTGATGAAGGGATTTTGCCCGAAACTTTGATTTTCCTGCTCCTCGGATGCTGCCTAAACTGCTGTTCTTTTCCAGCATCACTCTAATCTAAATTCTGGTTTCCAGTGTAGGTAGTCATTGTGTTTATCTAGGTTAGGTGCATTAGTCAGGGAAAATGTCGAGTAATACAGCAAGGGAGAGTCTGGGTTGGTTACTCTTTAGATGGTCAGTGTGGACTGTTGGGCCAAATGGCCTGTTTCAACACTGTAGGGATTCTATGATTCTATGATTTTGGATTAAATTGATAAGTGAGTGCTAAAGATGCTACTTAAAGTCAACAAAATCTTTTAAGTTTAGCAAGGTACATTGAAGCCATCACGAATGAAGTGAGATAAGTGAGAGAGAGAAAGACAAATTAAATGTTCAAATGAAAACACGCCAATAGTTTCACAGCATGTCAATCTTACGTTCAATATGAATAGGTGAATGGAAAATAAAAATAAATTCCTGACAATTCATGAATAAGTAATAAATAGAAAATAAACTTGATCTAAGCACATGCCAGTATTTAGATGAATTGCAATATTTAGTTATAAATGTAGGTGATCAGCTGACCAATGAATAACATGAAGTTCCATTTGGTTATTTTGCTAAAGAGGAACTTCGACTGTTAATATTTTCCTCTTTATACTACCGGAGAATAAGGATTTATGTGCTTGAAACGTTTGAACTAGGTTCCTTTAAACAGTAAAACAAATCATGATTACCATGTCTTAGACTCTTCCAACTTTAAGGTTGCAACATCATCAACTATTTTTCCAAGGAATATAGAACCAGCAGAATTAGATGCATAATTTTACGAGTGAACCGAAGAAAATAAATAAGAAATATGGTGATGATTGAAATGCAGAACAGATTGAAGAATATCTAATGTTGTTTTGAAAAGCAGTTCAATGTATACTCAGATATTTTCTAATGAAATTTCCGAGTTGCTCTGACACATCTCCGCTGAAGGTGGAAATTGAAATCATTCCTCCTGATCTTGTCGTAGAGACACTGTCAGAGATCCACAAAGACCCGTCATAATGTTACCATCCGGGAAGGGCAGGTGTACAGCCACATGCTTACGGCGGCAACTCAAATGAAAATTAATCAGATGTTTCTTGTAATTATTTGAATGGGAATTTATTGCGTATTTCCTGTGTGTAATGAACTGACAAAACGAATTAGTAATTTACAGTAATGATGTAACAAAGCAATAATGACTTTAATTAAATATGAATCTCATGATTATTCATGATAAGAAAAAACCGAATCATTTGATCAGTGTACACTGATGAACGAAACTCAATCAATCAAATAGTTCCATATATTCAATGCTGTTTGTCACAGAATGAAAAGAAAATTAATATGCATTTGCAACATAAATGATTAGGAAAATAAATGAATCAGTCACTCAATGCGGCTATTCATCTGAAGACAACTTCCCTTCTTTCCAGAAATGTTCAACTTCCCAAAGTTAAAAATGTACTGTGATTATTTCATGAAACAATAAAGAGATGTTAGTTCCTTTTGTTGCACTTCAAACAGTCACAAGAATTTTAAATGATTTTGTTCCATGAAAAGTGATTAACTTGAATGGTGTTTATAAATACAGTCAATGTTAACATTGAAGTTAAACATAATTAAATCAATTCAACTGTTTCCATGGTCAAAACAAAAATTGATATTCACAATGCCCACTGCAAAATCTTTACTTTATTTACTTTATGAGCCATAATTTCGTAGTCATACCCTGAACTATATTGAGCAATGATTAGATAATAGCAACAATTGAATTGTCAAAATTATATCATTTCATTTACGAATACTGAGAATTCTCAGTTAATTATTTCACTGAGCAATGTGGAGAAACGACCAGGAATTATTCTAATGAAAAGTAATTAAAGTTCTCTGAATGCTTCAGGCTAAGATTACCGCGATCATTCAAATGAGCAATCGTCAAATACTTACAATTAGGCATCGATTGGGAAGTCATTGGTTCCATTATGGGATCGTTCACCTAAACAGTAAATTGATTTTTATGTTGTAGTGTTCGTACTAAGAAACAATTAATGCAATTAAAATGCGAATAGTACCATATTTATGAGAAAGACTAACTCCAACAACTGTGCAAATTTTTGTCATGGCAGTGATTGGAAACTTACGTTGTAATCTAAAAATTATTCAATATTTTAAAAGCACTTTGTTGTGATGATGATTGGATATTCATTAACATCGGTAAACTGAGAAATATAATATGGTAGCTAGATTTATGATTCACAAAAATGAGCCATTCAGTGATTATTCAGCAGAATTGCTTTTGGTTCAAAAATGCAGGATTACAAGAATTACATGTTTCCATCCATTGGTTTGCTTATTGAGATGTAGCTTTAATTTACAACTTTTTGTTCATGACCAATGTTTAGACATTCATGTCAGACGTAGGAAGTAAATAAGTAGACAGTGAAAGTGCATATTGCAGTGAACATAAGATACAGGGATCTTCCATAATTTTGTGATTATTGCACATTGACAAATAACTCGGGAGTAAAATATAATTAGAAATCAACATGGAAAGCTGTTTTTTTCTTATAACAAATTGAAAGAAATCCTTATGCGTTGCACATGGTTTGAAAACACATCAGTCACCAAAACACCAGTCAGAAATAAAATCAAGGTCATAAAAAGCATCGGTTTATGTCAATAAGACCCTTATGAAGAGTATTCCGCTCAACAGTAATTAGAGGACCTTGAACATCTTCATGTTGTTCTTGCAGAGAAAACTCTTTCTTTATGCATAAAGAGTTAATATCGTAAATATTTTGACATTTGTATCAGAACTAGGAAGAAAATGAGAAGCAATTCACATGATTGTTTTCGTGAAAGAAAGTCAAAATAAATTAAATGTACAGTGCCACCTTTCAGTATTTTCTCTGAATAAGCAGATAAAGGTCTTTAATGCGCACAATCAACAGGTTTTCACCTACAGTTGTAGTAAGCCAAAATTAAATTTTGTTTTGCAATACTTCAACTGGAGCCCTGATTGGCAAGCTGCTACATATGTTGATATTAACATCCTCGGTCATTTGTAATAAAGCATGGTGTTTGGTTTTAGCTAATTATTTTGTGTGAAATTACGGAACCAAAATGTAAGAAATCAAATGCATTTATTGGATGGAACTGGTTACCAAATGTTTATTGTGGCTTTTGTTCTCAGGAACGATAAGAGACTTACTCCGGTTTTTCTCCTGAGCAGTAATTAGATGACCAGGAAGACATTTGTGTGGCTGTAAGTGCCATATTGTGTGACCATTGATTTCATTGACATTGAGATATTTTGCTTACACAGGAAAGGATTCATAATTGCGTAAAGTTCTTAATTAAAGTCATATTTTCTTTTTTTTTAATTATGAGAATTCCTTTGTGAAACAATGATTTAGAGATGCCGGAGTTGGACTGGGGCGAGGAAAGTTAAAAATCACATGACACTATGTTATAGTCCATAAGGTTTATTGGGAAGCACTAACTTTCAAGGTGCTGCCTCTTCATCAGGCGATCTTCATCTCTTCATCTGCTCAGCCAAGAGAATAAGGATTGGTGTACGTGAGGAGTTGAAATGCACAATAATGATGTGTTAAATGTTTATTGAAACTCTTCTGCAGAATTAAGTTCACAGAATAAACAATATTTGAACATTCTTGAGCTGACTGGAAGTAAAATCCTGTTGCCCACCATATGAATAAAACCCGAATGTATTTTGATTAAATAAAATGAATTTCATTACTTAGATACTTTAAAATTTTAAAAACTGCAGTGTCCTCAAATCTAAAATTTGGATATAATGTAATATGATACATAATGTTATTAATGACCTGAAGATAATAAATTGCAGATTAAGAGATTATTGGAATGAACAACAGACAGAAGCAGATCCAAAACTGGATTGAAAATCAATTCAAACTCTGCTTAGATATTTTCTAATCACCATTCCAAGCTGCTCTGGCATATCTCTGTTGGAGAAGGGAACTGAACCCACACCTCCTAGTCTCATAGGAGAGACACTATTAGAGCTCCACAAGTGTCTTTCATTATGTTCCTAACAAGGAAGGGTGGGATTATAACCAATTGTGATTACTCAAATGAAAACTAATCAATATTCTTTCCGATAATTGGGCTGGGAATTAATTAGACTGTTTCTGTTTGTAATGGACTGAGAATGAAATAGTAATTCCCAATAATGATGGTACTAAGCATATATACTCTTACTTAAAAATTAAAATCATTATAATTGAAAGAAAGATAAATACACATATCATGCGCATGGTGTAAATTCATGAAAAAAATATGACTGCGGAATGTGTTTAAAGGCGTTTTTCTTATCATGAAAAGATAGCTAGAATGCTTAGCAGCAGGATGTAATCGCAAAAAAAACATTCAATGTGACTATTCAGCTGCAGGCAGCTCCCCTTCCTTACACATATGTATAACTTCCAACAATTCAAAATTTACTCTGATAAAGAAAAGAACATACGCATGCAAATTCTTTCTTCTTGTTGACAAAAAAGGCACAAATTTGAATTTTTTTTAGCTTTGAAGTATTTAACTATTACTGTGATCAGAAATACAATAAATCTTCATGTTGAAGAAAAATATGATCAAATCAAATCAAATCAAAATAAATATCGATATTCACAACAATTGGGAGAGTGGACACAACAATATCTTTCCATCAGTTAATGTACTGAGCTATAATTCCACTTTTACACCCCTTACTGGAATGATCAATTATTAGATATTAGTAATAACTAAATTATTATTATGCTGTCAGTGAACTGAATATTAATGAGAAATCTCACATTGCTGTTTGAACGAGCAATGTGTCGACATAAACAGTAATTCTTAGTGAAATGCCTTAGACATCTCTTAATCAATGAGGCCATGTTTACTTTGATTGTTGAAACGAGTAGCATTCAGTTATTTATAATGAGCATTGGACGGAAATCACTGCTTTTTGGTGCAGAGCTGAAAGATTTTGTTATTGTAGTATTGGCAGTAAGAAATAATGGATTAAATTATGATGTGCATCTCAACTTACTGAATATTTTCAAGTTTTCTAACAGGTTTCTGGTCCAATCTTCAGTTTAACAAGGGTAATTTTGGATCAGAACATCAGTAACTGCACACATTTTCGACACATCTCCATCAAAGTTATTAATCTGATAATTCAGAACAAATATCAAAAAATTACCTCTGTAAATTTAATTGACTATATTTTTAGATTGTAGTCAAGTTCGTTCTCTACTTATTTCCTTCCTATTTCTGACACCAGTGGCTAAGTATGGATTAGATTAAATGTCATATGAGTTAGACGTTAGTTTTCTCTCACAGATCCGTGCAGCACAGGAATTGGTCATTTGGCCCATAACGTTGTGCTGAACATAATGCAAAAGAAACTCATCCCTTCTGCCAACTCTTGGTCCATATCCTTCCAAATTATCGAAATGAACATTAAAGAGCCTTAATGTATCTGCTTCCACCACCAACCATGGAAGTTCATTCCAGACACCTACCACTACCTGTGTAAAAACAAATTGCCCGTTACATGCCCCTTGAACTTTCCCCCTAACCTTAAACGCATGGCACATAGTTTTTGATGCTTCAACTCTGGGAAAAACTTTCTGACCGTCAACCCTATCTACGTATCTCATGATTGTAGAGACTTCCATCAAGTCTTCCCCCAGTCTCCGCCACTCCACAAAAAAGCAATCTGAGTTTTTCTCGCCTTTCCGAATCCAGGCAGCATCCTGGTAAATGCCCTCTGTACTCTCTCCAAATCCTCCATACCCGTCCTTTAATGTGGCGAACAAAAGTGAATACAATACTTCAAGTATGCCTTAACCAAAGTCTTATAAAGTTACAACATGGCTTCCTGACACTTGTAACCAGTTCTCTGACCAATAAAGACAAGCATACCATTTGCCTTCCTCACCACTTTCAGGGAGCCATGGTCTTGAACACCAAGATCCCTTTGAATAATAAAGCTGTAAGGGTCCTGACATTAACTATCTACTTTTCCTTAACATTTGAGCTTCCATAGTGAAACACCTCACACTTGTATGGATTAAACTTCACCTTTAATTACTCTGCCCGTATCTGCAGTTTATCTTTATCCTGCTGCATTATATGACAACCCTCTTCATTGTCCCCAACTGCACTGAACTTATTAACTCCACCAATTCGATTTTAATCCATTTCACTTCTATATAATTGTATCACAAACAGAAGGGTTCCAGGACAGGTACCTGTGGAAAAAAGACAGGTAATGAGGGAAATGCAGAATTCTTGAAGAAATGAGGTTTTTTCAATGACAGAACAATTCTGATGAATAATCTTCTAAGGTGTGATTGTTGTTTTTAAATTGTTTTAATTCTCAGTTTACTGATCTTAATGAATATCCAGTACAAACTGCTTTGTTAAGATTCAATCATTTTAAGTGTTGAGTTCTAACGTTAATTATTGTTTAATTGTTATTTCAATTCACACACCATCATGAGATTCACATTTTAGTTGAATCCATTATTTCTTAGTGCCAGTATCATAATGAAATATTAACATTCTTTTCAGGTCAACACACCTGCAATCAACCAAAGTTTTCTCATCCAACATCTAACTATCTCATTCTCTTTCATTTGAGTTCTCATATTAATGGAAGGATCATTAAACAGTCTTATCAATTAAGAGATGGCTAACTATTTTTCACATAAATATTTCATTTTTTTTCCAACATATTGCACAATTACATTGCAAAAAGAGTTTTATCATCATTCTTAAATTTGTTATCAGCCATTTTAAAACTAATTATTGTCAATATCTAACCGGTAAACATTGTTGAAATCCAATATCTTCAGCTGTCGATGTGGATCTACGACTCAATACATCAACTGATGTAAACAATATTGCACTCTGCAATCTCTTAATCTTAGCAAAAATAATTTTAAGTGTTTAAACTTAGCTGGATTGAATTGGTTGGGAGCAAAAATGCAGTCTGAAGAAAGGTCACTGGCCCAAAAGTATTTACAGTGATTTCTCACCAACAGATGCTGCCAGACCTGCTGAGTTATTTTCCAGTAATTACTGATTTGCTTGTGATTTCCAGCATCCACTGTTTTGCTTACATTCTTGTATTGATTGTATTTCACTTCAATTCTAACATTTCTATATATCTGATTATTACAATAAGAGCTAAGTATTTTTCATGTCGAACATTATTTAAATTTTCCGAGTTTCTTGTGTAAATAAACCAGAATTAACAAATGTTTGTTCTATGCTTTTACAATAAATCTTGAATTCTTAGCAATCACAATTTTTTGAAAATGAGGAAAGTTGTCTTTCGCTGAGTAGTCACATCGAATGATTAATGCTTCATTTCCATTTCATGTGCATTACAAAGCGTGTTAATTTTTATTTATGCAGATGAATAACTGCTTCAAACATATTGACTTACTTGATTCTCATGAGATCTATGTTTATTTAAGATCATTGTTGCTTCGTTCCTTCATTATTAGAAATAATTAATTCTTTTTATCGATCCATTACACTCTGGAACTGTCTAATGCAATCCTTCTCCAATTATAACAATAAATATCTCAGTAGTTTTCCCTGTGAATAAACACAGTAAGTATGTGATTATACTCCTGCCCTTCCTGCAAGGGAATATTATGGAGGACTCCGGTAATGTCTGTACTAGTCGACCAGGGGGCATGGGTTCAATTCCCACCTTCAACAGAGATGTGTCAAAACACCTCAGAGTTGATTAGAAAATATCTAAGTGTCGGTTGAACTTCTTTTCAACCAACATTGTCTCAACTTGTAAATGTTGTTCATTATAATGATCACAACATCTTGAATTTATTTGCTTCACATCACTGATTAAAGTATGAATGTTATTACGCTGCTTCTAAATACCTCTCAACTTTTAATAACTTTGCAGTCTTAAAGATTCTACAGTATATATAATTTTTAAGGTGAGGGGGAAAGATTTAAAAGGGGTCTGAGGGGCAACGTTTCCACACAGTGTGTTTCACATGTTTGGATGAGCTGTGAGAGGAAGGGCAGAAGCTGGTACAATTACAACATCTAAAAGACTTTTGGACAGTTTATTGGATAGAAAACGTCCAAAGGGTTATGGGAAAAACACAGGGAAATGGGACTAGTTTAGTTTAGGAAACCTGACCGGAATGCCAAGTTAGGCTGAATGGCCTGTTTCCGTGCTGTATCAGTCTAGCATTCTACAATTCAAACTTCACTGTGATTGGTAAAGGAAAGAACAAACGGGTGTTAATTCTATTTTGTGTCCATAAAAATGTGACATGAAATAGTTCGCTCCTATTGTGATTAGAAATACAATGCATGTGAGCATTGAAGTGAAATATAATTCAATCAATTCAACTGGGTTTCCATGGTTAAAATAAAAATTGATATTCACAATCATTGTGAGTTTGTACATTGCAATATCTTCACATTACTTCATGTACTGAGCCATTATTACACATTTATACCCCCAACTGAACTGAAAAATAATTAGATATTAGCAACACTCAGATTTTTGAAAATCTATCAGTACACTTAGAAGAAGGAGAGATTCAATTTCGCTACATGACTGTGCAATGCGCAGATATCAACAGAAATTTTTGCAGTGAAAAGTAGTTACAGTTCTCTGAATTCATAAGGCTGAGATTACTGTGATTATTCAAATGAGCAAAAGTCAGTTTGCAAAGCGTGTTGGATGCAAAATGATTGGTTCCATTGTGGGATAATTTTCTGAAAACAATAGCATTGTTGCAATGGAATAAATTAAAATATGGATTAAAATAATATATGGATCTGACGATTCACGTTAGGAAGACAAACAAATTATTCTGGAAGTATTATAAGGATAATGAATTCATAAGAAATGTTGTATTCTGAACAAATAAATTGACTCAATATTTTAAAAACACTTTGCTCTGATGTTGATTAGACATACACTAAGATCGGTAAACTGAAGACTGAAATATAATACCTAGATTGATGGATTGAGGACAATAAATGAGCCATTCAATAGTTATTGAAAATAATTTATATTTTTGTCAAAATGCAGACAATACAGAAGTAATGCATTTCATTCAATCAGTTTACTTGTAGAAACATGTGTTCTTAATTTATGAAGTTTTATTCTGATCGATGTTCAAACATTTGTGTCTGAATTAGGAAGAAAATAAAAAGATAATGAAAGTGAATATGAGAGTGACCACAAGATACAGTCCATGATATTTGATAGAAAAAGGAATTCGCATAATCTTATGAGTATTTAATGTTAATAAATAATTAACTCCTCAGGTACTGAAGCAGTCCAAGTCCAAGTACAACAAGATCCGTACAATATCCAGGCTTGGGCTTACAGGAGGCAAGTGACATACATGCCGCACAAATGCAGGCTATCACGTATAAGAAATAACCTAACCACCATCCCTTGACATTCGATGGTGTTACCATGACTGAATATCCACTATCAACATTAACCTGTGGATGATCATTGATCCGGAACTGAATTGGTCTCACCACATAAACACAGTGGCTACAAGAGTAATTCAACTCCTGGCTCCTGAAATCCTGTCCAAACGCTACAGGCACAAGTCAGGAGTGTGATGGAATACTCCCCACTTGCCTGGATGAGTGCAGCCCTAACAACACTCAAGAAACTTGATCCCATCCGGAATAAAGCAGCCCGCTTGATTGGCACTGCCACTACTGAGCATCAGTGGTGGTGGAGGTGGATGCTTGTGGATGTCCTAGCTGCAATCTCTGCTTCTTCTTATTAACAACGATAAAAGAATCTTACATTGATCAACTTTCTCATCAAAACCGAGTACTGTATTCACCCCAACCCTCCAACCACAAGGGATGAACTCAGATTTCTCCAGTTTCCTCATTTCTCCTCCCCCTACCTTGTCTCAATCAAATCCCTCGAACTCAGCACCGCCTTCCTAACATGCAATCTTCTTCCTGACCTCTCCGCCCCCACTCCATTCCAGCCTATCACCCTCACCTTGACCTCCCTCCACCTATCGCATTCCCAACGCCCCTCCCCCAAGTCCCTCCTCCCTACCTTTTATCTTAGCCTGCTGGACACACGTTCCTCATTCCTGAAGAAGGGTTATGCCCGAAACGTCGATTCTCCTGTTCCTTGGATGGTGCCTGACCTGCTGCGCTTTTCCAGCAACACATTTTCAGCTCTGATCTCCAGCATCTGCAGTCCTCACTTTCTCCTCCAGCCCTCTATTATACCAAACAGAAGCATTTCCACCACCGATAGCAGCTCCCCTTAAAATATTTTGTCAGTAACTTGTAATAAACTGGTTACGACAATTGCAACTGAAAATGTGTTGCTGGAAAAGCGCAGTAGGTCAGGCAGGATCAAAGGAGTAGGAGAACCGACGTTTCGGGCATGAGCCCTGCTTCAGGAAGGTTCTGAAGAAGCAGTGAACCAAATTTTGAAATGATATTTCTAAACATAATATAGATTTTGTTAAAACTGAAGTAGGTGTCTTACAAAACTTGCTGCAAGGACACAGACAGTAGAATCTGAGGTGATCATGAGTATGTGGAGGTAGAATGTGGGAGACAAGCTGGAAATGTATTGGATTAGTCATGGTGAGAGGGAACAAATGGTAGATGCAGGGTTTCAGCAGCTGATGGACTGACACTGAGGTTGCCATCGGAAACTGAGCAAGTGACCACCATCTAATAGGACAGAGAAACTGATCCATCACCCTGAAACTGACTGACCATGTGGCTGTCAGTGACTCCAACACAAGTGAATGGAAACATTGCTCAGAGCCTGTTTCTGTAACATTCAACACAACCAGGAAATGGAGAGTGAATAATTAGCTGAAAACAAAGCCACTGCTCTGTTAGAGTCAAAATCTTTCAACGTTCAGTTATTGAATATTACTGACTCTCAGAATATTCTAACCTACAGAATCACAATAAAAGGGAAAAGTAAACAACATTCTTGGCAAAGAGAGAATGAACCAACTGCTTGTATAAAACCAGCTCAACACAAAGGTGCTGAATCCTCCACAAACTGACAAACACAGGTACCATCAGTTTATAGATAGACAATGAAATTCTTCAGAAAAACACTTCCCTGTTTATGGTGTGTGCTAGAAACCATTCTCAATGTGAACTACCACCTATTTCCCCTCAGAAAAGCAGGTGTGTCGCGCACTTACAGACTGACTAACAGACAAAGGAAACCTGATCAGGGACTCGCAGGTTAATTAAGCTATTAGTGACAATCCACTGCACACAACAAGAGCTTAGACCACAACAGATTCTAGTGAAACCAACAATGCAATGAACAAGGTGAATTCGTCTTAATAATCATGCAGCCGCTCTCGATCAAATAATTCTAGTCAACTTCCAAACATTTTAAAACTATTAATACCAATGTATACATATTTATTTCCTTTCCTAAGTTTCCTCCAAAAATATATATCTGACTATTCTCTTCAAAATATATTTTAAATGGTCAATTCATAATCACAATTCATTTCCAATTATTTTTAGAGCAAAGCAACTTGAAAACTAAAATAGTTTTCATGTCAATAATGACACTGGAAACTTTGTTATGTAGTTTAACTATATTTCCAAATATTGTTTTGGTTCATTATTGCAGTGAAGCTAAAATTAAAGTCTTTTTATTTTCTCTGATATCCTTCTATTACTTTATTCCCTAATAAAAATGCCCATGGTGTAATGGGTGTCAAGCATGAAAATAAAATAGAATTTTCATTGCAAGAATGGTACAAATAATTACATATTATTCAGTTCATTCATTGTCGTTGATTATCAGAGTTATTTTCATTGTATGATCACGTTAAATTCACTTAAATAATCACAGTACAATTCTCACCTCAATAGATATGTCAAAGTGAATGTCAAATTATTTCAAGTAAAACCAAATTTACATTTTGCTCTGTTTTATTCCAGGAATGACAGGATGTGTTACATTATTATGGGAAACAGGAACAAGTGAAGGTGGTGGCTCTCAGACGTGAAGCCTTAAAGCCAAATAACCAGGTGGTAGTTATAGTGGAGGAGGTACCTAGTGCCCCGCTCTCCCCAGAAGGCAGTGAGGATGGTGACACTGACTGGAACGGGTTAGATGGTGAAGCACCCACGTATGGACAGAGGGACGACAATGGGTGGGATCACCCACTGCCCTTTAACGCCCAGAAGGCCGTGTCTATGGCTCCGCTGTGCATCAAAGCTCAAACTTGGACAGACGTAGGGAGCAACAAGAGGAACTGACAGAAACGAAACCTGAACCGTTTATCCATCTGAACGACAGATGTTGGTGAATGAACACCCAGCCTGATTGAGAAATGGGCCTTATTCGGACAATATCGATGAATTAGTAGAGGTACACAGTCTCACCGAAAATGACGTACAGACCCTCCCTCGGGCCAAGATGCCCTGACGTGTACAGCAGAATCTGTTCCTGCAATGAGAGGGTGAGGGTGAGAGTCGGTTCCCCCAATGCACAGCCGATCAGTGGCTCCAGGCATTTACAGATATTACAGGGACACACTGGGGAGGGGACAGGCTGAATGGGCTAAAATAACCTTGGTGACTCAGGGAACCAAGGGTAATATCGAGGATCATACAGAGAGGAAGCCTGAGGTGTGTAAGGACCACGGGGAATTACCAAACCCCAGTCTGTGATGATGAAATCGGTCTGATGCATTTAAAAGATGACATGCGAACCTATTTAACTGTAATTATAAACATGGGACTCCCAGTGGGAGATAATTCTAACCAGATTTTGAATTGGGCAATGAGAGCT
The DNA here is from genome assembly GCF_047496795.1 of Chiloscyllium punctatum. Taxonomy (NCBI): domain Eukaryota; kingdom Metazoa; phylum Chordata; class Chondrichthyes; order Orectolobiformes; family Hemiscylliidae; genus Chiloscyllium; species Chiloscyllium punctatum. The sequence goes on along the minus strand of NC_092754.1, from coordinate 72,126,663 downwards.
GAGGCAAACACAGAAACACAGGGGAATAGCTGCAGCACAGGGAGGGTAATCAGACCCACAATGTTACAAGGGAAGCAGGAAAGGGCACATAGACAGGGAATGTAGGCACACAGTGGGAGATAGGTGTTCATATTGTGAGTGGCCTGTGTTCATGTAGGTATATGCATAGCCCATGAATATTCATTGACGTGCTGTTAAGGGGCCAACACTTGCATGATTCTAACACTGGAGCATTTTTGTCAGTTACCGATAAGGATTTACCCCTTCCCCCCTCAATTACTAAAATGAGAGCAGTCGGAGAGGGAACCTAGGAAGCTGGATGAAGCAAACCTGCCCCGATGTAGACCGGGAGTATGACAAAACGTATTCAGATATGGAGGTGTGACACTCAAAAAGAGACCATTCTGGGAGTTGCTCCTATTTTTTCTAAAATGGCAACTATTCACATCAACACCCGAATTTAAACATGGGTGTTATCCGGCCAGGACTGGGACAGAAAGAAAAGGAGAGGCAACCTCTCTGGAGTAGCTACATTGGAGGGAGACTAGGACAGTCAGAGAATCTGGTGGGTTTTAGCTCAGACCCACTCAGCGGTGTGCGTAAATCAAACAGGAAAGTGGGTTGTTTTCTATCGACCCTGTAGAGATTGAGGGCCCTCTCATTCCCCACACAAATGGGATCTCATCAAAGCTGGGGCTGAAGACGCAGTAATTGTGACAGTGATAGATTGACATAAGCTGGAAATAGTCTGTGTCAATACCTGTGGACATTGAATGGCAGATGAAAGTGGTGTTTACTGACTGAGAAGAATAGTCCACCAGGATACTATTACCTCAGGGATCCCGCAATATTCCAGTATATCCCACTGATGTGGGTTTGATGGATTTAGTCACACTGATCTTACCAACACCTCACCACCTCAAGCAGTGAGAAAGAACATATCCAGATATTATACAGAGTATTGGATCAGGTTAGACAGGCCAGGCTTAAAATTAACACACAGAGAGTGTAACTGGGAAGGTAGGGAGAGACGGAACTGGGACATCATATTGGGGAGATCAAATCATGAAGGGAGAGGGGACAGTCTCAGAGGGAACAAAAACTATGATTGTAAAATTATCCACCTACACACCGTAAAGAGATCAGGCAAACTTTAGGATTGTTTAATTATCGTGGGAATTTTGTGAGGAATTATCCAGAAATAGAGAACCATCACGAGCCCTGGCAGAAGCGCGGACATTAACCAGGGGTGAGGGAGGCAAAATGCACACAGTCAGCATGCCTTTGGCATAGTTCACGACTGGGCTGGGTGAAGGTATGTCACCCTGTCTGGGGGCCACATTGAGCATGAAGAACTAGTCAGAGAGTTAGTGGAAGCAGCTAACTTTCCCAGTGAAGCAGCAATAATGAAGATTAGAGCTCACAGGAAAGTAGAAACCCCACAACAACGGGGTAGTTGGTAAGCATGGGTGAGCATACTTACTGAAACAGTGCAGACATTTGAGGAGGATGCAGTGGCAGTAGCTACAGAAGCGAGAAAGGAAAGTTTAAAGACATTTCCAGAAACAGTCCCATAGCAGGAGAAACAGGAATGGGAAAAGGGTGGGGCAGTTATGGGACATAGGATGATCCAGTAGAGCCACTGTACAAGACAAACATGATGAAAAACATATCATGGGATGGCCCATATTGATCAGGATAAAATGCAATATCGGATGATCATCTACAGGGATGTTCTGGAACAAGAAGGTTTTGTCGAAGGGGTGTACTCTGTACAAAATGTGAGCAAGGGAAAACAATCAGAATAAAATGGAGGCAGCAGCAGGGGCCCACGTGAAAAATTACAGATGGATTTTACATACACCCCCATCCCAATCCCAGGGAATGAAATCCTGCTGGGTCTTAACAAACAGGTTTACTCAGTGGGTGGTAGCATTCCCCTGCAGATTCTGACCAAGGGACACATGTTCCAGGAAACGAAGTTAAGCAGCTCTATGGCCTGTTTGGTACTGAGGAGAAATCCCATCTCACATACCACCCCCAGAGCTCAGGGACAGGAGAAGGAATGAAGCAGACACTGAAAGCTAGTCTGACTAAGGCCCTGACAGGGACAGGCCGGAATGGGTTAGTGTACTCCCCACAATCCTAATGAAACTGATGTCAACCTCAGCAAAGGGAACTGAGCAATCCCCCTTTGAATTAGTGACCGGATGGACTATGCAGCTGCCAGAGGGTATGGAAGGAGGAGGACACGAGATGTACAATGGCAAGGATAGAGTGAAACAATTTATGAAAGAGCTGACAAAGCAACTGCATGAGCTGAGAGGGGAAGTTGCAGAGGGACAGAGAATCAGAGATTGGGAAAGGGAGCTCATAAACATCCGAGCTGACATCCCGAACACAGGAGATCGGGTCAGGGGAGATATATGAGTGGAATATGTGAAAGAAACACATCCAAATGCTGGACTTGGCTGGGGGAGACACAGAATTACAGAGAGGGAACTCTTCCATCATGCATTAGTAAGGAGCTCTGAATAAACATTGGTCGTGCTGCTCAGCACAGAACTCAAGGCTCCTCTTTGATATTTCTCCCAGTAACAGTTGTGCAGGGGTATGTTGCCGGCTGGAGGTCTGTGACCAGTGCCTCTGTTCCACAAGGGTCAGAGCTGGGACATCTGTCCTTTGTAATATATATAAATGATTAACCTGAAAATGTAAACGATTTAATTAGCAAGTTTGTAGATGGCACAAAGTGAAGAAGTTGTGAATCGTGAAGAATGTTATCAAAGGAAACATCAAGGACGAGATCAGTTGGAAGGTTATGCGGAGAAATTGCAGATAGATTTTAATTCAGACAAGTCTGACGTGATGCGTTTTGGGAGGCTCATTGTAAGAGGAATGTATACACTAAAAGGAAGTGCCCTGAGCAGCATTGATATGGAGAGGGATCTTCAAGTGCAAGTTCACAGCTCCCTGAAAGTGGTGAAGGAGGTGGATGGCAGGCTTGCCTTCTTCTGTCAGGGGACTGAATATAAAACTGTCATTAGACCACCTTTGCAGTATTGTGTGTTGTGTTGAGCACCGCATTATAAGGAGGATGTGGAGGCTTTGGAGAGGGTGGAAATGGGTTTACCAGGATGTTGCCTGGATTGGGAGAAGTTGGAAAATCTTGGATTGTTGTCTTTGGAAAGTCAGTGGCTGTGGAGTGATCCGAGAGGCACAGACAGAGTGAATAATCTGAATCTTTTTCCAAGTGGAAATTACCAATTCCACAGGCCATAGATTTAAGGAGAGAGGGGGCAAGTTTAAAGGAAATGAAAACTGAAAGAACAGCAGATGTTGTAAACCAGAAAGAAAAACAGAAGTTTCTGAAAAAGCTCAGCAGTTCTAGCAGCATCTGTGAAGAGAAATTAGTTAACATTTCTGAGGAAGGGGGACCGGACCCGAAACATTAACTGATTTTTCTTCACAGATGCTGCATGACCTGCTGAGCATTTTCAACAGCATCTGTGGAAGTTAAAAGGGAGTCGTGTCAGACAAGTTTCTTATACAGAAGGTGGTCAGTGACCAGAATGTACTTGCCTGAGAGATGGTAAAAGCAGAAACAATCACAATGTTTAAGAGGCATTTGGACAGACAGATAAGCGGACATGGGTTGACAGGGATATGGATCATATACAGGCAGATGGAATCAGTTTGGAATGACATGGTGGGCCGATTATTCCGGTACTGTACTGTACTGTTTTCCAGGGGGAAAATGTGTGGAGCGAGAGATAATATTTTCAGTGTAATATGTCCCTTCTTTAGAACACACAGTAAGTTGATGCATTTTGAGAGAAGCAATTTAGAAAGGGAATATATATTTGAATGGCACAGACATCGATAGCAGGACAGCAGGAATGGGGGACAATGTGTACAAATCCTTAAAGGAGGGAGAACATAAAGTGTTTTGAGTAATCGTATAGGATGCTGGGCTTCATTAATAGAGGGAATGATAACATACTCATGGAAAAGATGCTGACCGTTGACAAAGTTCTAGTTAGGTCACGGTCAATCATTGCATTCAATTGTGGTCAACAGATTCATGGATTTGTGGAACAAAACAGACATTAACAAGGAAGGATATGAGTGACCTTCAGGGTGTGGAGTACAGACTTACTGGAGTGGTTCACTTATGAAGAAAATGCAGTCACTGGATTGATTTGAAGAGATTGCTATTTTCTTTGAAATAAACAAGTTAAATATATTTTTGATAAAGCTGTATAAGAATACAACAGACCTAGATACAGCAGACAAAAATATCTGTATTTGATAGGTGATGGCACAAGAATTAAGACCAGAGGTGAGGTTTTGAGACAGCGGGAGATGAGCAAGTGTTTCTGCTGACTGTATTGGCTGGAAATATGCAGAATATGTTCCCTATTATGGTGGTGCAAGTAGAGAAGATCAATGATTGATAAAAACAAATAGATCAGTTCTGAGGGAAATAAACTTGCAGAGTTTGGGGTACGTATGGGGAATGAGAATATTGGATTCTGCTACAGAGAGCCAGCTTGGATTTGATGGGCCTCTTTCTGTGCTATAATGCATTTTATTCGGACTTGCTTAACTTGCTCTGGTCACCTATTAAGTTGTCATTTAGGTAAATCTGCCCAGTGTTCCTACTCAGACCAAGACAGGCTGTCCGTTCACAGCAGGAGATAATGTTTACTGCTTTCTACTGGGTTCTTTTTTGGGGGAGGGGCGGGGGGCTAACGGTGTGTGTAAAAGTCTGCTAGCATTTACCTGAAATGGCAAAACACCAGTGCAGCCACACTAGGGATCGACTCTGGAAATGTGGGGAATGCCAGAAGGGAATTCTTTACCCATCCCACCTGGAAACTGGCCAAACCATTCAGACTGGGGAGAAGCTGTTCACCTGCTGTGTGTGTGTGTGTGGGGTGGAAGGGATTCACTCAGGCATCCATCCTGCTGAGACACCAGTCAATTTACTGATAGCCACAGTTGAAGCCACAGCCACATTTTCTCTTTTTCATGCCAAGTAATGAACAATGGTTTTGACAGCTCATAAAGTTGTGCGCATAGAGATCTTAGTTTTGGAAATGTTCACAACATTGTTGAACATGTACTAATTTACACTGGGTACAGATTTTTATTTTCCTTTATTCATTCACAGGATGAGGGTGCCGCTGGCCCGACAGCATTTACTGCCCATCCCTAATTGCTCAGAGGGCAGGTAAGAGTCAACCACATTGCTGTGGGTCTGAGGTCACAATGTTGGCCAGACCAGGTAAGGATGGCATATTCCTTCCTGAAAGGGCATTAGTGATCCAGATGGGTTTTTTCTGACAATCGATAAATGGTCATCATTAGACTCTAAATTCACAAGTTTTTTTTATTGAATTCAAATTCCCCCATCTGCTGCATCAGGCTTTGTACCCAGGTCTCCAGAACACTATCTGGGGTTTTAGATTAACTGTCTCGCGACAATACCGCTCGGCCAATACTTCCCCACATCGCTGTCCATCTGTACAGAGTGAACAGTGATTTTCTGGTTCATCAGAACTGGGTAATCACACATATGTTTGCTCAATGATTGCAGGAGTTGGATGTTGATTGGCTATTGACATCCATCTCCGAACCATATATTCTGGGGTTTGTTTCTGGGGATAATTGGAAGCATCATCAGTCTTGTTATCTTTTGGGGATAAAAACAGTTTCAATTAGCTTTCTGCTAAATGCATGGCAATCAATTCTATCTCACAACTCTTAGGCAGATTAGTTTCTTTCGGAGGGCTCTCCATCTCCCCAACCTCCTCCATCCTCACCTCCAACAATACCATAATCTCACAGGGTCTCTTTATGACTATGAAGGAGATAATCTGATCAGCCGCTTCTTTCCCTACTCCTATGTCAAGTTGGATCTTAAATTCTCCTTGCTACAGTTGTGATCCTGCATCATTGTACAGTGTTGCTCGTATTTCATGTCTTGGCCTAGCAGTGTTCATGATACTGCATGTACTATATAGGGCCAATAGTGTGAGAGTTTAGCTCTTTCTTTCCAGCAACAGCAGTAAAATTGTACTCCAACAAAACTTACAGAATCACGGCCCAGCATATTCCCCAACTTACCTCTTACCATCAAACCAGAGTATCAATCCTCATTCAACTGAGAGAATTCAGGAGGGCATGTCAGCGACAGCAGCATGAATACCTAAAAATGAGGTGTTAACCTGATGAAGTTCCCAAAGAGGACTACTTGTGTGCCTAACAGCATAAGCAGCAAGTGATAGACAGAGTGAAGCAATCCGGGAAACAACATAACAGATCTAAAATCTGGAGTCCAACCAAATCCAGTTGTGAATGAAGTCAGAGCACAGCTGGAGTTCTGAGGACAGTTCTCTTCAAGATACTAACCAAGAAGATGGTCAGACTGGATTAATTATCATAAAACTCAAGTCCGTTTGATATTCATATATTTACAATCAGTGTTCAATTCACCAAATGTAGCTGAAGGTAAAGATAATCTTCAAGTGATTGTAACAGTGGAGACATCTGAATGCTTGATCAGCAACTTAAAGCCTGTTGTGTTTAGATCGTAATAATTTTAAAGAGATTTTAAAAAGTAAGGTGACTTGAGTAGCTGATAATGTTGTTTTAATCTGAAGTTAATTTAGGATTAGTTAACAAATAAACACATGGTATGGAATCCCAGCCCCATGGAGTGCACATCCAGTTCCATGTGGGAAAATCAGGACACTTCTTGTCAAAGCGACAACCACAAGAACACAGAGGTGACACGGGAAATGTCAGGAACACTCGTTTGACTGCGGTTAAAGTACTGCACACACTTCTGATCCCCTTATTCCAGGGTTGATGTGATTACACCTGAGAGGGTACAGAGGAGATTGATCAGAATGTTTCTACAATTGGAAAATTTCTGCTCTGAGGAAAGGTTGGATAGGCTGGGGATGATTTCCAAGGAGGATGAGCTGAGATTTACTTAAAGTGATAAAATGCTGAGGAATCCAGATCGAGTGGATAGGAAGGAGCTATTCATTAACTGAGAGGTCAGAAACTGGAGGATTTAGGTTGAAACTAATTCCCAGAAAGAAGGGGAGGGAAGAATTCATTTCACTCGGAGATGGTGGGGAGCAGGAACTCATTGATGGGGTGGCAGAGGCAGTAACCAGCATCACATTAGAATAAAAGGACATGGATGTAACTGAGATGCTGGAACATGCAGGGCTGTGGACTAAAGTCTGCAGAATGGGATCATTGTGATTGATTTAACATTTCTCCAGAATATTAAACGCAAGTCCAATTTGAGAATTTATGAACATCATCCGACCTGAATTCCAAATGTCAGAATAAATTTATCAGACATTTACAGCACAGATCGAGGCCACTTGGCCTATCCTGCATGTGTTGGCTGTAAGAGAATGACCCAGGCTTTACAGCGTTCTGTACTCACCAATGAGAGCAACAATTTCAGACTGCGTGCTCTGTCTTTATTTTGTTATAATCTGTTTTTTCAATGTATTTCTTTGACAGCTGTTCACCTTGTTTCCTGGTTTCTTTCCCAGCCCAAACTCCATTCCCCATGGCCTTGAGGGACTACCATTTCTGCTATTTAATCTCTCCTGCCTTCCCCCAAGTGACCGACTGTCTTTTTGGCTTGTCTCATTCCCACCTTGTTCACAACTTGTTACATTTCTGATGGTTCCCAGACCTGTGTGACTTCACTGCGCCCCCTGGGTCAGTGGCACGAGTTTTGAATTCTCTTCCTCATGAGATAATCGGAAATCTTTCTGGCTGCAATTTCCCCCAGACTTTGTTTTGAAAGAAAAAGAGGATTTGCATCAGAGTCAAGTATTTGTGAGCCTTCATCCACAATCCTGAGCACTTAGACATAATATGTGAACTTCCCACAGATGTGCAGGTTTGATGGATTGGCCATGCTCACATGGCCTATAGTGTGTAGGTTAGGTGGGTTGGGTTAGCCATACTAAATGTGGGGTTATGGAAGTAGGGTGGAAGAGCAGGTCATTGCAGACTCGATGGACCGAATAGTCTCTTTGTGTGCCTAAGGGATTCTGTAATTCTAACTGATTGTCTACACGTTTTCCAAGTCCAGGTTCATTTAATTCAGGTACACATGCTGCCTTTTGTGTTTCTGTGGTTGCTCACTCAATCCTTTCCTTCTGTTTTACATCAATTTCACACTGTATGTGAGGGTGGGAATGAATGTGTAAATATAAATACTCCAACCGAAACCCCTCACAAATCAGGAACTGTTTCTGCTACTCGCATCACTCACAACAGGAAAATAAAGGTTCAGTCACAAATCTGACAGAAACACAGTGGTTATAATCACCAGGAAAGGCTTAACAGCTTAAAACTATTTTCCTCAGAAAAGAGGAGGCTGAGAGACAATCTGGTACAAGTAGAAAGCTTTGTGTCTGTGTTTTCAGAGATTTGAGGTTGAAATCATTGGGTTGAAGCATGTTTCATTGCCCCAGGTTGTCAAAAGTGCTATCTAAATGCACATCTTTCTTTCTGCCTATCTGTCTGAATCAACAATCAGATGGATAGGTCATTGTCTGAGTGTTTTCCCAAATCCCTGATTGAATCTGCCTCCCCCCACAATCGCAGGTGCCAGCTGCCTCTAGTCCACCAACATGGGCACGGTGAAGAGCATGACAGGAGAATGGATTGAAACGGAGAGTTCAATGCCAGAATGAAATAGGAAGAAGGAATTAAACGGGATTGTTGGATCCCTGGGGATACAGACTCCAGGATTAGTCCTTGTGGGCATTCCCGCAGTAACACGAGACAGCATTCCATGGTGAGAGTTAAATCCGGGTGGCAGGAGAGGGAGCCACTGAACATGAGCAGGTTTAGTTCAAACACAGGAGGTTTGTTCAGTCAGTAACAGTGTGTTAGACATGGAGGTGAAGTGAGCATTGAGGGGAAATGTTACCACAAGCTGCAGATGGATAACTTTCATTGGAACAGGAGGAAGCCATTCAGCCCTCAACCCTGCTCTGCCATTCAATAGATCATCGTTGATTTGTGGCCTAAGTTGCAATGTTCAAAACTCTCTAAACTCATCAATAAACTCCTCTGCAACAGACAAGATCAATATTCAAAAGCGAAACATTTGCAAATGCTGGGAAATCAGGAACAAAAACAGAAATTGCTCGAAAAAATCAGCAGATCTGGCAGCATCTGTGAAGAGTGAAACTTTGGGTCCAGTGACTGGTCAGGTGACCAGCTGTAGCTGACCATTCTGCCTTTTCTGTAACACTCTCTGGAACAGGTTCTGGTGCGGGGGGAATGAGACTGTCAATAACAACTTAGACAATGGGAGGATGTGCTCAACCAGAATAAAACACATTTTGGTCTTTCACTTTTAATTCAACTGCAAAAATTTTTCATTATCATTTCAGAAATAAGATAATAGGCCATAAATAAACTCTTCATGTCATTGGGTCTGAGAAACTGTTAATTATGACCTGGTCCTGCCGATATGTGAATCTAGACACTGATTAACGTGGTTGACTCTGAACCATCTCTTGGGCAGTTAGAATGGTTGACAAATGCTGACCCAGCAAGTGATGCTGTGATCCCACGAACAAACAAAACAAATCCAATCACCGTGGTTACTTGTGAACTCGCCAGTGTTATTGGAAGAGGATGAATGGGAAGGTTTATGGGGTAAAGGGAGAAGAATAGCATTCAGTGAGGTGACCCTTTGGAGAGCTGATGAGCCAATCAGCCTCCTTTTGCACAGTAACAATTCAGTGAATATTTCATTCTGAGCCCTCTAAGGAAATATCAGGGCAGGGTTTGTAAAGAGGTCAGATTAAATGAGTGTCTCAGTGAGCACAAGGGAGACACAGGTACAGAGAGGTTTTGGGATGGATTAAATTATATTTTATACATTTGCATAGTCATCAACATTACAGCAGTTAAAACTGGGAGTGTAATTAAAGCAGCAAATAAATTTTAAACATTTATGCAGCTAAAGGAGATTCTGGGTAAAGATACCATAGTTAGTGTTTATTTTATTCCAGGAACACCAGCCTAGAAGCACATCCTTCCTCTATCTATCCTCTGGGGCTCTTGAAGATTTTTGTTCATTTGAAGTGTTTCATGTTTAGATACTCCAGAGAAGACAGCTTCAAACTCCTCAATCTCTCCTGCCAGGACAATGCTGCTGTTAGAATTCAATTCGCTGGCATGTTACTGGCTGCTTCATGGACTGGAACTGGCAATAGAGACTGAAAGATTACTGTATAAAATATCTTCAATGGTATTGCCAGACGTGAGTGGTTTTAGGAAAATGACCTTGGCTTACAGGCATTGAGTGTCAGAGCACTTCCTGTTTTGTGGGGCATCCTGTTTAGAATCAATCTATTGATAACTATTAGAACTGACTTGCACTGGCTCCGTCAAAGTGGTCAGGGCATTATGGCTGTCATCGAAGCTGGTAACAAACTTCCCATGGGTTAAAAATCGTAAATGATCGAGTAGGTACGAGGTCTGATGGCACTGTTGGAGTATTAATGTTGTTGTTAATCACATTAACTCGGCTGGAGTTGACTGAATTTATATTGTCTCTTTCTGATTCTCAGGATGTCTCTCTGGGCAATAAGTCTCCACAAACAGCAATGTGACAATGAGTAGGGATCATCTGTTTTGATTTAAATTGTGACTGTAGCACTGCTGCTTCACAGCACCAGGTATAAAATTGGAGTCCAGCCTTGGTCAACAGCCTGTGTGGAGTTTGCACATTCCCCTATGATTGTGTGGGCCCCCTCCAGGTGCTCTGTTTTCCCTCCACAGTTCAAAGATTTGTGGGTTAGGTGGAGCAGTTGTGTGAAATTGTCCACAGTGTCCAGGATTTTGCAGACTCAGTGGATCAGTCATGAGAAATGCAGTGTTACAAGGATGGAATGCTCCAGGTGGGATGCTCTTTGGATGGTTGGTGGGGTTTGATGGGCCAATGCTCTCCTGCCACACTGTTGGGATTCTATTCTATGATTGAGGTTAAAGCAGGGTGTCCTTGGAGAAGGAGCATGTGGTATGTATCAATGTTCTCGATGCCTTTAGATAGAGTTGGGCATCGCAGTGCTTCATCTCCATTGCTGCCCCCTCACCCCTAACTCTACTTTGATTTGGGCCTTTCCCACTCCGCCATTTGTAATGGTTTGCTGTGCCCGTAATGGGCTTTGTTTGTAAATTTTCAATTGGTTACACAGGTGGTTTACTGCTGGTGATTATATATTAACAAAAACCCAAAATGGCGTAATCATGAATGTGGGAAAGTTGCTCAGCGGTGTGTGATAACATGTCTGGTTAGGAGAAATGAGGGGAAAAAGAAAACTTCACAGCTCACAGGAGAACTGAAAAGCAGTTCAATCAAACCAAAGGTTCAGACAGGGAGGGAATATTTCCCTGGAGTTTGAGTAACTGGAAAGTGATGGTGTGCGGAAATAGACAAGATTTTGTTTTACAGGGCGTTTGAAATTTTTAAAAGCTGTTATATTCAGATAGTTTGATTTCTTTTCTTTTAGTTTTATTTATTGTGGAATAAATAGCTACAATATTTTAAAACCAAATTCACAAACCTTGTGTTAAAGACAAATGTTAAATAAAATCCATCAAACCATCCCTCACTGAAAACTGTTGTGGAAGTGCAATCTCCTGGAGAATCCCTGCCCTACCCACTTCTTCCTACCCAGGCTCCGTGACTATATACATACCTAGGAGATAGCAGCAGGAGGCCATTCTGCCTTTCAATCCTGCTCCACCATTCAAGGGGAAACATCTAACCATGCAGCTCAATCTCCTGTTCATGCTGTGTTCCAATCCCCTTTCATTACTTTACCTTGAAGAACTATATCTAAGTCCTCCTTTGGCTTCACTGCGTTTTGTTCCAGTGATGTTGCTGTGTTACTGTGTGGGTGTAGGCAGGGGTAATGTGATGGTGCTGCCTCCTGGAGGATGCACTCAGCCTCCCTCTTCATCCTGCAGTAACATCAATTGGGTTTCAGCAACTAGAGATAGAAACCATTTCCAGCATATGGGCATCACTGGCTCAGCCAGCATTTATTCCCCATCTCTCGTTACCCTTGAGAAGATGGTCGTGAGCTGCTGTCTTGTACCATTCACAGTCCATTTGGCGCAGATAGACCGACAATGCTGGGAGGGAGAGTGTTGCAGGATTTTGGCCCAGTGATTCTCCATCTTTGGTTCTTCAAATGTTGTTTAACCTAATCACAATCTGTACATGATTTTGAGATTTCTGTCTGCAAATCTTCACCATCTAGCACCCTGTATAAAGGAATATGTACAGATTAGAAATTCAGAGCAGACAATTCTAATTTCTCTGGAATATCTTTTTCCACTTTCTTCCCCCAAAGCTGTAACCCTCCAGCCCACTTACTCTCTCCCACCATTCTGACTCTGCTACCCCTAATGTACACCCTCCACATTCTCATGGAGTTGTTGATAAACAGATCCATGCCACCACTTCCCGTCCCTGGTTAGACTTTGCACCCTTTTTGGGTTCACTTCCTTTCCCTTCAGTTGCTGCAAGTCAATAATCTCACAGCAGAATGAAACAAAAGGAAACAGAAAGGGAGGTGGCAGATCCTGGACAGAAGAGGAACCTTCGGTCTGAGAGAATGGGTCACATCCTTTGCTTCTCATTGGTCGATTCCAGTGTTATGACAAGTTGGGAATGGAACTTGGTCCCATGTGGGTGTGGTGACACTTTGACCCTCTAACAGATCAATACTACAAGCAAATATGTTCCTCCTCCAGACAATCACAGTGTGAAATACTTTCCACTAGTTACCCCAAAGCACATGCTCCAAAACTCACCCACATTCTGTACTTGTGCAGTGCCTGGTTTCCCGACGTGTGGTCCCTGCCTCGGAATTTGGGAGTTTCAGTCCTCATACAGCCACTGGAGCCCTGACTCTGGAATGTGAATGAAAAGTGTTGGATGGAGGATGTTGTGTATTGGATCCCCAATCAGACACACGGGACATGTGGGCTGTCACTGGGATTTACTGAGACATCCGCTTAGACAACCTGAGTTCTGACGTAAGAAACATAGATTCAGCCAATTGGGGGATAGGGAGGTTAATAAGGTGCAGTAGGTTTTAAGCAGAGGTGGCTCAGTGGCTAGCGCTGCTGCCTCACAGCGTCAGGGACCTTAGGCGACTGAGTGGAGTTTACACATTCTCCCCATGTTTGCATGGTTTCGTGCAGTTCTCCAGTTTCCTCACACAGTCAAAAGATATGCAGGTTAGATGGACTGCTGATGCTAAATTGCTGATCGTGTTCATGCACGTGCCAGTTAGACAATTAGCCATGGGAAATGCAATGTTACAGGGAACGGGTGGATCTGAATGGGATGCTCATCACAGGTTGGTGTGGACTCGATGGATGAATAAACAGTTTCGGCACTATAGGGACTCTATTCTATTCTCATGAGGAAGAATGTACTTGTCTCAATGTGTTGTGAATCTGTGGAATTCCCTATTGAAAATGTGGTGGATGCCAGGACAATGAGCCAATATAATGAAGAGGTACAGATGTTGAATTTGCAATGGGTTGAAGGGTGAGAGAGAGCAGGCGGGAAAATCCAGCTGAGACTGAGGTGAGCTCAATCATCACCGTATTAAATGGTGGAGCTGTTTGGAAGGGCTGCATTGCCTCTCCAGTGCCCAGTGCTTATCTTCTTACGGTAATAACTGGAAAGCTGAATCCAAAAATCACCAACTTCACCAAAGGAGATTTTTGGAAAATGAGAGAAAGTCAGGTGGATTAGCATTCCAAGTTTAGATAGTGAGGAAGCGTGTAGGAGATAATGATTTTGCAATTTTAAACTGAGGGGAGACAGTGATTTATGGTTTTAGATTGTGTCATACATTCGCAGCATCCAGAGTACGCTGTTGTGAATATCTATCCTGCACTTTATTACAAACCCAAGGTCACTGACAATGAAAACCAAAACACCCAGGAAACATCGTCTCACCTCGTAATCTGATAAAAGAATTCTGAGAAGTCTGGTTGAACTTAGAACACAGATGGAAAGCTGGAAGATTAGATCCACTCCCAAGATCCAGTGCTTAAAACAAAAGGAGACTACAATAGGATGAGGCAGGAGTTGGCTAATGTAGACTGGAAACAAAGACTTTATGGTGGGAAAGTTGACGCACATTGGGGGAATATCAAAGCAATTTTTTGAAGTGCTCAGCAAAAGTATATATCAGGGAAAAGGAAGGACTGTAGGAAGAGAAGTAATCTGCCGTGGATGGCTCAGGAAATAAGAGAGTCTATCAAACTGAAATAGAATGCATACAAATTGCCAAAGACTCAAGGAGAAACTTGGAGATTAGAAAAATTTTAAAGATCAACAGAAAGCGAGATGGGATTGCGGGAGAAAAGTGATGAGTAGCAATCCCCAGGGCCAGAATAGGTGTTTACACTGCTAGAGGGGAACCTATTGTTTGGTGAACATATGGCCTTTGTAATTGCTGAAGTACTTAACTGTTACCATAGAGATAATCCTGATCAAATTAAAAATCACAGCACACTCCAAAAGCTTGTACGTCGAAATAATCCTGTTGGACTCTAACTTGGTGTTGTGTGAATTTCAACTTTGTCCACCCCACCACTGGCTCCTCCACATCAGACTTCTGATAGATACCCCACTGAAACTGAAGCGCCTGTCAGATACTTGAGTGAGCCACAGGGGCGTGGGGGAGGGGTGTGTGGTTTAACCACAAAGTGCTGAACTGAACTAGACTTTCTAACTGCCGTTGCCATGGACTGATTACTGAGAGACAGTCACTATTCAAAGTCCCAAACCACAAAGTTATAAGAATGGGAGCTGTACATCGGACATGCCTGGAGGTGTTTTGCATGTACACTATCCATGTAACTTCCATGTTTCATCAATAAAGACTCAGAAGACCTCTCTGAGTTCTGTGCCTAGTTATTCCTATCCAGCAGGGTTCAGGAATATGAGTACACAGCAGTCAGTCTTCACAGTGGAGGATACGAAGAACATGCCAGTAATTGATAAGGAGACTGAGGAAGGTGAGGACCAAGATAATAACCATTATCGTGAAAGAGTTAGAGCTGGGCAAGCTAATGGAGCTAAAGGTAGACAAGTCTCATTGTCCTGATGGAATACATCCCAGGATACCAACAGAGTTAGTGGGAGAAATAGCAAATGCACTTCGAGGCATAGAATCATACAGCAGAGACAGGCCCTTTGGCCCAAACTGGCCCATGCCGACCAGAATGTCCATCCACGCTAACCCCATTTCCTGGCACTTGGCCCATTTGCTTCTGACCCTTTCCTATCCATGTATTTGTCCAAATGTCTTTTACCTGTTGTGAGTGTACCCACCACAACCACTTCCACTGGCAGCTCATTCCATATACAGACCAAGCTCTGTGTAAAACAGTTGCCCCTCAGCTTCCCTTTTATTCTTTCCCCTCTAACCTTAAACTGATCTAATCAAGCCGTCCAATCCTGGGAAAAAGACTGAGTGCATTCTCCTTATCCATGACTCTCATGGTCTTATACACTTCTAGAAAAGAACCCCCGCAGTTTCCTCTGCTCTAAACATAAAATCCTCACTTATCCAACCTCTCCCTATAACTCAGACCCCTGAGCCCTGGCAACATCCTTGTAAATTGTTCTGCACTTTGTACAGTTTAATAACTGAAACCTACATTACATTCATCATATTTCTAGTATTTCCCCACGGCGCTGGAACCGACGTGACAACGCCAATGGATTACAATCCATGACCGTGAATGAACTCCTTTACAACAATCACGTTTTCATAGTGTTTCCCATGGTGCAGGTATCCTTGTGTCTTTCTGGTTATATGGTTAATTAAAGACTTGTCCTTCTACAAAGCAAAGTTGTGGCTTAATTGTTCCTGGGAAATGTGCCATGATTTTCCAGACTTTCAAAAGCAAATGAAATCTCTCTCCACACTCACCATGCTGACATGGACTTGGCTGCGTCTCAGTACTTTTGCAGTCACATTGAGATTTGAAATATTCGCCATGGACAGAATGCACACCGTTCCTTCCAGATGAAAAGGCCAATGATATTAAGATCAGCACGGATCAAGTAACTATCAGATCGGAACATGAAGTTCAATTTGTATTTCTCATCCGCAAATCCACCCTTTCAGTACCATACAACAGAGCACACAAGTTACCACTGTTAATACAGGATGGAAATTCATAAGACAATTGTAGTATTAAACTGTACTTTCCTTGTTCCCCTAAAGCTTTAGACCTCAGTCTCACAATTTCTCTCTTCTGTGAACTGAAATCCAAACCAATCCCCGCCCCCACTCCTTTCCTCCACACCCAGTTCTCACACTCTCTCTTCGAATCCAGTTCCCTAGCTCCTGACGACAACCATCCTGCATACACTGCTTCTTGCACACTCTGGCCAAGACCCATCTGACTAAAATGAGCCAAACTAGAATTCTAACTGCAGGCCCATTCTTGTCCCTTTCCATAACAACCCTGAATCTTCACAAAAGAGTTCTGATAACTTTCTACGAAACGCTGCACCACTGATAGTCTGATCACATGTCAGGGTAGCAAGAAAGGGGCCATTCCTCTGGGTCCTGCTCCCAGAGGGTTGAAGCTGCTAATGACACATTAATCCCTCACACCCACAGCCTCCTTCCCAGGCACTGACCTATACTGTGCATACTCCCACAATTAGTCAGCACTGCACCCGTGTACTTGTCTCCCCTCCTGCAGCACGAGCTCCCGATCATCCAGGAGTCCGGGTGATTGACAGCAGCTGCTGCCCAATATATCAGCATCCCCACAGTATGGAAACAGGCCCTTTGGCCAAACAAGTCCATACCGACCCTCCAAACAGTAACTTACACGGACCCATTCCCCCTAACTAATGTAACTAATACTATGGGCAATTTAGAATGGCCAATTCACCTGCACTGCACATCTTTGGACTGTGGGAGGAAACCGGAGCACCCGGAGGAAACCCGCTCAGACACGGGGAGAATGAGCAAACTCAACACAGACAGTTGCCCATGGCCAGAATCGAAGCAGGTACCTGGTGCTGTGAGGCAACAATGCTAACCACTGAGCCGTCTCTTTTGGGTGGAGGGGGCGGGACTGGAGGACTGGGATAACGAGATTGTAAACCATGAAAGAATAGGGCGAACACTGGGGGATGGACAGGTCAGTGAGGGACAGGATCAGTGCAGCAGCAGGAGGGTATCCTGGACAAACTGAGCAATGGGAGAGTCTGACAGGAGAGAAACTACAGGAAGGTTCTGTTTGGAGGCTCAGGCAGGGACAGCTGGGAGACAGCATGGCCTGGTGGCTTGGGCAGGTTTATTAATCAGCCTCTTCAAAGATGCTGTTTCTCAACTCTGAGCCTGATCCTCCAAGTCCAGAGGTAAGGACACTTACATTATTTCCTGGTGGTCAAGGGATACAGGGACTGCCTTTCAAAAAGAACTCACCTGTGTTGGTGACATTAACAAGACTCAATACAGACTCACTGACAAAATGCTGGCGTACTTGAACTTCATCTAGAATATTAACACCTATAACTGGGCAACGCAGACCCCAATGTACAGAGTTAAATCCTGGATACTAACAACAGCTTTGTGCATGGGAAATCATATCTCATGAATTTGACTCAGTTTTTTTGAAGAAGTAACAAAGAGGAGTGCTGAGGTCAGAGCATGGACATGATCGGCATGGACTTCTGTAACGTGTTTGACAAGGTTCCTCATGGGAGACTGGTCAGCAAGGTTAGATCGCATGGAGTACAGCACTGGCTCGAAGGTAGAAGGCAGAGGGTGCTTTTCAGGCTGGAGGCCTGTGACCAGTGGAGTCTCACAAGGATCGGTGCTGTATCCACTACTTTTCGTCATTTATATCCATAATTTGAAAGTGAACATAAGAGGTATTGTAAGTAAGTTTGCAGATGACACCAAAATGGGAGGGGTAGTAGACAGTGAAAAAGATTACCTCAGAGTACAAGAGGATCTGGATCAGATGGGTGAATGGACTGAGGAGTTCAGTTTAGAAAAATGCGAGCTGCTGCATTTTGGAAAAGCAAACTTTAGCAGGACTTATACAGTTCCTAGGGAGTGCTGCTAAACAAAGAGTCCTTGGACTGTAGGTTCATAGTTCCTTGGCAGTAGAGTAGCAAGTAGATAGGATAGTGAAGGCCACAGTTGGTCTGATTGTCTTTACTGGTCAGAGCATTGAGTATAGGGGTTGGGAGGTCATATTGCGGCTGTACAGGACATTGCAAAAGTTGCCGAATCAATATTCCAGAGAATTCTGTTCTCCTTCCTATCAGATGGATGTTCTTAAACTTTAAAATAGATCAGAAATGAATTATAGCATGTTGCCAGGGTTGGATAGGCTGTTTTCCCTGGAGCATCAGAGGCTGAGTGGTGACCTGAAAGAGATTTTTAAAATCAGGCTGGACATGGATAGGGTAAATAGACATGATATTTGCCCTGCAGTGGGGGATTACAGAACTAGGGGACTGGCAGGGAGGGTAGGCAGATCGAGAGGGGTGGGACCGAAATGGATGGCGAAAAAGGGGGTATAGAGACGGGCGGCACAGACACGGGTCGGTACAGAAAGTGGGATTAGAGAAGAGGGGATCGGGGGTCGGTTGCGACTGACAGAAAGGGTGAGTGGAACAGACCCGGGGGGGGGGGTGCTGGGGAACAGGCTGAGAGAAGGGGGAGGGGGAACTGGCCGATTGGGAAGGGGGGGGTGGAAGAGACAGGCCGGTGGAGACAGGCCGACAGAAGATGGGGGGACAACAGACCGACAGATGGAGGGGGACAGGCCAACGGGGGGCGGGGTTGCGGGGGAACAGGCCAACAGAGGGGGGGTGCAGACAGAGTGGGGGGAGACGGGGGGATCAGACAGAGCGGGGGGTAGACGGGGGGAGCAGACAGAGCGGGGGGTAGACGGGGGGGGGAGCAGACAGAGTGGGGGGAGACAGGGGGAACAGAGAGGGAAGATGGAGAGTTATTTTATAGATCTAAAACTCAATTCTGTTCCAGTTTTCTCCTCCACACCTTAATTACTTCTAAAGGGCTCAGAACAACTGCATAGTTCTTGGAAAAGTCGAGTTTCAGGGAGATCAGGTGCTGAATGTGGCATTTGGGACACTAACATTGAATGGAATGTGCTGATCAACAAATCTACTCTGATTCGATTTCAATGTCTGTGAGGTGTTTGCACATTCTCCCTGTGTGTCTGCGTGGGCTTCCTCTGGGTGCTCTTAATTTCCTCCCACAAATCCAAAGACGTGCAGGTTAGCTGGATGAGCTTTGGGTAATGGTAGGTTACAGAGTTCGGGTGGAATGCTGTTCCGATGGTTGGTATGGTCTCATGGGCCGAAAGGCCTGCTTCCACCCTGTAGGGATTCTGTCACTGAGTATGGGGGTTAGGAGGTCACGTTGTGGCTGAGTAGGGCATTGGTGAGGCCAGTTTTAGAATACTGTATTCAATTGTGGTCTCCCTGATTTCAGAAAGATGTTACCAGAAAAGGACTCAATCTCTTAATGACAAGTTCCTGGGAAGTGTTGATAGACAAACAGACCATGCAGTGTAGGTTGATAGTTCCTTGAAAGTGTGGTTGAAGTTAGACAGGTTGGTGAATGTGGTGTGCGGTGCGCTAGCTGTTTTTGGGCAGTGCATTGAGGGTAGGAAATAGGAGATCATGTTTCAGTTGCATGGTTTATTGGCTCGGCCACTTTTGGAATCCCCAGACTGCTTTCAATTCCAGTCACCCTGCTATAGGAAAGATGTTGGGAAACTTGCAAGAGTTCAGAAAAGTGTTTCCAGGGCGTTGCCAGTATTGGAACATTTGAACCATAGGGAGCGGCTGAATCGGCTGAGGCTATTTCCCTGCAGCACTGGACATTTTAGGTGGCTTTATCTAACTTTATAAGATTATGAGGTTCAATGATAGGGTAACTAGTCATGGTTTCTTTTTTTCTCAGGGTAGGGGAGTCCAAACAAATGTGAATCGTTTTTCCAAGGTGGAAATGACAAATTCTAGAAGAGAGATGGCAAGTTTAAAGGATATGAAAACCGGACCAACTGAAGATGCTGTAAACCAGGATGAGAAACAGAAGTTCCTGGAAAAGCTCAGCAGGTCTAGCAGCATCTGTGAAAAGAAATTAGAGTTAACGTATCTGAGGAAGGGTGACCAGACCCGAAACTTGAACTGATTTTTCTTCACAGATGTTGCATGACCTGCTGAGCATTTCCAACAACATCTGTGCACGTTTAAAGGGTATTGTTCGGAGTATATACCTGAGAGGAACTTTATAAATTGCGAGTGAGACCACATCTGGAGTAATGACAAAAGTTTTGGGCCCTTTATTTAAGGAAATACATCATTTCATCAGAGGCATTGCACAGAAAATTGACTGGGATGAACCCTGGTTTGCAGGGATTATCTTTTAATAAAAGGCTGAAGAAGTGGGGACTCTACTCACTGGATTTGGGAAGAATGATAGGGGATCTCATAGTAACATGTAGGATTCTTAAGGATTTTGACAGCGGAAATACTGAGAGGATGTTTGCTATGGTGAGGGAGTCTGGAACCAGATTCTGGGATAGTCGCGGAATCACGGGTTTTGTTTTGGACTCGTCAAGTTTAAGGCAAAACTGACATGGGTCAGGGGTTTCAGTCGCAATGGAGCTGGGGTGAGGTGGAGATAAGCAACATTTAAGAGATTGGAATTCCTGGTGTTTCTGATTGCGTCGATGTCTGATCAGAAGGTCACCTTGGGGTCAGATATGAGAGCAATATTGTCAAGAGTGTGGCTCTGCCTCAGACATTTCCCAGGGAGCGGGAGGGGCTCAGCAGTAAGGGAAAGTAATTTGTAAGAGCAACTGAAGGCAATGAGTTTAACCATTGCAACGTTCCGTTGCAGGAAATTGCAGCCAATCGCGTAGTGGGAGTGTGATGAGCAGTTTGATAACTGAGTAATGGAGAGGGATGATGGGGAGGGAGAGCTGGGCAGTGTCAGTGTACATGGGAAACCTAACACGGTGCTTTTGGACAATGTCACCTCCTGGCAGTATGTAGGTGAGAAACAGGAGGGACCAAGGAGAGATCCTTAAGGGACACCAAATACAAGGAATTCAGAAAGGAAAGGGAGAGTCGGGATGGAGGAGGTTTTTGCATAAATATATAAATGGTGGGGGCAAATATATAGTTTATAGCAGAATGGGAGAGATGGACATAACCAGAAAAGACAGACAGACAGAACAAGGAACAATATCTGTGAATTGGGGAGGGGGAGTGATGAGGAGGAGGAGCAGCCCAACTCCAAAAGTACTATTCCTACATCAGTGACATCACCCAACTCCACCCTAGTCTCAGCTCATTTACTGAAATACTTGTCCATCCCTGTGTTATCTCCAGAATTCATTACCCAAACACACTCCTAGCCAGCCTCCCACATTCAACTTCCATGTAATCTCAAGAGTATCTAAAACCCTACTGCCTAAATGCTCACTTGTACCAAAACTTGTTGATCCATCAAAAGGCTCCTATTAACAAGCAACAATTTAAAATTCTCATCCTTGATGTAATTCCTGGCTGTGAATATTCCTGTCTCCCTGCATCACACAATCTGTGAGATCCCGACAACTCATTTTCTTTCAGACTCCCAACGATGTGTTTATTCATTGCTTCACCTGTCTGGCTGTTTCTACTGTTGCCAAGGCAACACGGTCTGTAATTCCCACCCTAACCCTCACAGACCTGCTTTCCTCCTTTATGGAGGAAACCTGCTTATTTGACAATTCTTTTGATCACTTGACCTAATATCCCCACCTGTGGCCTTATGTGAGAAGTTCTCAATAGTATTTCTGTGGAATGATAAACATGATAAAAAAAAACTGTTGTTGATTTGCACATACATTGTCAACTCTTCAATGTTGCTGAGTCAATAATCTATAATAGCTCTTACTCAACCACATTGTGGGAGCACCTTCACCACACGAACTGCAGCTGTACAAGGAAGTCAAACATCACCTTCTCCACAGGCAATGGGGCTTTGGCACTGATCAATGGTATCTGTAGAGGGAGAAACACACAGTTGATATTTCAGATGTGCAAAATGAAATATAAGGAGGGAAAATGGTGCAGAATTTGGATTTTGAAATTTGTGTTTTACAATGTGCACGAAGTTCTGTAAAACCTCTCATCACATACCATGAACATTTCCTTCTCTTCCTGGTCAATATGTCTTTCCTTTCCCCTGTCCTTCACCTTCACACATTTCCAATGCCATGGCCACAACAACACTGTGCTATCCGTGAAGTTTATCACGTGGTTGAATATTGTCCTGCCCCTCATTCACTCCGATTGGTTGAAGGACCAACTCGCACCTCTCGCCCCCGTTCCCCCACTCATATTGGGGGAACATCAATAATCCGAGGCCCATTGTGGGCTGGAGCATGCTCAGTGCTTCCTGCTTTTACTGCTGTTCATCAGGTGTGAGAGAGAGTGCTCATCCCTGTTTCTCCTGATGTCACACAATAACAACAACTACCTGCATTGTATGGAGCCTTTCATATTGACAAATCTCCTAAAATGCTTCACGAAAAATGGAAACGTTGATTAAAGAGAACGATTTTTAGATACATCTTTAAGGCGGAGAGAGGGAGTTAGGGAGGATATTCCAAAGGTTTGCGTCCTCGGCAGCTCCAATCATGGAGTGATTTGGGGGGAAACAGCTTACAATGGAGACAGTTAGTGGCTAACCATAGGTTAACAACCTCATGTCATAGCCCCCTGCCCCACACACCAGACCTTGTTCTCACAGCCTGCCATTACTCACTACCTATGGTTAGCCACTAAAGGTCTTCATTAACAGCTAGTCACCTTCCCCCAGCTAGATCGTTATCCTTTGTCCAACCGTTCTTCTCACTCTATCCCCACCTATCCTTTACTCCTTTAATCCTCCCACCTCTCCCCCCCCCACCCCGCACACACACACACACTATCTTCTGCACATAAACTGACTTTTTATTCTCAGTTAAAGCTGTCCTGAGGAAGGGACACTGGGTCTGAAACGTTAACTCTGATTTTTCATCACAGATACTGCCAGACCTGCTGAGCTTTTCCAGAACCTCGTGGTTGTTGTTTCTGATTTACATTTTCCGCAGTTTGTTTGGTTCTAATTGACCGGGAGTTTGTAATTCAGGTCCCACAGCCTCTGTCCCAGTCTCTGCTGTCTCTCCCAACCCCAAACAGAGACACGGCACCTGCACAGCTCATGGACAGGTGTTGTCTTGCTGGCCGCTCCCCTCATTCACTCCCATTGGCTGCAGGACCACACAGCATCTCCTCCTATTGGTCTGGACCTGCCATTAATTAAGCCGTCGCCGATTGAGAGGTGAGTGGTTGGCTCCTCCCTCTCTCTGCCCTGGGGTGAGCTTCATCATTCACAGTGAATGGGGCAGTATCACAGAGCCCAGGGGCTGGGGGCTATTCAGCCCATTGGGGCTGTACTCTCTCCCTCTGGAGATGCTGCAAATCTGTCCCAAGTCCCCTCCCATGCGCCCACAGCCCCCCAAGTCTTTCCTTAAAAAGTAAAATTCCAAGTCTGTTTCAGAATACCTGCTGAATCTGTGGGATTCTGACTGTTCCAGATGTTCAGAACTTACTGAGGAAAATAGTGTTCATATTTTCACCTTGTATTATTTGCCAATTACTTGAAAGTAGTTACTAAAAATTGTGACAGTGTCAACAATTCCTCTCTCTCTCTGCAAATTCAAGATCTTGGAACTAAATCTGCACCAGGTCGAAATCACTGCTTCACCTTCTCAGCTCCAAGGATATTTATCTGTGCTTCAGCTTGCTCTCCACAAAAGACAGGAATGCGTCTTAATTTATTATGATCAAAGAAACAGACCTTCAGTCCAACTCGACCGTGCCAACAAGGAATCCTAAACGAATGGATTCCCATTTATCATCTATTGGCCTGCATCAATCAAAACCCTTCCTATTCATGTACCCAATTGGAAGCCTTTTAAATGTTGTGATTTTTCAGCCTCCACTACTTCATCTGGTAGCCCCTCCCATACACACACCACACTCAGCTTGAAAACGTTACCATTTAGATCCCTTTTAAATGTTTGCCTTCTCAACTTAAACCCAGGTGCTCTAGTTTTGGACCCACTTAACGTGTGGAAATAGGACCCCGGCTGCTCACCTTATTCACACCCCTCGTGATTTTATAAATCTCCATGAAGTCATCTCTCAGTCTTTGACTCTCCAGAGAAAATAGCCCCAGCCTATTCAGCCTCTCCGTATCGGCCAGATCCTCCAATCCTGGCAGCGTTTTTGTAAATCTTGTCCAAGCCATTTCAAGTTTCACAACATCCTTTCCAGAACAGAGTAATTCAAACTGAAAACAGATTTCCAGAAGTGGCTTAATCAATGTCCTGTCCGGCCACAATATGACGTCCCAGCTTCTGTATTCAATGCATTGACCAATAACGGAGAGCATTCATGGAGTCCCATTTGCCAGCAGTTCACACTTATCCCTCTAAATCCTCCCTCTTCATGTACCCAATCAGCTGCCTTTTAAATGCTGCAATTGGACTAGCCTCCACCCCTTCCTCTGGCAGTTCATTCCATACATGCAATGCCCTCAACATGAACAAGATGCCCCTTAGATCCTTTTAAATCTTTTCCCTCTCACCTTAAGCCTGTACCCTCTAGTTCTGGACCCACCGAACTTGGGAAACGGTCCCTGACTGTTCACCTGATCCACGCCCTTCATGATTTTATAAGGTCACCTCTCAGACTCCAAACCTCCAGGGAAAATGCTCACAGCCTATTCAGCCTTTCCCAATAGCTTAAACCGTCCAATCCTGGCAAAGTCTTTGCAAATGTTTTCTGAACCCTTTCAAGTTTCTCAACATTATTCCAAGAACAGGGAGATTGGAACTGAAAACAGAACTCCAGAAGAGCTGTAATCAGCACCCTGTACAGCCACAATATGACGTTACAACAGCTGCATTCAATGCATTGACCAATAACGGGAGGGGTATCAAATGCTGCATTCACTACCCCACCTACCTGTGACTCTACTTTCAAGGAACTATGAACCTGCATTCCAAGGTCCCTTTGTTCAGCAACGTTCCTCAGGACTTTACCATTAAGTGCATAAATCCTGCCCTGATTTGCCTTTCTAAAATACAACAGCTCACATTTATCTAAATTGAACTCCGTCTGCCATTCCTTGCTCCAATGGCCCATCTGATCAAGAACCTGTTATATTCTGAACTAACCTTCTTCACTGTCCACTACACCTCCAATTTAGGTGCCTTTTGTAAACCGACTGACCATACCTCACATATTCACATCCAAGTCATTTATTTAAGGGCCCAATATCCATTCTTGCAGCACACTGTTGCTCACAGGCCTCCAGTCCGCAAAGCTACCTTCCATCCTCATCCTCTGTCTCCTACCTTCAAGGCAGTTTTGTAATGGCTTTCTCTCCCTGCATTCCATGTTATCTAACCCTGCGAACCAGTCTGCTTTGTGGAACCTTGTTGAATGTCCATATAAACAACATTTACTGCCTGCCTTAAACAATTTTCTTTGTCACTTCAAAACACTCACTCAAGTTAGTGAAACACAATTGTGCATGTACAAAGTCATATTGACTCTCCCTGATCATTCCTTACCTTTCCAAATAGATTGATATCCTGTCCCTCAGAATCCCTTGCAACAACTTGCCTGCCACTGACTTCAGACTCACTGTTCTCTTGTTGAATGGCCTCTGCTTACCAATTTTTAAAAAAATAATGGCACCTCACCTGTCGCTATCAACGATACAAATACCTCAGGAGAGGCCCAACAATCACTTACCTAGATTTCCAGAAAGTTCCAGGATACACCTGATCAGGTTCCAGGGCTTTATCCACATTGATGCGATTTAAGACATCCAGTAACACCTCTTCTGTAACATGGACACTTTTCAAGTTATCACGGTTTATTTCTCCAAACTCTCGAGCTTCCATATACTTCTCCAGTAAAAATGACGTGAAATATTTGCATATCTTTCGCACCCCCTGTGGTTCCATAGACAGCCTTGTTGACCTTTAAGGGGTCCTATTCTCTGGTCCAGATAATCTTTTGTCTGTGATATATTTGTTTAATCTCTTTGGATTCTACTCCAGAAAGGCCTACTTCAAGGACCGTAATTTTCCACTGACTTGATCAACAATGCCCTACAACACATACCCTCCACTTCCCGCACCTCCGCCTTTACCCCACCCCTCCAGCCACAATAAAGAATATAACCCTGCGGTCTTCACCTTCCACCCCACTAATCTCCAGATACAGCACATTAACCGCTGTTATTTCTGCTACCTAACGTCAGACCACACCTCCAGAGACATATTTCCCTCCCCACCTCTATCTACGTTCCGCAGAGACCATTCCCGCTGCGCCTTCCTTGTTCGGTCCACACGCTCCCACCAACCCACGCTCCACACCCTTGACCCTCCCTTGCCGCCACGGGAGATGTAAAACATGCGGCCACACCTCCCTCTGACCACTGTCCAAGACCCCAAAAGGATCTTTTCACATCAGGCGGAGATTTGCCTCCACATCCCAAAACCTCATCAACTGCATCTGGACACTATGGGAAATTTAACATGGTTCATCCGACTAACCTACACATCTTTGGACTGTGGGAGCAAACAGGAACACCTGAAGGAAACCCTTACAGACACTGGAGAGAATGTGCCAACTCCAACACAGACAGTCGCCCGAGACTGGAAACAAACCCAGGTCCCTGGTGCTGAGGCAGCAGCACTAACCACTGAGCCACAATACTGTGGGATCTTTGGTGCTGATGTGCTGCCCCACTGATACCTCAGTCACTCACCCTGCCTCATTTCCTAAGAGGCAGCGATGACGCAGTGAAATTATCACTAGACAGATAATCCAGAGACCCAGCTAACATTCTGGGGACCTGGGTTTGAATCCCATCACGGCAGATTTTGGAACGTGAATTCAATAAATATCTGGAAAAAATAATCTAGTAACGACAAGGAATCCATTGTCAATTGTTGGAAAAACCAATGTTGTTCACTCATGACCTTTAGGGAAGGTGGCCGGCACGGTGGCACAGTTGTTAGCAGTGCTGCCTTACAGCGCCAGAGACCCCGGTTCAATTGCCGCCTCAGGCTACTGACTGTGTGGAGTTTGCACATTCTCCCCGTGTCTGCGTGGGTTTCCTCCGGTTTCCTTCCACAGTCCAAAAATAAGTAGGTTAGGTGAGTTGGCCACGCTAAATTGCCGGTAGTGTTAGTTGCAGGAGTAACTATAGGGAAATGGGTGCGCTTCGGCGGGTCGGTGTGGATTGTTGGGCCGAAGTGCCTGTTTCCACACTAGAAGTAATCTAATCTAAATTGCCATCCTTACCTGGTCTGGTCTGCATGGGACTCCAGACCTATAGCAACGTGGTTGACTCTTAACTGCCATCTGGGTAAACGCAGAAATAAATGCTAGCCGAGCCAGTGACAGCCTCATACTGTGAATGAATAAAGAAAACAGGTCAGGTTTTATTCCTTCTCTAGTAGGTACATCCTACACACTGAATTTGAAATGTTCTCGTACACACTGAAAAAATACCTTTCCATCCAAGCCCTTAACACTACAGCACTCCGAGGCTATGTTGGTAAAGTTAAAACCACTTATCAATGTATCCATATTATTCTGACAGATAACTGAGGTCTCCTGGTAAAAATGTGTCTCAATTCCCTGCTGACTATTGGGCGAGAGTCTATAAAACAATCCCAGTAAGATGGTCATCCCTTTCTTTTTCTCAGTACCAACCAAATAACTTGCCTGGATGTACTCCCAGGAATATCCTCCCGAAGCCCAGCCATAATGTTATCCCTAATCAAAAACACTTCTCTCCCTGCTCTGTTGGCCCCTTTCTATCCTTGCTATAGCATCTATACCCTGGAATATTAAGCTGCTAGTCCTATCCATCCCTGAGTGATGCCTCTGTATTTGCTGTAATATCCCAGTCACATCTTCAAAACCATATCCTGAGCCCACCTGCCTGACCTGTCAGGTCTCTTGCAATGAAATAAATGCAGTGCAACTGCTCCGTCGCACCTCATTCTGTGACTTGCTCTTGCCTGCCTTGACAGTCTGACCTGTGAACAGTACCAGCCTCAGACTCACCTCTTTTCTCACTATCTCTTTACCCAGACTCCCTCACAGGTTTAATGCCTCCCGAGTGGCACTAGCAAATCTCCCTGCTCGTCAGGACCCCATGCTTTCCCCTTCATATGCCATTGGTACCAATGTATAATGACCTCCCACTGGTTATTTTCCCTTTTGAGAATATTCTGCTCCCTCAGAGATATCCTTGACACTGGCACCAGGGCAGCACCACCCCATTCTGATCTCTCACTGTCAGCTGCAGAAACAGCAGACTGTGCCCCTGACTAGAGAGTCCCCTATCACCATACATCGTGTGGAACTGGATATACCTCACATTATGTTCGAAGCCAGTCTCAGTCACAGTAACTTGGCTGTCAGTGCTACATTCCCCTGAAAGTCTATTACCACCTACATTTTCCAAAACAGTATACTTGTCTGAGATGGAGATAGCCAAAGGAGACTCCTGCAGTACCTGCCTACCCCTCCTAGCTTTACTGGCGGTAACCCATCTACCTGACTGTATCTGCAGTATCCTGCACCCCTGAGACTGCCACCTGTCACACCCCCGGCTCCTGTCAATTCCTCACTACCTTTAATCACTCCTCCACCAATCCATGCGATCCAACAGGATTTGCAATCACACTTCCTGCAGACAATCATCAGGATCATTGAAACTCTCCCAAGTCTCCCACATCCGACAGGAACAGCACGCCACTCTACAACAGGCCATCTCTCCACCTTAACAATCTACAGACCAAGACAAAGGCACAGTCTTACTGCTCGGAAAATACTGCCCGAGAATAACTTAATGCTTACGTTTTATATCTTAAACATTTAATCAAGAGACCGTAAGACATTAAAAAGAAATCCTCACCTTACTCATTATTGTAGATTGAATAAAATAAAACCAACTAAGATTGATATTTGAAGAGACTGAAACTCACTGAGCTGATCCCCGGCTCTGAATACTTCCAAGGGTGAGGTCTCTCTGAGGGCAGCTGTGAAATGTCACTGTTTCTCTTCTCTGCACACTCCATTTCCAGAGAGGTTTTTAACTTCACAGCCAGTCAGCTCAGAGAGGTCACTGCTTGGTTTTATTGACTGGGGATTGCCTTTGCTGCCCAGACCAGTATTCATTGGCCACCTTTACTTGTCTTGGAGAAAGTGGTGGTTAACCGCTTCCCTGAAATGCTGCAGTCCATCTACACCACAGTGATGTTTGGACAACAATCCCCCTCTGGCCCCACAACCCTCCCTGTCTCTGTAATCTCCCTCCAGCTTCAGAAATTACATGTCCGTGGCATTTGATTTTTATTTGGATTCATTTCTGTTTAGTAACCTCCCCCCCCCCCCCCCCAAAAAAAAAGTGAAATATTTCACTCCAAAACAAATTTCTGTTGATTGACCTTTTGGAGAGGCTGACACATGGACGTTGCAGTATTTTATCTCACATTGTACACGTAGAATGATGGAACTTTCTTTTAAACATTGCTAAAAAGGGAGGCAATGGCTTAATGATAATCCTGCCAGATGAGTGATATGTGCAATGTTCCAAGGATTAGGGATAGAATCCCAACATGGCTGATGGCAGCATCGGAATTCAATACAATCTAGAATGAAAAGGCGAATGATGACCATGAAACTATTGTTGATTGTTAGAAACCCATCTGGTTCACTAATGTCCTGTGGGGAAGGAAACTGTCATCCTCACCTGATCTGGCCTACATGCGACTCCAGACCCACAGCAATGTGGTTAACTCTCAACTTTCCTCAGGAAAAATACTTTAAAAACTGTTAACAAATATTCCGCAGGTATCACTTAAATACTGGCTGTTCCCATTGCGACTGTGAATTTCAGAACAGCCTGAACTAAAACTGAGTTTCAGCTTCACCTTCTCCCTGTCTCACATCAGTCTGTTTACACCCAACTCCAAAACACTCTCATTGAGCCAAGCAGCCCTCACAGTGCAGCCCTGTCATTTTCATTGTCTGCTCATACCTACACTGCCCTCAGGCTCCTGTCCTGTTCCAATGCATCTCAATTGGAGCTCAGGGACAGCACCTTATCTTTCAATTCAGCCCTTTATAACCCCAGAGTCAACATGGACCTCAGCAGTTTCTGATTGAACAGACAGTTGTCAGAAGCTGGAACATTCCACCTGAAAATGTACTGGAATTTGAGTCCAAAAGGATTTTTAATGGGAAGTTTGCAGGTAACGGAAAATATGAAGATTACAGGTTAACATCATGAAGTGGGTGATTTGGTCTAAATCTGAGAGTTCTTACAAAGAGACGAGGTGTGATTTGGATAAATCTGTGCTCCCTCTCAAGGCCAATATCTCCTCCCTCAGCTGCAGGGCCCAGAACAGAGCGCACACCCAAAGGGTGATCGAACCACGAATTTGTACATCTTTCTGCTTAACAAAAATATTGGAGATATCTTCCCACAAACAGAACAGACAAACCTTTCTCCTTCCACAGTTAAATGCCAATGATATTCAGATCCTGATGACTCCATTGACTGTAAAAACTTGCTTTTGAGATCCAAGCCCCAAATATTCTGATTTAATATCCGATGAAATGAATTCACAAAACAAAACTCACAGTCAGTATAGGAAGAATATAAAGACATACTTTTTTCCTGATATGTGCTTGATGGGTAAATGCCTCTCTTCAAATCGCACCCCCCATCCTCGGAAGGGGACATGCACATACGCCTCACTGTACCTTACCACCAATAAAAATGGCGGCCATAGCCCAGGGCCTATCACCGCCTGAGGGCCGCAGCCATTTTCCCATCTGCTACAAACGCGGGACTAAGAGTTTCTAATTCAGACTTACGAACCTAACAGAGTGTAATTAAAACTTCCCAGTCTAAAGTGACTCATTATCTCCTTGTCTCCGAGGCCACTCTCCCCTTCCCTGTTTGCGTCTCCCACATTCACCAACGGCCGAGTCACGTGGCACTGCATTGGTTGAGTTACTGGTGACGTGTCATCCCACTGGCCACGCCCCTCATTCACTCCCATCGTTTGGATGACCAACTGGGTCCACTTGGTCCACCAGTCCCACCACCTTTTCCTATTGGTCCGAAGCTGCCATCAATCAGCTGGAACCCATTGTGAGGTCAGTGGTGGGATCCTCCCCCTGTCTGAATCAAACCCAGAAGGTGTATGGATGGTGTCAATCAGGAACAACAAGCAGAAGGTGCTGGGAAAGCTCAGCAGGTCAGGCAGCATCTGGGAACAGAAATCTATCCAGTGGCCCTCCCTCAGAACCGATGGGAGCTGGGAAAATTAGAATCCCAACAGTGTGGAATCAGGCCATTTGGCGCAAAAGGTCCACAGCGTCCCTCCGAAGTGTATCCCACCCAGACCCATTCTCCTATCCTCTTACTGTATATTTCTCCTGACTAATGCACCTAACCTACACATTCCTGAACAGTATGGGAAATTTAGCTTGGCCAATTCAACTAACTTGCAGATCTTTTTACTGCAGAAGATAGGGGTTAAAAAATAAATAATAGGCAGGGACAGAACCCAAAGGGAGACCGGAACATTTGGAAAGACAAAAGAGTGGATTACGATCTGGCTGGGAGTGTGCATGGCTGTTAATGGAGGGGACAGGAACCTGTGTCTGGCAGCATCTCAGTGGAGGTTGCGGAAATGGCGACTAATGATCTATGTTCTGCTGCAAAAACAGACCGAGCTTTCAGCTGCCTGCCACTTTAACACATGAGTCTGTTCCCTGGCCAACATCTCTGTATCATGCTTAATGCTGTGTTCCAGTGAAGGCAGTATATAACAAATTTTCCCGTATTTCAAGGACTGCTATTTCCCCTCCCATGTGGTCAACACCATCCAATGTACCTTCTCGACTTCCTCCACCTCTGCCTTTGAAACCCACACCACCAACTGCAACAAGGTAGAACACCCCCCCCCCAAGTCCTTACCTTCCACCCAGAACAACATATCATCCTCTGCCATTTCCACCACGTACAATCAGACCGCACCACCAGATTCTTAAGGTGTTTGACCGAATAAATACTGAAGTGTCTGAGGATAAATACTGAGAGGGGCGTCTGAAACCAGATTCTGAGCCAGTCACAGAATCAAGGGTTCTGCTTTGGATTCGTCAAGTTTAAGGCAACACACACGGGTAAGTGGTTTCAGTAGCAATGGAGCTGGGGTGAGGAGGAGACAAGCAACGTTTGAGAGATTGGAATTTCTGGTGTTTGGGATTGTGTAGACGTCTAATCAGAAGGTCAGCTTCACGTCAGATATAACTGCAATACTGTGAAGAGTGTATTTCTGCTGCATAGTTCCCAGTGAGAGGGAGAGGCTCAGCACTAAGGGAAAGGAATTTGTCAGGCAACGGGTTTAATCATTACAATGTTTCTTTGGAGGAAACTGCACCTAATCGAGTAGTGGGAATGTGGTAAGCAGTTTGATAACTGAGTAACAGTGGAGTAATGGAGAGGAATGATGGGGAGGGAGAGCTGGGTATCGTCAGTGTACATGTGAAACCCAACATGATAATTTTGCACAATGTCAGATCCTGGCAGTATGTAGGTGAGTTACAGAAGGGACCATGGACACCAAATGTAAGGAATTCAGAAAGGAAAGTGAGAGTGGAGATGGAGCAGGATTTTGGGAGAGAAGGGCATAACCAGAAAAGACAGAACAGGAACAATGTCTGTGAATCGGTGAGGTGGACTGATGAGGAGGAGGAGAAAAGAGACTTGAAAAGTCTATGGTTTAGTGAAATTAGGGTAAAGGGTCAAGATGTGCTCTGATAAGGCTTCACATGAGATGAGATTGGAGAAAGATGTAAGTTGGGACAAAAACCGGGAACACCATTTGAGGCAGTTTGACTCAGTGGTCTAATGGGAGGGAGGGAAGCAGCAGATCAGATTATCTCAGTCTTAGTGACAGAGAAACTCCATGTGCTCTAAACTCTTGTTGATGGAGGAGGCAGGATGATGGACAGTGTTTCACAAAGAAACAAAACCTGGGTTAGTGATATTTAAAGTGATTGAACAAGCCTAATGCATTTATCTTTTAGCCAAAATATTAAAACAAACGACTGAAGTCCTGGTTCGAATCCCATCTTGGCAGATGGTGGAATCTGAATTCAAGAAAAAAATAACTGGAATTAGAAATCTCCTGATCTCTATGAAACATTTATCAATGCCGGAAAAAGTCCTGCCAACCTGACAGTGACCCAGCCAGCTACTCACTGTATTAATCAATGCAAAGTCTCAACAAAGGAATGAAACTGGATGGACCACTCTGCATCGAAGAAGGCAACATTTAATACAACCACAGAAACAGCCCTCTTGATGGTGCAATGTCCTCCAGACTAGCTTCTGGATTTTGGTGCCAAAACGTGCAGAACTGTCTCACAGACCAATCAAGGAACAGCCTGACATACTCATACTCATGAAATCAACCCTTACAGACAATGACCAGACACCACCATCACCATCCCCAAGTTATCGAGATTGTGGTGATGGAAAAGCACAACAGGTCAGGCAGCATCCGAGGAGAAGGAGAATCGATGTTTCGAGCCTAAGCCCTTCATCAGCCTGACCTGCTGTGCTTTTCCAGCACCAGACTCTTGACTCTGATCTCCAGCATCTGCAGTCTTCACTTTCTCCTGAAATCTCTGGATATGTCCTGTCCCACCGGCAGGACAGACCAG
Organism: Chiloscyllium punctatum; assembly: GCF_047496795.1. Taxonomy (NCBI): domain Eukaryota; kingdom Metazoa; phylum Chordata; class Chondrichthyes; order Orectolobiformes; family Hemiscylliidae; genus Chiloscyllium; species Chiloscyllium punctatum. The sequence continues at coordinate 72,092,660 of NC_092754.1, read as the reverse complement.
GCAGAGGTGGTGGCATAGACAAGGACGATTTGCCCTCGGAGTACTCAGCATTGACTCCAGACACCAGAAAGTATCATGGCTCCTGCTGATTACCACGTACTATCGTCCCTTGGCTGATGAATCACTTCTCCTTCATGTTAAACAACATTTGGAGTACGCACTGTGGCAATAAAATGGTGTCAAACGTACTCTGGGTACAGGATTTCAATGTCCACAATCGAGACTAACTCTGCAACAGAATTACTGACTGAGCTGGCCAGGTCCTAAAGAACATAGCTGCTCAACAGTGGGTGGTGAGGGAACCAACAAGAGGGAAAAACATACTTCATCTCATTGTTATGAATTGACCAGCTGCAGATAAATCTGTCTATGACAGTATCGGTAAGAGCGACCATCACACATTCCTTTTGGAGACACAAGTCTTGGCGTAAGGTTGAGATAAACCTCCATTGTGTTGTGTGACACTATCACCGTTCTAAATGGGACAGACTTTGAAGAGATGTACGATCTCAAACAGGGTATCTCTGAGGTACTGTGGGACATCAACAGCAGCAGAACTGTACTCGAGCACATTCTGCAATCTCATGGGTTTGTAAGTCCGGATCTCACCCATCACAATGGACAGTAAAGGAGGGCATGCCAAGAGCAGTACCAGGCTTATCTAAAAATGAAGTGCCAACCTGGTGAAGCTATCAAACAGGACCATCTTCATTTCAAACAGCATCAGCAGCAAGCAACAGAGCTAAACAATCCCACAACCAATAGATCAGATCGGAGCTCTGCAGTTCTACTACACCCAGTTGTGAACGGTGATGGACAATTAAGCAACTCACTGGAGGAAGCATCACAGAAATCCCCACACTTACTGATGAAGGGGCCTCACACATCCATGCACCAGATAAGACAACAGCATTTGCAGCAATCTTCAGCCAGAAGTGCAAATTGGGATGATCCATCTCAGCCTTCTCCAGTGGTTTCCAACATCACAGATGTGAGTTTTAAGCCAGTTTGATTCAGTTTGGATAACATCAAGAAATGGTTAAGTAGTGCAAAGGCTACAGGCCCTGCCAATATTCTGGCAATAATACTGATGGCTTGTGCGCCAGAACTTGCCACCCACCAAGCCAAGTACCGCTCCAACACTGGCATCTACCGACAATGTGGAACATTGCCCAGGCATGTTCAACACAAAAACACAGGGCAATCCAACCCAGCCAGTTTCCCTCTGTCAGTCCACACTCGATCAGCAGTAAAGTGATGGAAGATGTCATCAACAGGGCTATCAAGCAGTAGCTGCTCAGCAACAGCCAGCTGAGTGACACTCATTTTAGGCTCCACCAGGGCCACTCAGCTCCCGATTGTGTTACCGCCCTGATTCACAATCTGGCAACCAGCTGAATCCCAGAGGTGAGGTGAGGGTGACAGCCAGTCCTACTACAAGATCACTATTTCTTGCTGATTCTACCCTTGTCTCAGCTCATATATTCTCATCCACCTTGTGTTACCTCCAGACTTCATTATCCAAACATACTCCTGGCCAGCTTCCCACATTCAATCTCCCTGTAATCTCAAGGAAAACTAAATCTCTGCTGCCCAAGTACTCCCTCGTAACAAAAATTGTGGATCCATCAGAAGGGTCCGATTCATAATCAACATAGAGCCACAGAGATGTATAGCATGGAAACAGACCCTTCAATCCAACCCATCCATGCTGACCAGATATTCCAAAGCAATCTAGTCTCACCTGCCAACATCCGGCCCATATCCCTCAATTTAAAATTCTCACTCTTGATTTAATTCCAGGTTGTGATCATCCCTAGCTCGCTGCATCTCACACCCTTTGAGACCTCGACAACCCATTCTGTTCGAGACTCCCAATGATCTGTTAATTCATTACCTCACCTGTGTGGCTGCTTTTACAGTTGCCAAAGCAGCAAGGTCTGAAATTCGCAGCCAAAACCTCACAGGTCTGCTTTCCTCCTTTAAGACATTCCTTAAAAACTTGTTTATTTGGCAATGCTTCTGGTCACCTGACCTAATATCACCATCTCTGGCCTTATGTCTAAAGTTCTCAATAATATTTTTGTGAAATTATTAGCATGATAATAGAAATACAAACTGTTGTTGATATGGACATTATCTTCAGATCTTTACTGTTGCTGAATGAATATTCTGTAATGTCTCTTAACCAACCACATTGTGGGAACACCTTCACCACACAAACTGCTAGCTGGACAAGAAAGTCAAACATCACCCTTTCCACAGGCAACAGGGCTTTGGCATTAATCTCTGCATCTTTGGCTGCCTTCTCGAAGAGGAGTGTGCTCACCCCCACACACACACGTCACCTCCATCACACATACCACACGACACAATCACCACCGTCACACTCACCCCCACATAATCTACCACGAAACACACACAGTGCCCCACTCCACCCCCACCATCATGCTCACATCCACATACCCCAACACCATTACACACACTGCCACAGACGACCACCAAAGTCACGCTCACCCCCACACATGCCACCATCATGCTCACACCCACACACTCAACCACAAACCCCGCACTGAACCACACCAACCTCACCAACACGCTCACGGCCATGCACTCCACCAACTTCACACACACTGCCACAGACCACAACCACCATCACGCTCATACCCACACACTCCACCACTATCACTCGCACTGGCCACACAACACTACCGTCACGCTTACCCTCACACACTCCACAACATCAAACACATTGCCCCACACCACACCCAACACCACGCTCGCCCACACACACTCCACCACCCTCGCACACATTGCCCCACACCCGCCCCACTGTCACGCTCACCCCCATACAAATCTCCACCATCACTCGCACTGCCCCACACCACCATCACGCTCACACCCACCCACTCCACCTCCATCACACACACTGCCCCACACCACCCTGACCATCATGTTCACACCCACACACTCTACCACCAACACACACTGCCCCACACCACCCTCACCGTCACGCTCACACGCACACACTCCACCATCCTCACACACACTGCCCCACACCAACCCACGATCACGCTGAGCCACACACTCGACCACCATCACACACACTGCCCCACACCACATCACCATCACGCTCAACACCACACACTCCAACACCATCACACACACTGCCCCACACCACATCACCATCACGCTCAACACCACACACTCCAACACCATCACACACTCTGCTCCACACCATCCCCACCATCATGCTCAACACTACACACTCCAACACCATCACACACTCGGCCTCACACCACCACCACCGTCACGCTCACCCCACACCCTCCACCACCCTCAGATACACTGTCGCACACCAGGCTCATCCCCACACACTCCATCACCATCACAGACTCTGACCCACTCCACCCTCAGCGTCACGGCCACCCCTCCACACTTCACATTCCTCACACACACAGCACCAAACCACCATCATCGTCACGATCACCACCACACAATCCACCACCATCACACACACTGCTACACACCATCCCCAACGTCACGCTCACCCTAACATAATCCACCACGAAACACAAACAGTGCCCCACTTCACTCCCACAATCATGCTCACACCCACACACTTCAACACCATCACACACATGGTCACAGACCACTGTCACCTTCATGCACATACCCACACACTCCACCACCATCACACGCACTGCCCCGTACCACGCCCACCATCACGCTCATAACCACACACTCCACCACCCTCACACACACAGCCCCACATCACACTCACCATCACGCTCACCACTACACTCTCCACCACCATCACTTGCACTGCTCCACGCCATCCCCAACGTCATGCTCACCCCCACATAATCCACCACGAAACACGCAGTGCCCCACTTCACCCACACCATCATGCTCACACCCACACACTCCAAATCCATCACACATACTGCCACAGACCACCGCCATCGTCACACTCACTGCCACACACTCCACCACCATCACTCGCACTGCCCCACACCACACCCACCGTCACGCTCATACCCACACAGTTCACCTCCATCACACACACTACCCTACACCATCCCCAACGTCACCGTCGACCCCACATAATCTACCACGAAACACACACATTGCCCCTCTACACCCCCAAAATCATGTTCACACCCACACACTCCAACCCATCACACACACTGCCACAGACCACTGCCACCATCACGCTCACACCCACACACTCCACAACCATCACACGCACTGACCCACACCAACCTCACCAACACACTCTCCCCCACACATGCCAACACCATCATACACATTGCCCCACACCACCCCCACCATCACACACTCCCCCACCATCACTCGCACTGCACCACACCACACCACCGTCACGCTTACCCACACACTGCACCACCCTCACACACATTGACCCACAGCACCCCCACTGTCATGCGCACCCACACACACTTCACCACCATCATTAGCACTGCCCCACACCACCATCACGCTTACCCACACACACACCACGAACATCAAACACACTGACCCACACCACCCCCACTGTCACGCTCATCCACACACAGTCTTTGACCCTCACACACACTGCCCTACACCACCCCCACCATCATGCTCACCCCCACACACTCCACCACCATCATTTGCACTGCCCCACACCACACCACCGTCACGCTCACCACCACACACTTCACCTCCATAGCACACAATACACTACACCATCCCTAACATCACGCTCAACCCTAAATAATCCACCACGAAACACAAACATTGCCCCACTCCACCGCCACCATCACACTCAAACCCACAAACTCCATCCCCGTCACACACACTGCCACACACCACCCTCACCATCACGCTCACACCCACACACTCCATCAACATCAAACACAGTACCTCATCATCCCCATTGTCACTCTCGCCCCAACAAGCTCCACCGCCTTCACAAACACTGCACCACACCACCCTCACAGCCACACTCAGTCCCACACAACCCGCCATCCTCGCACGCGCTGCCCCACAACACCCACACTGTCACACTCACCTCCACACACTCCACCACCATCACACACACTGCCCCACACCACCCTCACCGTCACGCTCACGCCAACACACTCCACCACGATCACACAACCTGCCCCACATCACCCTCACCATCACGCTCACCAACGCACACTCCACCACCATCACACATACTGTCCCACACCACCATCACACATACTGTCCCACACCACCCTCACCATCACGCTTACCCCCACACACTCCACCATTCTCCCACTCACTCCGCTACCATAACATTCACTCTCCTGCCCAGTCGCCCACCATCACACTCACTCCACCACACAATTCCCCACTGTCATTCTCACTCACCCTGCACAAATCCTCGCCATCAGACTCGCTCAAACACACTCTCCCCCACTGTATCGCTCACTTCCCCTCACACAGCCCAACCCTGATTCTCAGAACGCGTGCACTCCCCCACCATCACGCTCACTCCTGCACACATTCCCCCACCATCACGTTCACTCCCTCGCACACTCCTCCAGCAACACGCTCACACACCCACGCAATCTTCCACCATCACACCACTCACACACCTGAACTGAGCTCCTGCCTGTGAACACCAACACAGTTGATCCCCTCTAAATGGCCTTTGACCCCAACCCCCTTCTATTCCCCGACGAACAGACAGTATGTCTCACACAATGTGTTGTGTTTGTAATATCCTGTTGAACCAGTCTCAGCCACAGCCTACGGTGCCACTCCACCCGTTACCCCTGGTAATGGCTCCTGTTCTCACAACCACTATGTCCCCGAGCAATGGCGTTTGGCCCAAGCTCCATGCTGTTGCCCTAACAATGGCCTGACATGTCGTCCCAATCTCTGTTCCATCACATGGGCTTGAAGATCGACAACCCTCTTTTGTTCCCCCAGCACCGAAGGATTCGAGGAAGACAGGAACATTAGGAGGTTATGATTGCACGATGGAGACAGTATGAATGAGATTGCAGAAGGCATGGACAGTGGAATTGAGTGTGAAATTGGAAAAGGAGAGAGAAATGGCAATGCAGTGTGAGAGTGGGAGGGATATACGGAGGGAGAGTAACAAAGGGAGCAAGGTGCATTCTGCTGATAGCCAAGTTGGATTGGGAGACCCAGAAGGGAACGTAAGCACACAGGGAGTTAAACCCAGCTCCTGAGCTCAGGGCGCGGTGCCCTCCCCTTCCCTGAGGAACAGGACTTGGGGCAGAGACTGTATCTCTCCAGCTCTCCTTCCTCGCCCTCCACACTCTCCCTCTCTTCTCTCCCTCCCATCCCTCCCTCCCGTCTCTCGCCCTCACCTCCCTCCCTCCCCTCTTACGCCCATTCCCCTCTCTCGCCCTCTCTCTCTCCCCTCCCCCTCCATCTTGCCCTACCATCCCTCCTTCCACTCTCCCGCTCTCCCCCTCTCCTGCCCTCCCCTCTCACGCCCTCTCCCTTCCTCTCGCCCTCTTCCTTCCTCTCGCCCTCTCTTGGCTCGCCCTCCCCTGTCTCGAACTCCCCTGTCTCGCCCTCCCCTGTCTCGCCCTCCTCTCTTACGCCATACTGTTTCTCGCCCTCCCCCCACTCGCACTACCGTCTCTTGCCCTCCCCTCTCTCGCCCTACCGTCTCTCGCCCACCCCCTCTCACCCTTACGTCTCTCGCCCTCCTCTCTCTCTCCCTCCCCTCTCTCAAACTCTCCCTCGCTTTCGCCCACCCCTCCCTCTCCTCCTCTCTCACCCTCCCCACTCTTGCCCCCTCCTCTCTCGTCTTCCCCTCCATCTCTCCCTCTCCTCCCTCCCCTCTCTCGCCCTCCCCATCTCATCCTATCTCTTCCTTGTTCCCCTCTCTCTCTCCCTACTGCATCACTCACCCTCCTCGTTCTCTCTCTCTCTCATTCTCCCTTCCTCCATGTCTCTATCTCCCCTCCGCCATCTATTTCTCTCTGACTGAATCTCTCTCTCTCCTGTGCCTCCCTCCCTCCCTCCCTCTGTGACAGACTCTGTCTTCCTTGTCCTTCCCTCTCCATCTGACCCAGAGACTAGTGATTGGATTTGGAGGGTGGGGGGTGGTTGGTCGTGAGACGGCGTGTGGGGGAGTGTGAGATGTGGGAGAAGGGGAAAATAGGGCAAAGATGGAACTGCTGGAGGGAGACAGACACGGCAGAGTGAGGGTGAGGGTGAGGCTGAGGGGTGAGGGTGAGGGGTGAGGGTGAGGGGAGAGGGAAAATTGGAGGCAGGTGGAGTAAAAAGGGTTGGGTGTTTGTGTGTGAGAGGGGGAATGAGGGAGAGTGAAAGGGAGAGGTGGTGAGAGAGAGGGAGAGAATTGAGGAGAAAGAGTACGGGAGTGGAAATGGGGAGACCAGGTTAGAGGGGGTGGGAACAGAGGGAGTTAGACCCAGCTCCTGAGCTCAGGGCGCGATGCCCTTCCCTTCCCTGAGGACCAGGACTTGGGGCTGAGTTTGTCTCTCTTCAGATCAGCTTCTCCAACACAAAGACACACAACAACATCGGTCACTCTGCTGCTTGGCACGCTTTAATCAACATTTTTATTGTTTACAAATGGAAGTGATGGATACAGTCAGTGGGATGGTGCCTTTTCTCACAAGCCCCTGAGTTGTGAGAAACATTGAAATGTTTCCCTGTAACCCCCCTGTGGGATAAGGATGGACAAACAACTCTACTCTCAGTCTGTTACCATAGTGACAGGCTGATCTATCGCTGAAACACTGAACTGAAATGAGAAAATCCCGGGTGGTTTGATTAATGCGGGAATTTGATGGATGGATGGATTTGGGTGAAGGGATATTTCAGCACATTCTTCAGCTGCTGCCTGAAATTAGTCTGGGTCACGGCATAAATGGCGGTGCTTGTGCAGCAACTGAGGAGCTGCAGCATGAAGCCCAATTCCCGCACAAAGCCATGGAGAAGCGCAGACTGATATCCAAAATATCACATCCGGGTCCATATAGAATACAGCATTAACGTTGACCATAACAGGATGAAATTGGCCGAGATCACAAACAGTAAAATGATGGATTTTTTTCGGTTTCTCATTTCAGTGTCAGACTGAGTGTCCCCATTGGTGTGAGCGCGGAGTCTCCTGCGGGCTCTGCTGGTCACTAAAATGTGTCTGACGGTGAGAACATTGAGCAGCAGAATCAGGAGAAATGGGACACACGGGGTTAGAATGTGGTGGAGGGACTCGATTGTGACCCAGACAATGGAGGATTGAATAGCGGCTGCTTCAGCACAAAACCAGGAGGCGTTCCCCAGCGAATACCAAGCCGTGAACATAAAATACCAGAAAATGTTCTTTAAACAGCTCAGCACAGTCACTGCTCCCAGAACCACAGCCGCCGTTTTCTCACTGCAATATTTACTTTTCAGCTTCTGGCAACAAATGGCCACAAACCGATCAAAGGTGAAAGTGACGGTGAACCAGACAGAGCAGTCAGTGGCTGCATAAAGCAGGACGGCGTGGATATTACACACAGGGACGGAGACCCTCAGGAAATAAAACTGTTCCCAATAAACAATGGGAATGTGTCTCAGGATCAGGTCGAGGATAATGACCAGGAGATCCGCCGCTGCCATGGCCCCCAGGTAACGTCTGACACATGGAGACAATCCACAATCTTTATAAAGCAGGACGTAGATGGTCACTACGTTAACTGTGAGGAAGGAAAACAAACCCATTATCCATCAGCCTGGAGGGAAAGGGACCCGTTTGATCAGGGACCCAGTGAGATTTTCAAATGTGTCCCTCTATTCAGGGTATTATTAAAATATTTGGAGCTGGAATAACAAATGTGAAGGTCGGAATTACTGACAAAATTGTGACATAAACCATCCCGAAGGATCAACCATAAGGACAGATGGTTTCTAGAACATTCCCACACACTAAATCACTCGAGAGCAGACACAGGTCACTCCTTCCCAGCTCCAAATACGGAGGGTGGAAACGTTGCTGTCCTGAAGGATTCTCTCCCAGTTTCCTGAAGACAAACGGAGTTTGGGAATTCCTGTGTTTTGTTCTAAATTGATGTAGATACTGTGCCGTGAAGAAATGTAAACGCAGGGAAAATGTATTCACCCCTTTAACTGCCTGAGGGGCCTTCGGAACAGTGTCTCCTTCTCCCTGGAACGGGATCTCTTCCCTCGGGATCTTATCGTTTGTTCAATTCACTGGCGTCTGGCCGTTCACAAACAATGTCAGGGACAGAACGTTCCGGGGAATGTCAGTTATAGAATGTCGGGGACAGAACGTTCCGGGGAATGTCAGTTATAGAATGTCGGGGACAGAACGTTCTGGGGAATGTCAGTTATAGAATGTCAGGGACAGAACTTTCCGGGGAATGTCAGTTATAGAATGTTGGTGACAGAACGTTCCGGGGAATGTCAGTTATAGAATGTCGGGGACAGAACGTTCCGGGGAATGTCAGTTATAGAATGTCGGGGACAGAATGTTCCGGGGAATGTCAGTTATAGAATGTCGGGGACAGAATGTTCCGGGGAATGTCAGTTATAGAATGTCGGGGACAGAATGTTCCGGGGAATGTCAGTTATAGAATGTCAGGGACAGAACTTTCCGGGGAATGTCAGTTATAGAATGTCAGGGACAGAACTTTCCGGGGAATGTCAGTTATAGAATGTCAGGGACAGAACGTTCCGGGGAATGTCAGTTATAGAATGTTGGTGACAGAACGTTCCGGGGAATGTCAGTTATAGAATGTCGGGGACAGAACGTTCTGGGGAATGTCAGTTATAGAATGTCAGGGACAGAACTTTCCGGGGAATGTCAGTTATAGAATGTTGGTGACAGAACGTTCCGGGGAATGTCAGTTATAGAATGTCGGGGACAGAACGTTCCGGGGGATGTCAGTTATAGAATGTTGCGGATAGAACTCTCCGGGAACCCCTTGACCTGTCCATCACCTTTCCCCCCTACCTTCCCACCAACATGATGTACTGTGCCTGAACACACTGTAACATTAAATGGGGGGCGAGCCGGAGGGTCCAAACAAAGGAATGGGAACTAAAGGCGTTGCCGGATCAGCTGAAAGGGCTAAATATACCACATTCTCAATCCACCTCACAGTACCAAGCCCAGACTCCATCAACCCAGAGGAGATATCTGTTCACCGTGCAGACTCATCCGTTGCACTGGTCAATAAAAACCAGCAATCTTTCCAGAGTGGAACACTGCACAGATCAGATCAGGGCATTGATCTATAAATCCAGACCATATATCTGTTCAGCACGGTGAGCTGTGCAGACCACAACAGTGCATTATTATTAAACCTCAACCAGACAGTCTGACCAGCACACCCATGAATTAATCTGTAAACCAGGATCAGTTACCCTCCCAGCATGTAGGAACGTGTACACCTCCCCAGTGCATTGATATGTAAACCAGGAGCAGTTACCCTCCCAGCATGTAGGACTGTGTACATCACCCCACTGCATTGCTCAGTAACACTGTGTTCTGTCAGAGCCCAGCGTGGGGAAACTTGCAGCCCATGCTGGAAGGGACAGGATGTACAGCTCCCACCCATTTACAGCTCCATATCTCCATTGTACCATGACAAGGGGGTACTTTGGGTGTGAACATCACTGCCAGAGAAAGATGGGGGGGGGGGAATGAGTTTAAATATCACCACACGGGAGGGGTTTGGGAAATAGACAGAGAGGGGGAGACAGAGAGACAGTGTCATGGAAGGATGTGTTCCCAGGTTTCAGAATGCAGAAATGTAGACACTTCGATAGCATCCTGTAACATGAGCCAATCTTCCCAGGAAAGGTGGGAAAAAGGGATATTGGTGTGAGATCAGATGAGCATTTGTTCTGCATCTTTGTAACTGGAATTAGTTTCAACAGAATCTATGACTCATTGGGCAGATTCCAACAATAATTTATCTTTGTTTCATTTTCTTTGAGTGTGACAGAGGAATCGGCCGCAGGAGGCTGAGCTAGTTTCCTGGTGCTGTTGTATAGAACTCACCTCATGAACTACCCACCCCACCCCATGGTGTCCCTGTCATTCAATACCAGCCCAATTCTCCCACCCATCATGGCAGGAGGTACTCACCATCGCCCGGGTGCCCCTGGATATTCCGACCATGGCAGATAAGGGGAAAATACACCACGGTTTGTCGACAGGGGCACGGAGTTTCTGGTAGATGGGCTAGTACAGAGGAAGACCATTCTCTTCCCAGAGGGGGCCACACCACCAGACCCACCACCAGACTTTGAAATTAAATGAGTGCAATATTAATAAGTGTCTTATTAAAACAGTATATCATTATAGAGTTGGAGTGGGGTAATAAGCAGTTAAGAGAAAGGGGGTCTCAGAATTCAGAATGCTTGATGTAAAGTGTTCACTTTCAGAGTTAAAAATAAATTGATGCTATTATGTAAACAGTGGAATTTGGGAGTTCTCTGTCACTCATATTTTAACACTTTACGAAGCAAATTGAGCATTTCTTTATGTTTAGTTTAAGTTACCAGATGAGCTTCACGCCACGCCCTGACAATTCCCTTGTGTGTATCTTTGTGTGCCTGTGTCGGGCAGGTCTGCCAGTCTCTGTGGTGCTTAAATTAATGCAATGCCACCCTCCGCTGGCCTCCCCACGGCACTGCACCGGCATTGGCAGAGGGTGAAAACCAACAGAATATCATTCAGAGATGGGGAGGGAGAGGCCAGCTGCTCGCAGCACCATCCAAACTGATGTCTAATCCATGTACTGATCTAAATGTCCTTCAAACATTGTAACTAGCCTTGCTTTCACCACTTGCTCAGGGAGTTCATTTCACACATAAGCCAGATTCTGACTAAAATAATTACCTCTCATGACTTCTGTAAATGCTTTTCCTCACACGTTAAAATATCCCTCAGTTTTGAATCCCCAACTGTAGAGAAAAGACATCAGCCCTTCAGCTTAACTGTACCCCTCATTATTTTATAAACCACTGTAATGTTACCCCTTAATCTCATACTCCCCATCGAAAAGAGTCCCAGTCTATCCAGCCTCCCCTTATAGCTCACTCCCTCCATACCCAACAACATCCTGGTTAATCTCTGCTCAATCCTCTCCAGCTTAATAACATCAAGGTCAGTCATATCAAAGTGAATAATCAAGGTATTTTCTATGGGTGGGGAGATCAAAACTAGATGGTACAGGTTTAACGTGAGAGGGGAACACTTTAAAGTGACCTAAGGAGCAGCTTTTTCACCCAGAGGGTGGTGTGCCTATGGAATGAGCGGGCTGGATGAACAGACTGGACAAAGTATACCAGAAGAGGGCTCACCAATGTCCTGTACAACCTCAACATAACCTCCCAATTCCAATAGTCAAAGGTCTGACCAATGAAGACAAGTGTGTTAAACACCTCCTTAACCATACTATCTATCTGAGATGCAAATTTTAAAGAATTATACCTGACGGCCTAGGTCTATCTTATCCAATACTGCCAAAGGCCCTGCTTTTAATTGCATAGGTCCTGCTCTTGTTTGATTTACCAAATCCAATACCTCGCATTAATCCAAACTAAACTCTGTCTGCCACCCCTCAGCCCAGTGTGTGATACTACCACCTCCTCACTCTCCCCCTTTAAAATATCCTCCCCATCTCCAGGATGCCTGCACACTCCGGCCTTGAGTTTCACAAAGACCCTGAGATTGGTTTGCCTTGTGTGGTTAGGGGTAGGAGGGACAGATTGAAGATACTGTCAATGGGGAGGAGAGGCTGGACAGTAATCAGCGGCCTGGTGTCATTTCATTGTTTTAGGAAAAGGGCAGTTGCACGTTAGAGGTGGGTAATAGTGATCAGTGTTTTGGGAACAGAAATTATGCTTTTTCGTTGTCTGTGGTGTTCAGTGATAAAAGTCTATTCGAGACTCTTCATTGGGCAGACTGTTACTGCAGGATGTCTTTCCTTAATATTGTACATTACAGATAATAGCGATTGAAGACTTTCACGGTTAATTTCAATAGCACAGCATGTACACTCAACATCCTACAGTTGAGTCAAATATCTTGCATTTGTTTAACAATACAAAGTGTTTTGTGTAGTTTAGTAATGGTAACCTGATTATAATGAATCCACACCGAGCTGAAAGTGTGCACTAAAGTATGATCCAAGTTTGGGTATGGTAGTGTAGTGGGTATTGTCCCTGGCTCTGAACCAGAACTCTGGATTTGATTTTAATTCCTGAACTTGTGTGGTAGTGTTCCTAGCTCCGGACTCGTAGGACTGGATTCAATTCCTGCCTGTTGCAGAGGTATGTCACAGCATGTCAGGACAGTCTGATGAAGAAACACACAGGAGAATACTGTTACAGCTTTATGGGTATTGCTGAGTGATGCCAGTGTCCCTACCTCCGGGCACAAAGTTCTCGGTGTAAATCCAACAGAAGTGTCTCATGATACATCTGAACAAACTGATTAAACTGGTTGTGGAATTATGACCTGATGGAGACAGAAGTGTCAGAATTGAATTTCAGAATTTAGGCCAGGAATGGCTGAAAGCACAGCTATTCGTATTGATTGGAGTCACATCTTGCAGCAGTATGGGTTTATAAAATCAGAATGGTCATAGATAGGGTGAGTAGTTAGGGTTTTCCCCCAGGTTAGGGGCATTCAAAACTAGAGGGCATTGGATGAAAATGAGAGGGGAAATATTTTGAAGAGGCCTAAGAGGAACCTTTTTCACGCAGAGGGTGGTGTGCATATGGAATGAGCTGCCAGAGGAAGTGGTGGAGCGTGGTACAACTGCAGCATGTAAAAGGCATCTGGGTACTGACAGGCCTGCCGAGCTTTGCCAGCAATTTCTGTATTTCTTTAAAAAATGCATTCATTTTAACACAAGTATTCTAAATACATTAAATATTTTATTTTTAATGACGCAGTGGCATATAAACACATTTTCAAATTGACCAACCCATTTTCTGCTGAGGGTATGGCTCTGTGCGAGATGGCAACAATGATGCATCGACATGGAACCGGGAATGTGATGGAGACATAGTTTGGACATTACACAAGGAGACCTCACATGGTCCAGTTTGGGAGAGGATGACATTATTGTGCGATTCAACTCAGAGAGGGAGACAATGTAATCTTCCTGAGAAGGAATGGCCAATTACACTCTCTCTCCCTCATTATTCCTCATCTCAGCAATGTGTGTGAGCTAAAATTAAAACACCTATATGTTCATCATTACCATTCTCATTTTTAAAGAATTCATGCTGTGTGGAAACAGGCCCTTCGGCCCAACAGGTCCATACCAAACTTCCAAACAGTAAACTTGCCATGCCCGTTCCCTGAGATTTACTTCTGACTAATGCTCCTAACCTAGAAATCCCTGAATACAACAGACAACTTAGGATGACCAATCCACCTAATGTACACAGTTTGAGCTGTGGGAGGGAACTGGAGCACCTATTATAAGCTCTCGCAGTCAAAGGGAGAATGTACAAACCCCACACAGATAGTCGCCTGAGGCTGGAATAGAACCCTTGTTCCTAGTGATGTAAGGTAGTAGTGCTAACCATTTAGCCACTGTGCTACCCTTTGGGTGATTACTGACCAGAATTCATTGGGATCTTCTAACTGCCTAATGCAAAGGGAATTCAGCTAAATCCAACTGTCCCAGGATGAAATCCCATTGCTAGCAGCTTACGTGAGTAGAATATCTTCAGAAGCAGATGGGTGAGTTCCGAAACAGAGGACTCAGCTTAACAATATGGGGTAGACCATTTATGACAGAGATAAGGAGAAACTTCTTCACCCAGAGAGTGGTGGTTGTGTGGAATGCTCTGACCCAGAGGGCAGTGGAGGCCCAGTCTCTGGATTCATTGAAGAAAGAGTTGGATAGAGCTTTCAAAGATAGTGGAATCAAGGGTTATGAAGATTAGGCAGGAACACGATACTGATTAGGAACGACCAGCCATGATCAAGTTGAATGGTGGTGCAGGATCGAAGGGCTGAATGGCCTACTCCTGCACCTATTGTCTATTGAAGAAGGCGTTGTGTATGCTTTCCTTTATTGGGCAGAGTACCGAGTACAGGAGTTGGGAGGTCATGTTGCAGCTGTACAGGACATGGGTTAGTTCACTCTTGGAAAATTGCGTGCAATTCTGGTCTCCTTCCTATCGTAAAGATGTTGGGAAACTTGAAAGGGTTCAGAAAAGATTTACAAGGAGGTGGCCAGGGTTATAGGATTTGAGCCACAGGGAGTGGCTGAATAGGCTGGGGCTGTTTTCCCTGGAGCATCAGAGGCTGAGGGGTGACTTAATCGAGGTTTATAAAATCATGACGGGCATGGATAGGAGAAATAGACCAAGTATTTTCCTTGGTGTAGGGGAGTGGAGAACTAGAGGGCAGAGGTTTAGTGTGAGAGGGGAAAAATATGAAAGAGACCTACGGGGTAACTTGTTCACTAAGAGGGTGGTATATGAATGGAATGAACTGCCAGAGGAAGTGGTGGAGTCTGGTACAATTGCAACATTTAAAATGCAGCTCGATGGGGGTATGAATGGGAAGTATTGGAGGGAGATGGGCCAAGCGCTTGAAAAAGAGACTAGAGTAGGTTTGGATATCTGGTCGGCAGAGACGGGTTGGACCAAAGGGTCTTTTTCCATACTTTACATCTCTTTGACTGTATGACTCCACGATTTTATGACTTACTACTTATCTGTTATTCTGTATGTAAGCCACGCTGAGCCCCTCGATTAGATTCCAGGCTGTAACTCACTCCCGGGTATCTGGTTTGCCGTTTATAAACCACCCCGAACCCTTCAATTAGATTCCAGTCTGTCCTATCACTCTTGGGTATCTCCTATGCTGAATGTAACCCTGAACCCCTCAATTCGATTCCAGTCTGAAACTCACTCCTGGGGATCTGTTATTGGATCTGTGAAATGATCCTTGTTGGATGTTAGACCGAAGACAAGATAAACTAAATGGTCAAATGTTACATTGGGAGCAGGAACACAGAAAGCTGCTGGTTCATTTCTGTCCTGTTACATATCTCCAAGTTTCAGATTGGGGCTGAATTTCTGTCACAATGGGGAAAGTCTCAAAAGCTGTTTACTGTCCTGCACAAATGCATCATCATAACATGGATTCCCTTGCAAGATAGGAAATGGAGACAGCTTCTGGAAGGTGTCTGTATCCCTGCGTGTGTGATTCTCTGTGTCGGTGATTGTGTGTGCATGTTCAATGCTTTATATATTTTCAAACTGTATTGATGTTGCCAGTCTCTCTTGCTTTTCCTTATTTAAAAACTCAATGTCATCGTATTGCTGATATAAAATGGTGGTTGTGGACAAATCTAAAATGTCTGCCTGACTGATTTGTGTCAGGAATATTTTCAGCAAGGGAGAGGGGGCAATGTGTCAAAAGCCATTTCCATTCATTGATGCCAGCAGAGATAGGAAATGGAGACAGCTCTTTGAAGGTGATTAAAATGCAAATCCCTGAATCTGTTTACAGTGAATGCGGAGAGACAATGTGACATTACAGTAAGGTCTGCCTTACTTTCCAAGTTCCTAATAGAGAGAAATATAATATACAAAACCTGAAAGAGCTAAGCCACTGAATTGTAGATTTGCAGCGTTGGATCAGAATCCTGCCTGGCTAGGTGTCATCCCAAATTGAAGCGCTTCTAAAATCGAACACTGACCTTCGGTGGGTTCAAATTGTGTGTTGTCAACAAATATAAAAAACAAATGCACCTGCAATTGAACAAAGATCTTTCTGGAACTGTGTTTGTCTGTTGGTTTAAGTATCTTTCAACAGGAGTGAAGATAAATGAGACAGTGAGAGATAAGCAGCACTGTAACCAGAACAAAAGGTATATTAATAATCTTCAGTGAAAGTGGAAAACAGAGGACGATAGTCCTCCAACTAGGACCGTGGGAAGTCAGAAATGTCATGTACCATCATGTTAACTTCCAGATGTTTCTGTGCAAAATCAGCTAAACCCCCAAGACAATCATGTTTCAGAATTTCTCAACGTTTTAAACACAAACATTGTGCTTTTTCTATTCTTACTGCAAATCACCTTCCAGAATATTCTCTTGCACCTGCCAATGTTTTCAATATAATTCACAAAACACTGACAGCAAAGTGGATGACATGATGGGATGGAGCAAACTGTTACACTCAGCACCTTCATGTTACAATGTAATAATATCCAGTCAGAAACATGCCCTGGGTCAGGGATAAAGCCTCTCTGGGTCTGGAAGTGGGGACTGGGCAGAGAACGGGGTTACATGGACGTTACTCCACATTATATTCAGTTTCTGTGTGTGTGATGGAGAGAGTTTAAACTGAGTTCAATTCTGTGTCTCGACTTAGGGATTCCCTGTCTTTCAGATATGTGGGCGGGGGGTAACGCGCGCGGGGGGGGGTGTTTGAAGAGAGAGTCAGAGAGTGCGCAAGCGAGAACAGACAGACGGGGGAGGGGGCGCGGGCGGGCGAGAGCAGTTGGGGAGGGCGGGCGGGCGGGCGAGAGCAGTCGGTGAGGGCGGGCGGGCGGGTGGGCAAGAGCAGCCGGGGAGGGCGGGCGGGCGGGTGGGCAAGAGCAGCCGGGGAGGGCGGGCGGGCGGGTGGGCAAGAGCAGCCGGGGAGGGCGGGCGGGCGGGCGGGCAAGAGCAGCCGGGGAGGGCGGGCGGGCGGGCGGGGGGGGCGAGAGCAGCCGGGGAGGGCAGGCGGGCGGGCGGGCAAGAGCAGCCGGGGAGGGCCGGCGGGCGGGCGAGAGCAGCCGGGGAGGGCGGGCGGGCGGGCGGGCGAGACCAGCCGGGGAGAGCGGGCGGGCGGGCGGGCGAGAGCAGCCGGGGAGGGCGGGCGGGCGGGCGAGAGCAGTCGGTGAGGGCGGGCGGGCGGGCGAGAGCAGCCGGGGAGGGCGGGCGGGCGAGAGCAGCCGGGGAGGGTGGGCGGGTGGGCGGGCGAGAGCAGCCGGGGAGGGCGGGTGGGTGGGCGGGCGAGAGCAGCCAGGGAGGGCGGGCGGGCGAGAGCAGCCGGGGAGGGCGGGCGGGTGGGCAAGAGCAGCCGGGGAGGGCGGGCGGGCGGGCGAGAGCAGCCGGGGAGGGCGGGCGGGAGGGCGGGCAAGAGCAGCCGGGGAGGGCGGGCGGGCGGGCGGGCAAGAGCAGCCGGGGAGGGCGGGCGGGCGGGCGGGCAAGATCAGCCGGGGAGGGCGGGCGGGCGGGCGAGAGCAGCCGGGGAGGGAGGGCGGGCGGGCGGGCGAGAGCAGTCGGTGAGGGCGGGCGGGCGGGCGAGAGCAGCCGGGGAGGGCGGGCGGGCGAGAGCAGCCGGGGAGGGCGAGCGAGAGCAGCCGGGGAGGGCGGGTGGGTGGGCGGGCGAGAGCAGCCGGGGAGGGCGCGCCGGGTGGGCGGACGAGAGCAGCCGGGGAGGGCGGGCGGGCGGGTGGACAAGAGCAGCCGGGGAGGGCGGGCGGGCGGGCGAGAGCAGCCGGGGAGGGCGGGCGAGCGGGCGGGCGAGAGCAGTCGGTGAGGGCGGGCGGGCGGGCGAGAGCAGCCGGGGAGAGCGGGCGGGCGAGAGCAGCAGGGGAGGGCGGGCGGGCGGGCGAGAGCAGCCGGGGTGGGCGGGCGGGCGGGCTAGAGCAGTCGGTGAGGGTGGCCAGGCGGGCGAGAGCAGCATTGGAGGGCGGGCGGGCGGGCGAGAGCAGCCGGGGAGGGCGGGCGGGCGAGAGCAGCCGGGGAGGGCCCGCGGGCGGGCGGGCGAGAGCAGCCGGGGAGGGCGGGCGGGCGGGCGAGAGCAGCCGGGGTGGGCGGGCGGGCGGGCTAGAGCAGTCGGTGAGGGTGGCCAGGCGGGCGAGAGCAGCATTGGAGGGCGGGCGGGCGGGCGAGAGCAGCCGGGGAGGGCGGGCGGGTGAGAGCAGCCGGGGAGGGCGGGCGGGCGAGCGAGAGCAGCCGGGGAGGGCGGGCGGGCGAGAGCAGCCGGGGAGGGCGGGCGGGTGGGCGGGCGAGAGCAGCCGGGGAGGGCGGGCGGGCGGGTGGGCGAGAGCAGCCGGGTAGGGCGGGCGGGTGGGCAAGAGCAGCCGGGGAGGGCGGGCCGGCGGGCGAGAGCAGCCGGGGAGGGCGGGCAGGCGGGCAGGCGGGCGGGCAAGAGCAGCCGGGGAGGGCGGGCGGGCGGGCGGGCAAGAGCAGCCGGGGAGGGCGGGCGGGCGGGCGAGAGCAGCCGGGGACGGCGGGCGGGCGGGCGGGCGAGAGCAGCCGGGGTGGGCGGGCGGGTGGGCAAGAGCAGCCGGGGAGGGCGGGCGGGCGGGCGAGAGCAGCCGGGGAGGGCGGGCGGGCGGGCGGGCAAGAGCAGCCGGGGAGGGCGGGCGGGCGGGCGGGGGTGCGAGAGCAGCCGGGGAGGGCGGGCGGGCAAGAGCAGCCGGGGAGGGCGGGCGGGCGGGCGAGAGCAGCCGGGGAGGGAGGGCGGGTGGGCGGGCGAGAGCAGCCGGGGAGAGCGGGCGGGCGGGCGGGCGAGAGCAGCCGGGGAGGGCGGGCGGGCGGGCAAGAGCAGCCGGGGAGGGCGGGCGGGCGGGCGAGAGCAGCCGGGGAGGGCGGGCGGGCGAGAGCAGCGGGGGAGGGCGAGCGGGTGGGCGGGCGAGAGCAGCCGGGGAGGGCGGGTGGGCGGGCGGGCGAGAGGAGCCGGGGAGGGCGGGCGGGCGGGCGAGAGCAGCCGGGGAGGGCGGGCGGGCGGGCTAGAGCAGTCGGTGAGGGCGGGCAGGCGGGCGAGAGCAGCATGGGAGGGCAGGCGGGCGGGCGAGAGCAGCCGGGGAGGGCAGGCGGGCGAGCGAGAGCAGCCGGGGAGGGCGGGCGGGCGGGCGAGAGCAGCCGGGGAGGGCGGGCGGGCGGGCGAGAGCAGCCGGGGAGGGCGGGCCGGCGGGCGAGAGCAGCCGGGGAGGGCGGGCGGGCGGGCGAGAGCAGCCGGGGAGGGCGGGAACTGACAGTGAGCAAGAGAGCAAACGAGAACAGACAGGGAGAGAGAGGGCGCGCGCGCGAGGGCCAGACAGGGAGAGAGAGGGCGCGCGCTCGAGGGCAAGACAAGGAGAGAGAGGGGGCGCGTGCGGGGCCAGACCGGGAGAGAGAGGGGGCACGTGCGGGGCCAGACAGGGAGAGAGGGGGGGCGCGCGCGAGGACCAGACAATGAGAGAGAGGGCCAGACAGGGAGACAGAGTGGGCGCGCGCAGGGCCAGACAGGGAGCGAGAGGTGGCGCGCGCGGGGCCAGAGAGCGGGAGAGAGAGGGGGTGTGCGCGCGTGGCCAGACAGGGAGAGAGAGAGCCAGAGAGGGAGAGAGGGGGGGCGCGCGCGAGGCCAAAGAGGGCGCAAGAGAGGGGGCGCGCACGAGGCCAGAGAGGGCGCGAGAGAGGGGACCAGAGAGGGCGCGAGAGAGGGGGCCAGAGAGGGGACCAGAGAGGGCGCGAGAGAGGGGGCCAGAGAGGGAGAGAGAGGGGGCGTGCGCGAGGCCAGAGACGGCGCGCGAGAGGGGGCCAGAGAGGGCGCGTGAGAGAGGGAGCCAGAGAGGGAGAGAGAGGGCGCGCGAGAGGGGGCCAGAGACAGAGAGAGGGCGCACGAGAGGGGGCGCGCGAGAGGGTAACAGAGAGGGCGCGCGAGAGAGGTCGCGCGAGAGAGGGGGCCAGAGAGGGGTTGCGAGAGAGGGGGCCAGAGAGGGTGCGCGAGATGGGGCGCGAGAGAGTGGGCCAGAGAGGGGGCCAGAGAGGGGGCACGCGAGAGAGTGGGCCAGAGAGGGTGCGGGAGAGGGGGCGTGAGAGAGAGGGCGCGCGAGAGAGGGGGCGCGAGAGAGGGGGCCAGAGAGGGCGTGCGAGAGAGGGGGCATGAGAGGGGGCGCGAGAGGGGGGGCCAGAGAAGGGGCGCGAGAGAGGGGGCTAGAGAGGGGGCGCGAGAGTGGGGGCCAGAGAGGGGGCACGAGAGAGGGGGCCAGAGAGCGGTCGTGAGTGAGGGGGCCAGAGGGGGGGCGCGAGAGGGGGCACGCGAGAGAGGGCGCGTGAGAAAGGGCGCGTGAGAGGGGGCGCGCGAGAGAGGGCGCTCGAGAGAGGGTGCGCGAGAGAGGGCGCGTGAGAGGGGGCGCGCAAGAGAGGGTGCTCGAGAGAGGGCGCGCAAGAGAGGGCGCGCGAGAGAGGGCGCGCGAGAGAGGGCGCGCGAGAGAGGGGGCCAGTGAGGGGGCGCGAGAGGGGGCGCGTGAGAGAGGGGGCCAGAGAGGGGTTGCGAGAGAGGGGGCCAGAGAGGGTGCGCGAGATGGGGCGCGAGAGAGTGGGCCAGAGAGGGGGCCAGAGAGGGGGCACGCGAGAGAGGGGGCCAGAGAGGGGGCGCGAGATGGGGCGCGAGAGAGTGGGCCAGAGAGGGGGCCAGAGAGGGGGCACGCGAGAGAGGGGGCCAGAGAGGGTGCGGTAGAGGGGGCGTGTGAGAGAGGGCGCGCGAGAGAGGGGGCGTGAGAGAGGGGGCCAGAGAGGGCGTGCGAGAGAGGGGGCACGAGAGGGGGTGCGAGAGGGGGGGCCAGAGAGGGGTTGCGAGAGAGGGGGCCAGAGAGGGTGCGCGAGATGGGGCGCGAGAGAGTGGGCCAGAGAGGGGGCCAGAGAGGGGGCACGCGAGAGAGTGGGCCAGAGAGGGTGCGGGAGAGGGGGCGTGAGAGAGAGGGCGCGCGAGAGAGGGGGCGTGAGAGAGGGGGCCAGAGAGGGCGTGCGAGAGAGGGGGCACGAGAGGGGGTGCGAGAGGGGGGGCCAGAGAGGGGGCGCGAGAGAGGGGGCCAGAGAGGGCGTGCGAGAGAGGGGGCACGAGAGGGGGCGCGAGAGGGGGGGCCAGAGAGGGGGCGCGAGAGAGGGGGCTAGAGAGGGGGCGCGAGAGTGGGGGCCAGAGAGGGGGCACGAGAGAGGGGGCCAGAGAGCGGTCGTGAGTGAGGGGGCCAGAGGGGGGGCGCGAGAGGGGGCGCGCGAGAGAGGGCGCGTGAGAAAGGGCGCGTGAGAGGGGGCGCGCGAGAGAGGGCGCTCGAGAGAGGGTGCGCGAGAGAGGGCGCGTGAGAGGGGGCGCGCAAGAGAGGGTGCTCGAGAGAGGGCGCGCAAGAGAGGGCGCGCGAGAGAGGGCGCGCGAGAGAGGGCGCGCGAGAGAGGGGGCCAGTGAGGGGGCGCGAGAGGGGGCGCGTGAGAGAGGGGGCCAGAGAGGGGGCGCGAGAGAGGGGGCCAGAGAGGGGGCACGAGAGAGGGGGCCAGAGAGGGGGTGCAAGAGAGGGGGCCAGGGAGGGGTTGCGAGAGAGGGGGCCAGAGAGGGGTCGCGAGAGGGGCCGCGAGAGAGGGGGCCAGAGAGGGGGCGCGAGATGGGGCGCGAGAGAGTGGGCCAGAGAGGGGGCCAGAGAGGGGGCACGCGAGAGAGGGGGCCAGAGAGGGTGCGGTAGAGGGGGCGTGTGAGAGAGGGCGCGCGAGAGAGGGGGCGCGAGAGAGGGGGCCAGAGAGGGCGTGCGAGAGAGGGGGCACGAGAGGGGGCGCGAGAGAGGGGGCCAGAGAGGGGGCGCGAGAGAGGGGGCCAGAGAGGGGGCACGAGAGAGGGGGCCAGAGAGGGTGCGTGAGAGAGGGGGCCAGAGAGGGGGCGCGTAAGGGGGCGCGCGAGAGAGGGGGCCAGAGAGGGCGCGTGAGAGAGGGCCAGAGGGGCGTGCGAGAGGGGGCCAGAGAGGGAGAGAGAGGGCGCACGAGAGGGGGCAAGAGTCAGAGAGAGGGCGCACGAGAGTGGGCGCGCGAGAGGGTAACAGAGAGGGCGCGCGAGAGAGGTAGCGCGAGAGGGGGCCAGAGAGGGCGCGCGAGAGGGGGCCAGAGAAGGCGCGCGAGAGGGGGCCAGAGAGGGCGCGTGAGAGAGGGGGCCAAAGAGGGCGCGTGAGAGAGGGGGCCAGAGAGGGGGCGCGAGCGACGGGGCCAGAGAGGGGGCGCTAGATTGGGGGCCAGAGAGGGGGCGCTATAGTGGGGGCCAGAGAGGGGGCGCTAGATTGGGGGCCAGAGAGGGGGCGCTATAGTGGGTGCCAGAGAGGGGGCGCGAGAGAGGGGGCGCGAGAGGGGGCCAGAGAGGGCGCGTGAGAGAGGGCGCGTGAGAGAGGGCGCGTGAGAGGGGGCGCGTGAGAGAGGGCGCGTGAGAGAGGGCGCGTAAGAGGGGGCGCGCGAGAGAGGGCGCTCGAGAGAGGGCGCGCGAGAGAGGGCGCGTGAGAGGGGGCACGCAAGAGAGGGTGCTCGAGAGAGGGCGCGCAAGAGAGGGCGCGCGAGAGAGGGCGCGCGAGAGAGGGCGCGCGAGAGAGGGGGCCAGAGAGGGGGCGCGAGAGGGGGCGCGTGAGAGAGGGGGCCAGAGAGGGGGCGCGAGAGAGGGGGCCAGAGAGGGGGCACGAGAGAGGGGGCCAGAGAGGGGGCGCGAGAGAGGGGGCCAGAGAGGGGTTGCGAGAGAGGGGGCCAGAGAGGGGTCGCGAGAGGGGGCGCGAGAGAGGGGGCCAGAGAGGGGGCGCGAGATGGGGCGTGTGAGAGAGGGCGCGTGAGAGAGGGGGCGCGAGAGAGGGGGCCAGAGAGGGCGTGCGAGAGAGGAGGCACGAGAGGGGGCGCGAGAGGGGGGGCCAGAGAGGGGGCGCGAGAGAGGGGGCCAGAGAGGGGGCACGAGAGAGGGGTCCAGAGAGGGGGCGTGAGAGAGGGGGCCAGAGGGGGGGCGCGAGAGGGGGCGCGCGAGAGAGGGGGCCAGAGAGGGTGCGTGAGAGAGGGCGCGCGAGAGAGGGGGCACGAGAGAGGGGGATAGAGAGGGGGCGCGAGAGAGGGGGCCAGAGAGGGGGCGCGAGAGGGGGCGCGCGAGAGAGGGGGCCAGAGAGGGCGCGTGAGAGAGGGCGCGAGAGAGAGGGTGCCAGAGAGGGCGCGTGAGAGACGGCACGCAAGAGAGGGGGCGCGAGAGAGGGGGACAGAGAGTGCGCGCGAGAGAGGGGGCCAGAGAGGGGCGCGAGAGAGGGGGCCAGAGAGGGGGCGCGAGAGGGGGCGCGCGAGAGAGGGGGCAGAGAGGGCGCGTGAGAGAGGGCGGGCGAGAGAGGGGGCGCGAGAGAGGGGGCCAGAGTGGTCGCGCGAGAGAGTGGGCCAGAGAGGGGGCGCGAGAGAGGGGGCCAGAGAGGGGGCACGAGAGGGGGCGCGCAAGAGAGGGAGCCAGAGAGGGCGCGTGAGAGAGGGCGCGCGAGAGAGGGGGCCAGAGAGGGCACGTGAGAGAGGGCGCGCGAGAGAGGGGGCGCGAGAGAGGGGGCCAGAGAGGGCGCGCGAGAGAGGGGGCAGAGAGGGATCGCGAGAGAGGGGGCCAGAGAGGGGGCGCGAGAGAGGGGGCCAGAGAGGGCGCGTGAGAGACGGCGCGCAAGAGAGGGGGCGCGAGAGAGGGGGACAGAGAGTGCGCGCGAGAGAGGGGGCCAGAGAGTGGGCGCGAGAGAGGGGGCCAGAGAGGGGGCGCGAGAGGGGGCGCGCGAGAGAGGGGGCCAGAGAGGGCGTGCGAGAGAGGGGGCACGAGAGGGGGCGCGAGAGGGGGGGCCAGAGAGGGGGCGCGAGAGAGGGGGCTAGAGAGGGGGCGCGAGAGTGGGGGCCAGAGAGGGGGCACGAGAGAGGGGGCCAGAGAGCGGTCGTGAGTGAGGGGGCCAGAGGGGGGGCGCGAGAGGGGGCGCGCGAGAGAGGGCGCGTGAGAAAGGGCGCGTGAGAGGGGGCCCGCGAGAGAGGGCGCTCGAGAGAGGGTGCGCGAGAGAGGGCGCGTGAGAGGGGACGCGCAAGAGAGGGTGCTCGAGAGAGGGCGCGCAAGAGAGGGCGCGCGAGAGAGGGCGCGCGAGAGAGGGCGCGCGAGAGAGGGGGCCAGTGAGGGGGCGCGAGAGGGGGCGCGTGAGAGAGGGGGCCAGAGAGGGGGCGCGAGAGAGGGGGCCAGAGAGGGGGCACGAGAGAGGGGGCAAGAGAGGGGGTGCAAGAGAGGGGGCCAGGGAGGGGTTGCGAGAGAGGGGGCCAGAGAGGGGTCGCGAGAGGGGCCGCGAGAGAGGGGGCCAGAGAGGGGGTGCGAGATGGGGCGCGAGAGAGTGGGCCAGAGAGGGGGCCAGAGAGGGGGCACGCGAGAGAGGGGGCCAGAGAGGGTGCGGTAGAGGGGGCGTGTGAGAGAGGGCGCGCGAGAGAGGGGGCGCGAGAGAGGGGGCCAGAGAGGGCGTGCGAGAGAGGGGGCACGAGAGGGGGCGCGAGAGGGGGGGCCAGAGAGGGGTTGCGAGAGAGGGGGCCAGAGAGGGTGCGCGAGATGGGGCGCGAGAGAGTGGGCCAGAGAGGGGGCCAGAGAGGGGGCACGCGAGAGAGTGGGCCAGAGAGGGTGCGGGAGAGGGGGCGTGAGAGAGAGGGCGCGCGAGAGAGGGGGCGCGAGAGAGGGGGCCAGAGAGGGCGTGCGAGAGAGGGGGCACGAGAGGGGGCGCGAGAGGGGGGGCCAGAGAGGGGGCGCGAGAGAGGGGGCTAGAGAGGGGGCGCGAGAGTGGGGGCCAGAGAGGGGGCACGAGAGAGGGGGCCAGAGAGCGGTCGTGAGTGAGGGGGCCAGAGGGGGGGCGCGAGAGGGGGCGCGCGAGAGAGGGCGCGTGAGAAAGGGCGCGTGAGAGGGGGCGCGCGAGAGAGGGCGCTCGAGAGAGGGTGCGCGAGAGAGGGCGCGTGAGAGGGGGCGCGCAAGAGAGGGTGCTTGAGAGAGGGCGCGCAAGAGAGGGCGCGCGAGAGAGGGCGCGCGAGAGAGGGCGCGCGAGAGAGGGGGCCAGTGAGGGGGCGCGAGAGGGGGCGCGTGAGAGAGGGGGCCAGAGAGGGGGCGCGAGAGAGGGGGCCAGAGAGGGGGCACGAGAGAGGGGGCCAGAGAGGGGGTGCAAGAGAGGGGGCCAGGGAGGGGTTGCGAGAGAGGGGGCCAGAGAGGGGTCGCGAGAGGGGCCGCGAGAGAGGGGGCCAGAGAGGGGGCGCGAGATGGGGCGCGAGAGAGTGGGCCAGAGAGGGGGCCAGAGAGGGGGCACGCGAGAGAGGGGGCCAGAGAGGGTGCGGTAGAGGGGGCGTGTGAGAGAGGGCGCGCGAGAGAGGGGGCGCGAGAGAGGGGGCCAGAGAGGGCGTGCGAGAGAGGGGGCACGAGAGGGGGCGCGAGAGGGGGGGCCAGAGAGGGGGCGCGAGAGAGGGGGCCAGAGAGGGGGCGCGAGAGAGGGGGCCAGAGAGGGGGCACGAGAGAGGGGGCCAGAGAGGGTGCGTGAGAGAGGGCGCGCGAGAGAGGGGGCGTGAGAGAGGTGGCTAGAGAGGGGGCGCGAGAGAGGGGGCCAGAGAGGGGGCGCGTGAGGGGGCGCGCGAGAGAGGGGGCCAGAGAGGGCGCGTGAGAGAGGGCCAGAGGGGCGTGCGAGAGGGGGCCAGAGAGGGAGAGAGAGGGCGCACGAGAGGGGGCCAGAGTCAGAGAGAGGGCGCACGAGAGTGGGCGCGCGAGAGGGTAACAGAGAGGGCGCGCGAGAGAGGTAGCGCGAGAGGGGGCCAGAGAGGGCGCGCGAGAGGGGGCCAGAGAAGGCGCGCGAGAGGGGGCCAGAGAAGGCGCGCGAGAGGGGGCCAAAGAGGGCGCGTGAGAGAGGGGGCCAGAGAGGGGGCGCGAGCGACGGGGCCAGAGAGGCGGCGCTAGATTGGGGGCCAGAGAGGGGGCGCTATAGTGGGTGCCAGAGAGGGGGCGCGAGAGAGGGGGCGCGAGAGGGGGCCAGAGAGGGGGCGCTAGATTGGGGGCCAGAGAGGGGGCGCTATAGTGGGTGCCAGAGAGGGGGCGCGAGAGAGGGGGCGCGAGAGGGGGCCAGAGAGGGCGCGTGAGAGAGGGCGCGTGAGAGAGGGCGCGTGAGAGGGGGCGCGTGAGAGAGGGCGCGTGAGAGAGGGCGCGTAAGAGGGGGCGCGCGAGAGAGGGCGCTCGAGAGAGGGCGCGCGAGAGAGGGCGCGTGAGAGGGGGCACGCAAGAGAGGGTGCTCGAGAGAGGGCGCGCAAGAGAGGGCGCGCGAGAGAGGGCGCGCGAGAGAGGGCGCGCGAGAGAGGGGGCCAGAGAGGGGGCGCGAGAGGGGGCGCGTGAGAGAGGGGGCCAGAGAGGGGGCGCGAGAGAGGGGGCCAGAGAGGGGGCACGAGAGAGGGGGCCAGAGAGGGGGCGCGAGAGAGGGGGCCAGAGAGGGGTTGCGAGAGAGGGGGCCAGAGAGGGGTCGCGAGAGGGGGCGCGAGAGAGGGGGCCAGAGAGGGGGCGCGAGATGGGGCGTGTGAGAGAGGGCGCGTGAGAGAGGTGGCGCGAGAGAGGGGGCCAGAGAGGGCGTGCGAGAGAGGAGGCACGAGAGGGGGCGCGAGAGGGGGGGCCAGAGAGGGGGCGCGAGAGAGGGGGCCAGAGAGGGGGCACGAGAGAGGGGTCCAGAGAGGGGGCGTGAGAGAGGGGGCCAGAGGGGGGGCGCGAGAGGGGGCGCGCGAGAGAGGGGGCCAGAGAGGGTGCGTGAGAGAGGGCGCGCGAGAGAGGGGGCGCGAGAGAGGGGGATAGAGAGGGGGCGCGAGAGAGGGGGCCAGAGAGGGGGCGCGAGAGGGGGCGCGCGAGAGAGGGGGCCAGAGAGGGCGCGTGAGAGAGGGCGCGAGAGAGAGGGTGCCAGAGAGGGCGCGTGAGAGACGGCGCGCAAGAGAGGGGGCGCGAGAGAGGGGGACAGAGAGTGCGCTTGAGAGAGGGGGCCAGAGAGTGGGCGCGAGAGAGGGGGCCAGAGAGGGGGCGCGAGAGGGGGCGCGCGAGAGAGGGGGCAGAGAGGGCGCGTGAGAGAGGGCGGGCGAGAGAGGGGGCGCGAGAGAGGGGGCCAGAGTGGTCGCGCGAGAGAGTGGGCCAGAGAGGGGGCGCGAGAGAGGGGGCCAGAGAGGGGGCACGAGAGGGGGCGCGCAAGAGAGGGAGCCAGAGAGGGCGCGTGAGAGAGGGCGCGCGAGAGAGGGGGCCAGAGAGGGCACGTGAGAGAGGGCGCGCGAGAGAGGGGGCGCGAGAGAGGGGGCCAGAGAGGGCGCGCGAGAGAGGGGGCAGAGAGGGATCGCGAGAGAGGGGGCCAGAGAGGGGGCGCGAGAGAGGGGGCCAGAGAGGGCGCGTGAGAGACGGCGCGCAAGAGAGGGGGCGCGAGAGAGGGGGACAGAAAGTGCGCGCGAGAGAGGGGGCCAGAGAGTGGGCGCGAGAGAGGGGGCCAGAGAGGGGGCGCGAGAGGGGGCGCGCGAGAGAGGGGGCCAGAGAGGGCGCGTGAGAGAGGGCGCGAGAGAGAGGGTGCCAGAGAGGGTGCGTGAGAGACGGCGCGCAAGAGAGGGGGCGCGAGAGAGGGGAACAGAGAGTGCGCGCGAGAGAGGGGGCCAGAGAGTGGGCGCGAGAGAGGGGGCCAGAGAGGGGGCGCGAGAGGGGGCGCGCGAGAGAGGGGGCAGAGAGGGCGCGTGAGAGAGGGCGGGCGAGAGAGGGGGCGCGAGAGAGGGGGCCAGAGTGGTCGCGCGAGAGAGTGGGCCAGAGAGGGGGCGCGAGAGAGGGGGCCAGAGAGCGGCCACGAGAGGGGGCGCGCAAGAGAGGGAGCCAGAGAGGGCGCGTGAGAGAGGGCGCGCGAGAGAGGGGGCCAGAGAGGGCACGTGAGAGAGGGCGCGCGAGAGAGGGGGCGCGAGAGAGGGGGCCAGAGAGGGCGCGCGAGAGAGGGGGCAGAGAGGGATCGCGAGAGAGGGGGCCAGAGAGGGGGCGCGAGAGAGGGGGCCAGAGAGGGCGCGTGAGAGACGGCGCGCAAGAGAGGGGGGCGCGAGAGAGGGGGACAGAGAGTGCGCGCGAGAGAGGGGGCCAGAGAGTGGGCGCGAGAGAGGGGGCCAGAGAGGGGGCGCGAGAGGGGGCGCGCGAGAGAGGGGGCAGAGAGGGCGCGTGAGAGAGGGCGGGCGAGAGAGGGGGCGCGAGAGAGGGGGCCAGAGAGGGCGCGCGAGAGAGTGGGCCAGAGAGGGGGCGCGAGAGAGGGGGCCAGAGAGGGGGCACGAGAGGGGGCGCGCAAGAGAGGGGGCCAGAGAGGGCGCGTGAGAGAGGGCGCGCGAGAGAGGGGGCCAGAGAGGGCACGTGAGAGAGGGGGCAGAGAGGGATCGCGAGAGAGGGGGCCAGAGAGGGGGCGCGAGAGAGGGGGCCAGAGAGGGGGCGCGAGAGGGGGCGAGAGAGAGAGTGGGCCAGAGAGGACGCGTGAGAGAGTGCGCGCGAGAGAGCGGGCGCGAGAGAGGGGGCCAGAGGGTGCGCACGAGAGTGGGGGCCAGAGTGGGGGCGCGAGAGAGGGGGCCAGAGAGGGCGCGTGAGAGAGGGCGCGTGAGAGAGGGTGCGCGAGAGAGGGGGTGCGAGAGAGGGGGCCAGAGAGGGGGCACGAGAGAGGGTGCCAGAGAGGGGGCGCGAGAGAGGGGGCCAGAGAGGGGGCGCGAGAGGGGGCGAGAGAGAGAGTGGGCCAGAGAGGACGTGTGAGAGAGTGCGCGCGAGAGAGCGGGCGCGAGAGAGGGGGCCAGAGGGTGCGCACGAGAGAGGGGGCCAGAGAGGGGGCACGAGAGAGGGGGCCAGAGAGGGCGCGTGAGAGAGTGCGCGCGAGAGAGGGGGCCTGAGAGGACGCGTGAGAGAGGGTGCGCGTGAGAAGGGGCGCGAGAGAGTGGGCCAGAGAGGGCGCGTGAGAGAGGGCGCGCGAGAGAGGGGGCGCGAGAGAGGGGGCCAGAGAGGGCGCACGAGAGAGGGGGCCAGAGAGGGGGCGCGAGAGAGGGGGCCAGAGAGGGCGCGTGAGAGAGTGCGCGCGAGAGAGGGGGCCAGAGAGGACACGTGAGAGAGGGTGCGCGTGAGAAGGGGCGTGAGAGAGGGGGCCAGAGAGTGCGCACGAGAGAGGGGGCCAGAGAGGAGGAGCGCGAGAGAGGGGGCCAGAGAGAACGCACGAGAGAGGGGTCCAGAGACGGGGCGCAAGAGGGGGCGCCCGAGAGATGGGGCCAGAGAGGGCGCGTCAGAGAGGGCGCGCGAGAGAGTGGGCCAGAGAGAGGGCGCGCGAGAGAGGGGGCCAGAGAGGGCGCACGAGAGAGAGGGCCAGAGAGGGAGCGCGAGAGGGGGCGATAGAGGGGGCCAGAGAGGGCGCGAGAGAGGGGGCGCGAGAGGGGGCCCGAGAGGGAGAGAGAGGGGGCGCGCGCGAGGCCAGAGAGGGCGCAAGGGAGGGGGCGCGCGCGAGGCCAGAGAGGGCGCGAGAGAGGGGACCAGAGAGGGCGCGAGAGAGGGGGCCAGAGAGGGGACCAGAGAG
Organism: Chiloscyllium punctatum; assembly: GCF_047496795.1. Lineage (NCBI taxonomy): Eukaryota > Metazoa > Chordata > Chondrichthyes > Orectolobiformes > Hemiscylliidae > Chiloscyllium > Chiloscyllium punctatum. The sequence goes on along the minus strand of NC_092754.1, from coordinate 72,062,346 downwards.
GGCGCAAGAGAGGGGGCCACTGAGGGCGCGAGAGAGGGGGCGCGAGAGGGGGCCAGAGAGGGAGAGAGAGGGGGCCAGAGAGGGGACCAGAGAGGGCGCAAGAGAGGGGGCCACTGAGGGCGCGAGAGAGGGGGCGCGAGAGGGGGCCAGAGAGGGAGAGAGAGGGGGCGTGCGCGAGGCCAGAGAGGGCGCGTGAGAGAGGGCGCGTGAGAGAGGGCGTGTGAGAGGGGGCGCGTGAGAGAGGGCGCGTGAGAGAGGGCGCGTAAGAGGGGGCGCGTGAGAGAGGGCGCTCGAGAGAGGGCGCGCGAGAGAGGGCGCGTGAGAGGGGGCACGCAAGAGAGGGTGCTCGAGAGAGGGCGCGCAAGAGAGGGCGCGCGAGAGAGGGCGCGCGAGAGAGGGCGCGCGAGAGAGGGGGCCAGAGAGGGGGCGCGAGAGGGGGCGCGTGAGAGAGGGGGCCAGAGAGGGGGCGCGAGAGAGGGGGCCAGAGAGGGGGCACGAGAGAGGGGGCCAGAGAGGGGGCGCGAGAGAGGGGGCCAGAGAGGGGTTGCGAGAGAGGGGGCCAGAGAGGGGTCGCGAGAGGGGGCGCGAGAGAGGGGGCCAGAGAGGGGGCGCGAGATGGGGCGTGTGAGAGAGGGCGCGTGAGAGAGGTGGCGCGAGAGAGGGGGCCAGAGAGGGCGTGCGAGAGAGGAGGCACGAGAGGGGGCGCGAGAGGGGGGGCCAGAGAGGGGGCGCGAGAGAGGGGGCCAGAGAGGGGGCACGAGAGAGGGGTCCAGAGAGGGGGCGTGAGAGAGGGGGCCAGAGGGGGGGCGCGAGAGGGGGCGCGCGAGAGAGGGGGCCAGAGAGGGTGCGTGAGAGAGGGCGCGCGAGAGAGGGGGCGCGAGAGAGGGGGATAGAGAGGAGGCGCGAGAGAGGGGGCCAGAGAGGGGGCGCGAGAGGGGGCGCGCGAGAGAGGGGGCCAGAGAGGGCGCGTGAGAGAGGGCGCGAGAGAGAGGGTGCCAGAGAGGGCGCGTGAGAGACGGCGCGCAAGAGAGGGGGCGCGAGAGAGGGGGACAGAGAGTGCGCGCGAGAGAGGGGGCCAGAGAGTGGGCGCGAGAGAGGGGGCCAGAGAGGGGGCGCGAGAGGGGGCGCGCGAGAGAGGGGGCAGAGAGGGCGCGTGAGAGAGGGCGGGCGAGAGAGGGGGCGCGAGAGAGGGGGCCAGAGTGGTCGCGCGAGAGAGTGGGCCAGAGAGGGGGCGCGAGAGAGGGGGCCAGAGAGGGGGCACGAGAGGGGGCGCGCAAGAGAGGGAGCCAGAGAGGGCGCGTGAGAGAGGGCGCGCGAGAGAGGGGGCCAGAGAGGGCACGTGAGAGAGGGCGCGCGAGAGAGGGGGCGCGAGAGAGGGGGACAGAGAGGGCGCGCGAGAGAGGGGGCAGAGAGGGATCGCGAGAGAGGGGGCCAGAGAGGGGGCGCGAGAGAGGGGGCCAGAGAGGGCGCGTGAGAGACGGCGCGCAAGAGAGGGGGCGCGAGAGAGGGGGACAGAGAGTGCGCGCGAGAGAGGGGGCCAGAGAGGGGGCGCGAGAGGGGGCGCGCGAGAGAGGGGGACAGAGAGTGCGCGCGAGAGAGGGGGCCAGAGAGTGGGCGCGAGAGAGGGGGCCAGAGAGGGGGCGCGAGAGGGGGCGCGCGAGAGAGGGGGCAGAGAGGGCGCGTGAGAGAGGGCGGGCGAGAGAGGGGGCGCGAGAGAGGGGGCCAGAGTGGTCGCGCGAGAGAGTGGGCCAGAGAGGGGGCGCGAGAGAGGGGGCCAGAGAGGGGGCACGAGAGGGGGCGCGCAAGAGACCGCGAGAGAGGGGGCCAGAGAGGGGGCACGAGAGGGGGCGCGCAAGAGAGGGAGCCAGAGAGGGCGCGTGAGAGAGGGCGCGCGAGAGAGGGGGCCAGAGAGGGCACGTGAGAGAGGGCGCGCGAGAGAGGGGGCGCGAGAGAGGGGGCCAGAGAGGGCGCGCGAGAGAGGGGGCAGAGAGGGATCGCGAGAGAGGGGGCCAGAGAGGGGGCGCGAGAGAGGGGGCCAGAGAGGGCGCGTGAGAGACGGCGCGCAAGAGAGGGGGCGCGAGAGAGGGGGACAGAGAGTGCGCGCGAGAGAGGGGGCCAGAGAGTGGGCGCGAGAGAGGGGGCCAGAGAGGGGGCGCGAGAGGGGGCGCGCGAGAGAGGGGGCAGAGAGGGCGCGTGAGAGAGGGCGGGCGAGAGAGGGGGCGCGAGAGAGGGGGCCAGAGAGGGCGCGCGAGAGAGTGGGCCAGAGAGGGGGCGCGAGAGAGGGGGCCAGAGAGGGGGCACGAGAGGGGGCGCGCAAGAGAGGGGGCCAGAGAGGGCGCGCGAGAGAGGGGGCCAGAGAGGGCACGTGAGAGAGGGGGCAGAGAGGGATCGCGAGAGAGGGGGCCAGAGAGGGGGCGCGAGAGAGGGGGCCAGAGAGGGGGCGCGAGAGGGGGCGAGAGAGAGAGTGGGCCAGAGAGGACGCGTGAGAGAGTGCGCGCGAGAGAGCGGGCGCGAGAGAGGGGGCCAGAGGGTGCGCACGAGAGTGGGGGCCAGAGTGGGGGCGCGAGAGAGGGGGCCAGAGAGGGCGCGTGAGAGAGGGCGCGTGAGAGAGGGTGCGCGAGAGAGGGGGTGCGAGAGAGGGGGCCAGAGAGGGGGCACGAGAGAGGGTGCCAGAGAGGGGGCGCGAGAGAGGGGGCCAGAGAGGGGGCGCGAGAGAGGGGGCCAGAGAGGGGGCGCGAGAGGGGGCGAGAGAGAGAGTGGGCCAGAGAGGACGCGTGAGAGAGTGCGCGCGAGAGAGCGGGCGCGAGAGAGGGGGCCAGAGGGTGCGCACGAGAGAGGGGGCCAGAGAGGGGGCACGAGAGAGGGGGCCAGAGAGGGCGCGTGAGAGAGTGCGCGCGAGAGAGGGGGCCAGAGAGGACGCGTGAGAGAGGGTGCGCGTGAGAAGGGGCGCGAGAGAGTGGGCCAGAGAGGGCGCGTGAGAGAGGGCGCGTGAGAGAGGGGGCGCGAGAGAGGGGGCCAGAGAGGGGGCGCGAGAGAGGGGGCCAGAGAGGGGGCGCGAGAGAGGGGGCCAGAGAGGGCGCGTGAGAGAGTGCGCGCGAGAGAGGGGGCCAGAGAGGACACGTGAGAGAGGGTGCGCGTGAGAAGGGGCGCGAGAGAGGGGGCCAGAGAGTGCGCACGAGAGAGGGGGCCAGTGAGGAGGAGCGCGAGAGAGGGGGCCAGAGAGAACGCACGAGAGAGGGGTCCAGAGACGGGGCGCAAGAGGGGGCGCCCGAGAGATGGGGCCAGAGAGGGCGCGTCAGAGAGGGCGCGCGAGAGAGTGGGCCAGAGAGAGGGCGCGCGAGAGAGGGGGCCAGAGAGGGCGCACGAGAGAGAGGGCCAGAGAGGGAGCGCGAGAGGGGGCGATAGAGGGGGCCAGAGAGGGCGCGAGAGAGGGGGCGCGAGAGGGGGCCCGAGAGGGAGAGAGAGGGGGCGCGCGCGAGGCCAGAGAGGGCGCAAGGGAGGGGGCGCGCGCGAGGCCAGAGAGGGCGCGAGAGAGGGGACCAGAGAGGGCGCGAGAGAGGGGGCCAGAGAGGGGACCAGAGAGGGCGCAAGAGAGGGGGCCACTGAGGGCGCGAGAGAGGGGGCGCGAGAGGGGGCCAGAGAGGGAGAGAGAGGGGGCGTGCGCGAGGCCAGAGAGGGCGCGTGAGAGGGGGCCAGAGAGGGCGCGTGAGAGAGGGAGCCAGAGAGGGAGAGAGAGGGCGCGTGAGAGGGGGCCAGAGACAGAGAGAGGGCGCACGAGAGGGGGCGCGCGTGAGGGTAACAGAGAACGGCGCGCGAGAGAGGTCGCGCGAGAGGGGGCCAGAGGGGGCGCGCGAGAGGGGGCCAGAGAGGGCGCGCGAGAGGGGGCCAGAGAAGGCGCGCGAGACGGGGCCAGAGAGGGCGCGTGAGAGAGGGGGGCCAGAGAGGGCGTGTGAGAGAGGGGGCCAGAGAGGGGGCGCTAGAGTGGGGGCCAGAGAGGGGGCACGAGAGAGGCGGCCAGAGTGGGGGCCAGAGAGGGGGCACGAGAGAGGCGGCCAGAGAGGGGGCCAGAGAGGGCGTGCGAGAGAGGGCGCGCGAGAGAGGGAGCGTGACAGAGGGCACGTGAGAGTGGGCATGTGAGAGAGGGCGCGTGAGAGATGGCGCGTGAGAGAGGGCGCGTGAGAGGTGGCGCGCGAGAGAGGTCGCTCGAGAGAGGGCGCGCGAGAGAGGGCGCGTGAGAGGGGTCGCGCGAGAGAGGGTGCTCGAGAGAGGGCGCGCAAGAGAGGGCGCGCGAGAGAGGGCGCGCGAGAGAGGGCGCGCGAGAGAGGGGGCCAGAGAGGGGGCGCGAGAGGGGGCGCGAGAGAGGGGGCCAGAGAGGGGGCGCGAGAGAGGGGGCCAGAGAGGGGGCCAGAGAGGGGGCATGCGAGAGAGGGGGCAAGAGAGGGGGCACGAGAGGGGGCGCGAGAGAGGGGGCCAGAGAGGGGGCGCGAGAGAGGGGGCCAGAGAGGCCGCGTGAGAGAGGGCACGCGAGAGAGGGGACCAGAGAGGGCGCGTGGGAGATGGCGCGCGAGAGAGGGGGCGCGAGAGAGGGGGCCAGAGAGGGCACGTGAGAGAGGGTGCGCGAGAGAGGGGGCCAGCGAGGGCGCGTGAGAGAGGGCGTGTGAGAGAGGGGGCGCAAGAGAGGGGGCCAGAGAGGGTGCGCGAGAGAGGGGGCCAGAGAGGGGGCGCGAGAGAGGGGGCCCGAGAGGGGGCGCGAGAGAGGGGGCCAGAGGGGGGGCGCGAGAGGGGGGCCAGAGAGGGGGCGCGAGAGGGGGCGCGTGAGAGTGTGGGCCAGAGAGGGCACGTGAGAGAGGGCGCGCGAGAGAGGGGCGCAAGAGAGAGGGTCAGTGAGGGCACGCGAGAGAGGGGGCCATGGAGGGGGCACGAGAGAGGGGGCCAGAGAGGGGGCGTGAGAGGATGTCGCGTGAGAGAGGGGGCCAGAGAGGCCGCGTGAGAGAGGGCACGCGAGAGAGGGGACCAGAGAGGGCGCATGAGAGAGGGCGCGCGAGAGAGAGGGCGCAAAAGAGGGGGCCAGAGAGGGCGCACGAGAGAGGGGGCCAGAGAGGGGGCGCGAGAGGGGGCGCGCGAGAGAGGGGGCCAGAGAGGGCATGCGAGAGAGGGGGCCAGAGAGAGGGGGCCAGAGAGGGAGCGCGAGAGAGGGGGCCAGAGAGGGGGCGCGAGAGAGGGGGCCAGAGAGGGGGAGTGAGAGAGGGGGCCAGAGAGGGGGCGCAAGAGGGGGCGAGCGAGAGAGTGGGCCAGAGAGGGCGCGTGAGAGAGGGCGCGCGAGAGAGGGGGCGCGACAGAGGGGGCGCGAGAGAGGTGGCCAGAGAGGGTGCGCGAGAGAGGGGGCCAGAGAGGGGGCACGAGAGAGGGGGCCAGAGAGGGGGCGCGAGAACGGGGGCCAGAGAGGGCGCACGAGAGAGGGGGCCAGAGAGGGGGCGCGAGAGAGGGGGCCAGAGAGGGGTCGCGAGAGGGGGCGAGGGAGAGAGTGGGCCAGAGAGGGCGCGTGAGAGAGGGTGCGCGACAGAGGGGGCGCGAGAGAGGTGGCCAGAGATGGTGCGCGAGAGAGGGGGCCAGAGAGGGGGCACGAGAGAGGGGGCCAGAGAGGGGGCGCGAGGGAGGGGGCCAGAGAGTGCGCACGAGAGAGGGGGCCAGAGAGGGGGCGCGATAGGGGGCGAGAGAGAGAGTGGGCCAGAGAGGGCGCGTGAGAGAGGGTGCGCGTGAGAAAGGGCACGAGAGAGGGCGCCAGAGAGGGCGCACGAGAGAGTGGGCCAGAGAGGGGGAGCGCGAGAGAGGGGGCGCGCGAGAGAGGGGGCCAGAGAGGGCGCACGAGAGAGGGGTCCAGAGACGGGGTGCGAGAGAGGGGGCCAGAGAGGGGGCGCGAGGGAGGGGGCCAGAGAGTGCGCACGAGAGAGGGGGCCAGAGAGGGGGCGCGATAGGGGGCGAGAGAGAGAGTGGGCCAGAGAGGGCGCGTGAGAGAGGGTGCGCGTGAGAAAGGGCACGAGAGAGGGCGCCAGACAGGGCGCACGAGAGAGTGGGCCAGAGAGGGGGAGCGCGAGAGAGGGGGCGCGCGAGAGAGGGGGCCAGAGTGGTCGCGCGAGAGAGTGGGCCAGAGAGGGGGCGCGAGAGAGGGGGCCAGAGAGGGGGCACGAGAGGGGGCGCGCAAGAGAGGGAGCCAGAGAGGGCGCGTGAGAGAGGGCGCGCGAGAGAGGGGGCCAGAGAGGGCACGTGAGAGAGGGCGCGCGAGAGAGGGGGCGCGAGAGAGGGGGACAGAGAGGGCGCGCGAGAGAGGGGGCAGAGAGGGATCGCGAGAGAGGGGGCCAGAGGGGGGGCGCGAGAGAGGGGGCCAGAGAGGGCGCGTGAGAGACGGCGCGCAAGAGAGGGGGCGCGAGAGAGGGGGACAGAGAGTGCGCGCGAGAGAGGGGGCCAGAGAGTGGGCGCGAGAGAGGGGGCCAGAGAGGGGGCGCGAGAGGGGGCGCGCGAGAGAGGGGGCCAGAGAGGGCGCGTGAGAGAGGGCGCGAGAGAGAGGGTGCCAGAGAGGGTGCGTGAGAGAGGGGGCCAGAGAGGGGGCATGAGAGGGGGCGCGCGAGAGAGGGTGCAAGAGAGGGCGCGTGAGAGAGGGCGCGCAAGAGAGGGGGCCAGTGAGGGGGCGTGAGAGAGGGCGGGCGAGAGAGGGGGCGCGAGAGAGGGGGCCAGAGAGGGCGCGCGAGAGAGGGGGCCAGAGAGGGGGCACGAGAGAGGGGGCCAGAGAGGGGGCGCGAGAGGGGGCGCGTGAGAGAGTGGGCCAGAGAGGGCGCGTGAGAGAGGGCGCGCGAGGGAGGGGGCGTGAGAGAGGGTGCGTGGGAGAGGGGGCGCGAGAGAGGGGGCCAGAGAGGGCGCACGAGAGAGGGGGCCAGAGAGGGGGCGCGAGAGGGGGCGCACGTGAGAGGGGGCCAGAGAGGGCATGCGAGAGAGGGGGCCAGAGAGAGAGGGCCAGAGAGGGGGCGCGAGAGAGGGGGCGAGAGAGGGGGCGCGAGAGAGGGGGCCAGAGAGGGGGCGCAAGAGGGGGCGAGCGAGAGAGTGGGCCAGAGAGGGCGCGTGAGAGAGGGCGCGCGAGGGAGGGGGCGTGAGAGAGGGGGCCAGAGAGGGCGCGTGAGAGAGGGCGCGCGAGAGAGGGGGCCAGAGAGGGCGCGTGAGAGAGGGGGCCAGAGAGGGCGCGTGAGAGAGGGTGCGTGGGAGAGGGGGCGCGAGAGAGGGGGCCAGAGAGGGCGCGCGAGAGAGGGGGCCAGAGAGGGGGCACGAGAGAGGGGGCCAGAGAGGGGGCGCGAGAGAGGGGGCCAGAGAGGGGCGCGAGAGAGGGGGCCAGAGAGGGGGCGTGAGAGAGGGGGCCAGAGAGGGGGCGCGAGAGAGGGGGCCAGAGAGGGCGCACGAAAGAGGGGGCCAGAGAGGGGGCGCGAGAGAGGGGGCCAGAGTGGGCGCGTGAGAGAGTGCGCGCGAGAGAGGGGGCCAGAGAGGAAGCGTGAGAGAGGGTGCGCGTGAGAAAGGGCGCGAGAGAGGGGGCCAGAGAGGGCGCACGAGAGAGTGGGCCAGAGAGGGGGAGCGCGAGAGAGGGGTCCAGAGACGGGGCGCGAGAGAGAGGGGGCCAGAGAGGGCGCGTGAGAGAGGGCGGGCGAGAGAGGGGGCGCGAGAGAGGGGGCCAGTGAGGGCGCGCGAGAGAGGGGTCCAGAGAGGGGGCGCGAGAGAGGGGGCCAGAGAGGGGCGGTGAGAGGGGGCGCGAGAGAGCGGGGGCCAGAGAGGGCACGTGAGAGAGGGTGCGCGAGAAAGGGGATAGCGAGGGCGCGTGAGAGAGGGCGCGTGAGAGAGGGGGCGCAAGAGAGGGGGCCAGAGAGGGTGCGCGAGAGAGGGGGCCAGAGAGGGGGCGCGAGAGAGGGGGCCCGAGAGGGGGCGCGAGAGAGGGGGCCAGAGGGGAGGCGCGAGAGGGGGGCCAGAGAGGGGGCGCGAGAGGGGGCGCGTGAGAGAGTGGGCCAGAGAGGGCACGTGAGAGAGGGTGCGCGAGAAAGGGGATAGCGAGGGCGCGTGAGAGAGGGCGCGCAAGAGAGGGGGCGCAAGAGAGAGGGCCAGTGAGGGCGCGCGAGAGAGGGGGCCATGGAGGGGGCGCGAGAGAGGGGGCCAGAGAGGGCGCACGAGAGAGGGGGCCAGAGAGGGGGCGCGAGACGGGGCGCGCGTGAGAGGGGGCCAGAGAGGGCATGCGAGAGAGGGGGCCAGAGAGAGGGGGCCAGAGAGGGGGCGCGCGAGAGAGGGGGCCAGAGAGGGCATGTGAGAGAGGGGGCCAGAGAGAGGGGGCCAGAGAGGGGGCGCGAGAGAGGGGGCTAGAGAGGGGGCGCGAGAAAGGGGGCCAGAGAGGGGGCGCAAGAGGGGGCGAGCGAGAGAGTGGGCCAGAGAGGGAGCGTGAGAGAGGGCGCGCGAGGGAGGGGGCGCGAGAGAGGGGGCCAGAGAGGGCGCGTGAGAGAGGGCGCGCGAGAGAGGGGGCGCGAGAGAGGGGCCAGAGAGGGCGCGCGAGAGAGGGGGCCAGAGAGGGGCGCGAGAGAGGGGGCCAGAGAGGGGCGCGAGAGAGGGGGCCAGAGAGGGGGCGCGAGAGGGGGCGAGAGAGAGAGTGGGCCAGAGAGGGCGCGTGAGAGAGTGCGCGCGAGAGAGGGGGCGCGAGAGAGGGGGCCAGAGAGGGCGCACGAGAGAGGGGGCCAGAGAGGGGGCGCGAGAGAGGGGGCCAGAGTGGGTGCGTGAGAGAGTGCGCGCTAGAGAGGGGGCCAGAGAGGAAGCGTGAGAGAAGGTGCGCGTGAGAAAGGGCGCGAGAGAGGGGACCAGAGAGGGCGCACGAGAGAGTGGGCCAGAGAGGGGGAGCCGGAGAGAGGGGGCCAGAGAGGGCGCACGAGAGAGAGGTCCAGAGACGGGGCGCGAGAGAGGGGGCCAGAGAGGGCGCGTGAGAGAGGGCGGGCGAGAGAGGGGGCGCGAGAGAGGGGGCCAGTGAGGGCGCGCGAGAGAGGGGGCCAGAGAGGGGGCGCGAGAGAGGGGGCCAGAGAGGGGGCGCGAGAGGGGGCGCGCGAGAGAGGGGGCCAGAGAGGGCGCGTGAGAGAGGGCGCGCGAGAGAGGGGGCAGCGAGGGCGAGTGAGAGAGGGCGCGTGAGAGAGGGGGCGCAAGATAGGGGGCCAGAGAGGGTGCGCGAGAGAGGGGTTCCAGAGAGGGTGCGCGAGAGAGGGGGCCCGAGAGGGTGCGCGAGAGAGGGGGCCAGAGGGGGGGCGCGAGAGGGGGACCAGAGAGGTGCGCGAGAGAGGGGGCCAGAGAGGGCACGTGAGAGAGGGCGCGCGAGAGAGTGGGCCAGAGAGGGCGCGTGAGAGATGGTGCGCGACAGAGGGGGCGCGAGAGAGGTGGCCAGAGAGGGTGCGCGAGAGAGGGGGCCAGAGAGGGGGAGTGAGAGAGGGCGCGCGAGAGAGGGGGCGCGACAGAGGGGGCGCGAGAGAGGTGGCCAGAGAGGGGGCGCGAGAGAGGGGGCCAGAGAGGGGGCACGACAGAGGGGGCCAGAGAGGGGGCGCGAGAGAGGGGGCCAGAGAGGGCGCACGAGAGAGGGGGCCAGAGAGGGGGCGCGAGAGAGGGGGCCAGAGAGGGGGCGCGAGAGGGGGCGAGGGAGAGAGTGGGCCAGAGAGGGCGCGTGAGAGAGGGTGCGCGACAGAGGGGGCGCGAGAGAGGTGGCCAGAGATGGTGCACGAGAGAGGGGGCCAGACAGGGGGCACGAGAGAGGGGGCCAGAGAGGGGGCGCGAGGGAGGGGGCCAGAGAGTGCGCACGAGAGAGGGGGCCAGAGAGGGGGCGCGATAGGGGGCGAGAGAGAGAGTGGGCCAGAGAGGGCGCGTGAGGGAGGGTGCGCGTGAGAAAGGGCACGAGAGAGGGCGCCAGAGAGGGCGCACGAGAGAGTGGGCCAGAGAGGGCGCGCGAGAGAGGGGGCCAGAGAGGGGGCGCGAGAGAGGGGGCCAGAGGGGGGGCGCGAGAGGGGGGCCAGAGAGGGGGCGCGAGAGAGGGGGCCAGAGAGGGCACGTGAGAGAGGGCGCGCGAGAGAGGGGGCGCAAGAGAGAGGGCCAGTGAGGGCGCGCGAGAGAGGGGGCCATGGAGGGGGCACGAGAGAGGGGGCCAGAGAGGGCGCACGAGAGAGGGGGCCAGAGAGGGGGCGCGAGGGGGGGCGCACGTGAGAGGGGGCCAGAGAGGGCATGCGAGAGAGGGGGCCAGAGAGAGGGGGCCAGAGAGGGGGCGCGAGAGAGGGGGCGAGAGAGGGGGCGCGAGAGAGGGGGCCAGAGAGGGGGCGCAAGAGGGGGCGAGCGAGAGAGTGGGCCAGAGAGGGCGCGTGAGAGAGGGCGCGCGAGGGAGGGGGCGTGAGAGAGGGTGCGTGGGAGAGGGGGCGCGAGAGAGGGGGCCAGAGAGGGCGCGCGAGAGAGGGGGCCAGAGAGGGGGCACGAGAGAGGGGGCCAGAGAGGGGGCGCGAGAGAGGGGGCCAGAGAGGGGCGCGAGAGAGGGGGCCAGAGAGGGGGCGCGAGAGAGGGGGCCAGAGAGGGGGCGCGAGAGAGGGGGCCAGAGAGGGCGCACGAAAGAGGGGGCCAGAGAGGGGGCGCGAGAGAGGGGGCCAGAGTGGGCGCGTGAGAGAGTGCGCGCGAGAGAGGGGGCCAGAGAGGAAGCGTGAGAGAGGGTGCGCGTGAGAAAGGGCGCGAGAGAGGGGGCCAGAGAGGGCGCACGAGAGAGTGGGCCAGAGAGGGGGAGCGCGAGAGAGAGGGCCAGAGAGGGCGCACGAGAGAGGGGTCCAGAGACGGGGCGCGAGAGAGGGGGCCAGAGAGGGCGCGTGAGAGAGGGCGGGCGAGAGAGGGGGCGCGAGAGAGGGGGCCAGTGAGGGCGCGCGAGAGAGGGGGCCAGAGAGGGGGCGCGAGAGAGGGGGCCAGAGAGGCGCGGTGAGAGGGGGCGCGAGAGAGCGGGGGCCAGAGAGGGCACGTGAGAGAGGGTGCGCGAGAAAGGGGATAGCGAGGGCGCGTGAGAGAGGGCGCGTGAGAGAGGGGGCGCAAGAGAGGGGGCCAGAGAGGGTGCGCGAGAGAGGGGGCCAGAGAGGGGGCGCGAGAGAGGGGGCCCGAGAGGGGGCGCGAGAGAGGGGGCCAGAGGGGGGGCGCGAGAGGGGGGCCAGAGAGGGGGCGCGAGAGGGGGCGCGTGAGAGAGTGGGCCAGAGAGGGCACGTGAGAGAGGGTGCGCGAGAAAGGGGATAGCGAGGGCGCGTGAGAGAGGGCGCGCAAGAGAGGGGGCGCGAGAGAGGGGGCCAGAGAGGGGGCACGAGAGAGGGGGCCAGATAGGGGGCGCGAGAGAGGGGGCCAGAGAGGGCGCACGAGAGAGGGGGCCAGAGAGGGGGTGCGAGAGGGGGCGAGAGAGAGAGTGGGCCAGAGAGGGCGCGTGAGAGAGGGCGCGCGAGAGAGGGGGCGCGAGAGAGGGGGCCAGAGAGGGCGCGCGAGAGAGGGGGCCAGAGAGGGCGCGTGAGAGAGGGTGCGCGACAGCGGGGGCGCGAGAGAGGGGGCCAGAGAGGGGGCGCGAGAGAGGGGGCCAGAGAGGGGGCGCGAGAGAGGGGGCCAGAGAGGGGGCGCAAGAGAGGGGGCCAGAGAGGGCGCACGAGAGAGGGGGCCAGAGAGGGGGCGCGAGAGAGGGCGCGCGAGAGAGGGGGCGCGAGAGAGGGGGCCAGAGAGGGGGCGCGAAAGGGGTCGCGCGAGAGAGGGTGCCAGAGAGGCCGCGTGAGAGAGGGCACGCGAGAGAGGGGACCAGAGAGGGCACGTGAGAGATGGCGCGTGAGAGGGGGGGCGCGAGAGAGGGGGCCAGAGAGGGCGCACGAGAGAGGGGGCCAGAGAGGGGGCGCGAGAGGGGGCGCGCGAGAGAGGGGGCCAGAGAGGGCATGTGAGAGAGGGGGCCAGAGAGAGGGGGCCAGAGAGGGGGCGCGAGAGAGGGGGCTAGAGAGGGGGCGCGAGAGAGGGGGCCAGAGAGGGGGCGCAAGAGGGGGCGAGCGAGAGAGTGGGCCAGAGAGGGGGAGCGCGAGAGAGAGGGCCAGAGAGGGCGCACGAGAGAGGGGTCCAGAGACGGGGCGCGAGAGAGGGGGCCAGAGAGGGCGCGTGAGAGAGGGCGGGCGAGAGAGGGGGCGCGAGAGAGGGGGCCAGTGAGGGCGCGCGAGAGAGGGGGCCAGAGAGGGGGCGCGAGAGAGGGGGCCAGAGAGGCGCGGTGAGAGGGGGCGCGAGAGAGCGGGGGCCAGAGAGGGCACGTGAGAGAGGGTGCGCGAGAAAGGGGATAGCGAGGGCGCGTGAGAGAGGGCGCGTGAGAGAGGGGGCGCAAGAGAGGGGGCCAGAGAGGGTGCGCGAGAGAGGGGGCCAGAGAGGGGGCGCGAGAGAGGGGGCCCGAGAGGGGGCGCGAGAGAGGGGGCCAGAGGGGGGGCGCGAGAGGGGGGCCAGAGAGGGGGCGCGAGAGGGGGCGCGTGAGAGAGTGGGCCAGAGAGGGCACGTGAGAGAGGGTGCGCGAGAAAGGGGATAGCGAGGGCGCGTGAGAGAGGGCGCGCAAGAGAGGGGGCGCGAGAGAGGGGGCCAGAGAGGGGGCACGAGAGAGGGGGCCAGATAGGGGGCGCGAGAGAGGGGGCCAGAGAGGGCGCACGAGAGAGGGGGCCAGAGAGGGGGTGCGAGAGGGGGCGAGAGAGAGAGTGGGCCAGAGAGGGCGCGTGAGAGAGGGCGCGCGAGAGAGGGGGCGCGAGAGAGGGGGCCAGAGAGGGCGCGCGAGAGAGGGGGCCAGAGAGGGCGCGTGAGAGAGGGTGCGCGACAGCGGGGGCGCGAGAGAGGGGGCCAGAGAGGGGGCGCGAGAGAGGGGGCCAGAGAGGGGGCGCGAGAGAGGGGGCCAGAGAGGGGGCGCAAGAGAGGGGGCCAGAGAGGGCGCACGAGAGAGGGGGCCAGAGAGGGGGCGCGAGAGAGGGCGCGCGAGAGAGGGGGCGCGAGAGAGGGGGCCAGAGAGGGGGCGCGAAAGGGGTCGCGCGAGAGAGGGTGCCAGAGAGGCCGCGTGAGAGAGGGCACGCGAGAGAGGGGACCAGAGAGGGCACGTGAGAGATGGCGCGTGAGAGGGGGGGCGCGAGAGAGGGGGCCAGAGAGGGCGCACGAGAGAGGGGGCCAGAGAGGGGGCGCGAGAGGGGGCGCGCGAGAGAGGGGGCCAGAGAGGGCATGTGAGAGAGGGGGCCAGAGAGAGGGGGCCAGAGAGGGGGCGCGAGAGAGGGGGCTAGAGAGGGGGCGCGAGAGAGGGGGCCAGAGAGGGGGCGCAAGAGGGGGCGAGCGAGAGAGTGGGCCAGAGAGGGAGCGTGAGAGAGGGCGCGCGAGGGAGGGGGCGCGAGAGAGGGGGCCAGAGAGGGCGCGTGAGAGAGGGCGCGCGAGAGAGGGGGCCAGAGAGGGCGCGTGAGAGAGGGTGCGCGAGAGAGGGGGCGCGAGAGAGGGGGCCAGAGAGGGGGCACGAGAGAGGGGGCCGGAGAGGGGGCGCGAGAGAGGGGGCCAGAGAGGGGCGCGAGAGAGGGGGCCAGAGAGGGGGCGTGAGAGAGTGCGCGCTAGAGAGGGGGCCAGAGAGGAAGCGTGAGAGAAGGTGCGCGTGAGAAAGGGCGCGAGAGAGGGGACCAGAGAGGGCGCACGAGAGAGGGGTCCAGAGACGGGGCGCGAGAGAGGGGGCCAGAGAGGGCGCGTGAGAGAGGGCGGGCGAGAGAGGGGGCGCGAGAGAGGGGGCCAGTGAGGGCGCGCGAGAGAGGGGGCCAGAGAGGGGGCGCGAGAGAGGGGGCCAGAGAGGGGGCGCGAGAGGGGGCGCGCGAGAGAGGGGGCCAGAGAGGGCGCGTGAGAGAGGGCGCGCGAGAGAGGGGGCAGCGAGGGCGAGTGAGAGAGGGCGCGTGAGAGAGGGGGCGCAAGAGAGGGGGCCAGAGAGGGTGCGCGAGAGAGGGGTTCCAGAGAGGGGGCGCGAGAGAGGGGGCCCGAGAGGGTGCGCGAGAGAGGGGGCCAGAGGGGGGGCGCGAGAGGGGGACCAGAGAGGTGCGCGAGAGGGGGCGCGTGAGAGAGTGGGCCAGAGAGGGCACGTGAGAGAGGGCGCGCAAGAGAGGGGGCGCAAGAGAGAGGGCCAGTGAGGACGCGCGAGAGAGGGGGCGCAAGAGAGAGGGCCAGTGAGGGCGCGCGAGAGAGGGGGCCATGGAGGGGGCGCGAGAGAGGGGGCCAGAGAGGGCGCACGAGAGAGGGGGCCAGAGAGGGGGCGCGAGAGGGGGCGCGTGTGAGAGGGGGCCAGAGAGGGCATGCGAGAGAGGGGGCCAGAGAGAGGGGGCCAGAGAGGGGGCGCGAGAGAGGGGGCCAGAGAGGGGGCGCAATAGGGGGCGAGCGAGAGAGTGGGCCAGAGCGGGCGCGTGAGAGAGGGCGCGCGAGGGAGGGGGCGCGAGAGAGGGGGCCAGAGAGGGCGCGTGAGAGAGGGCGCGCGAGAGAGGGGGCCAGAGAGGGCGCGAGAGAGAGGGTGCGTGAGAGAGGGGTCGCGAGAGAGGGGGCCAGAGAGGGGGCGCGAGAGAGGGGGCCAGAGAGGGCGCACGAGAGAGGGGGCCAGAGAGGGGGCGCGAGAGAGGGCGCGCGAGAGAGGGGGCGCGAGAGAGGGGGCCAGAGAGGGGGCGCGAAAGGGGTCGCGCGAGAGAGGGTGCCAGAGAGGCCGCGTGAGAGAGGGCACGCGAGAGAGGGGACCAGAGAGGGCACGTGAGAGATGGCGCGTGAGAGGGGGGGCGCGAGAGAGGGGGCCAGAGAGGGCGCACGAGAGAGGGGGCCAGAGAGGGGGCGCAAGAGGGGGCGCGCGAGAGAGGGGGCCAGAGAGGGCATGTGAGAGAGGGGGCCAGAGAGAGGGGGCCAGAGAGGGGGCGCGAGAGAGGGGGCTAGAGAGGGGGCGCGAGAGAGGGGGCCAGAGAGGGGGCGCAAGAGGGGGCGAGCGAGAGAGTGGGCCAGAGAGGGAGCGTGAGAGAGGGCGCGCGAGGGAGGGGGCGCGAGAGAGGGGGCCAGAGAGGGCGCGTGAGAGAGGGCGCGCGAGAGAGGGAGCCAGAGAGGGCGCGTGAGAGAGGGGGCCAGAGAGGGGGCGCGAGAGGGGGCGCGCGAGAGAGGGGGCCAGAGAGGGCGTGCGAGAGAGGGGGCACGAGAGTGGGGGCCAGAGAGGGGGCACGAGAGAGGGGACCAGAGAGGGGGCGTGAGAGAGGGGGCCAGAGGGGGGGCACGAGAGGGGGCACGAGAGAGAGGGTGTGTGAGAGAGGGCGCGTAAGAGAGAGCGCGCGACAGAGGGGGCCAGAGAGGGGGCACGAGAGAGGGGGCCAGAGAGGGGGCGCGAGAGAGGGGGCCAGAGAGGGGGCGCGAGAGAGGGGGCCAGAGAGGGGGCGCGAGAGGGGGCGAGAGAGAGAGTGGGCCAGAGAGGGCGCGTGAGAGAGGGCGCGCGAGAGAGGGGGCGCGAGAGAGGGGGCCAGAGAGGGCGCGTGAGAGAGTGCGCGCGAGAGAGGGGGCCAGAGTGGGGGAGCGCGAGAGAGGGGGCCAGAGAGGGGGCGCGAGAGGGGGGGCCAGAGAAGGTGCGTGAGAGAGTGCGCGTGAGAGAGGGGGCCAGAGAGGACGCGTGAGAGAGGGTGCGCGTGAGAAGGGGCGCGAGAGAGGGGGCCAGAGAGGGCGCACGAGAGAGGGGGCCAGAGAGGGGGAGCGCGAGAGAGGGGGCCAGAGAGGGCGCACGAGAGAGGAGTCCAGAGACGGGGCGCGAGAGAGGGTGCCAGAGAGGGCGCGTGAGAGAGGGTGCGCGTGAGGAGGGGCGCGAGAGAGGGGGCCAGAGAGGGCGCACGAGAGAGGGGGCCAGAGAGGGGGAGCGCGAGAGAGGGGGCCAGAGAGGGCGCACGAGAAGGGGGCCAGAGAGGGGGAGCGCGACAGAGGGGGCCAGAGAGGGCGCACGAGAGTGGGGTCCAGAGACGGGGCGCGAGAGGGGGCGCCGAGAGAGGGGGCCAGAGATGGCGCGTCAGAGAGGGCGCGCGAGAGAGTGGGCCAGAGAGCGGGCGTGCGAGAGAGGGGGCCAGAGAGGGGGCGCGAGAGAGGGGGCCAGAGAGGGGGCGCGAGAGGGGGCGAGAGAGAGAGTGGGCCAGAGAGGGCGCGTGAGAGAGGGCGCGCGAGAGAGGGGGCGCGAGAGAGGGGGCCAGAGAGGGCGCACGAGAGAGGGGGCCAGAGAGGGGGCGCGAGAGAGGGGGCCAGAGAGGGCGCGTGAGAGAGTGCGCGCGAGAGAGGGCGCGCGAGAGAGGGGGCGCGAGAGAGGGGGCCAGAGAGGGCGTGCGAGAGAGGGGGCACGAGAGTGGGGGCCAGAGAGGGGGCACGAGAGAGGGGACCAGAGAGGGGGCGTGAGAGAGGGGGCCAGAGGGGGGGCACGAGAGGGGGCGCGAGAGAGAGGGTGTGTGAGAGAGGGCGCGTAAGAGAGAGCGCGCGACAGAGGGGGCCAGAGAGGGGGCACGAGAGAGGGGGCCAGAGAGGGGGCGCGAGAGAGGGGGCCAGAGAGGGGGCGCGAGAGAGGGGGCCAGAGAGGGGGCGCGAGAGGGGGCGAGAGAGAGAGTGGGCCAGAGAGGGCGCGTGAGAGAGGGCGCGCGAGAGAGGGGGCGCGAGAGAGGGGGCCAGAGAGGGCGCACGAGAGAGGGGGCCAGAGAGGGGGCGCGAGAGAGGGGGCCAGAGAGGGCGCGTGAGAGAGTGCGCGCGAGAGAGGGGGGCCAGAGTGGGGGAGCGCGAGAGAGGGGGCCAGAGAAGGGGCGCGAGAGGGGGGGCCAGAGAAGGTGCGTGAGAGAGTGCGCGTGAGAGAGGGGGCCAGAGAGGACGCGTGAGAGAGGGTGCGCGTGAGAAGGGGCGCGAGAGAGGGGGCCAGAGAGGGCGCACGAGAGAGGGGGCCAGAGAGGGGGAGCGCGAGAGAGGGGGCCAGAGAGGGCGCACGAGAGAGGAGTCCAGAGACGGGGCGCGAGAGAGGGTGCCAGAGAGGGGGCCAGAGAGGGCGCACGAGAGAGGGGGCCAGAGAGGGGGAGCGCGAGAGAGGGGGCCAGAGAGGGCGCACGAGAGTGGGGTCCAGAGACGGGGCGCGAGAGGGGGCGCCGAGAGAGGGGGCCAGAGATGGCGCGTCAGAGAGGGCGCGCGAGAGAGTGGGCCAGAGAGCGGGCGTGCGAGAGAGGGGGCCAGAGAGGGGGCGTGAGAGAGGGGGCCAGAGAGGGGGCGCGAGAGGGGGCGAGAGAGAGAGTGGGCCAGAGAGGGCGCGTGAGAGAGGGCGCGCAAGAGAGGGGGCGCGAGAGAGGGGGCCAGAGAGGGCGCACGAGAGAGGGGGCCAGAGAGGGGGCGCGAGAGAGGGGGCCAGAGAGGGCGCGTGAGAGAGTGCGCGCGAGAGAGGGGGCCAGAGTGGGGGAGAGCGAGAGAGGGGGCCAGAGAGGGCGCACGAGAGAGAGGGCCAGAGAGGGGGCGCGAGAGGGGGCGAGAGAGAGAGTGGGCCAGAGAGGGTGCGTGAGAGAGGGCGCGCGAGAGAGGGGGCGCGAGAGAGGGGGCCAGAGAGGGCGCACGAGAGAGGGGGCCAGAGAGGGGGCGCGAGAGAGGGGGCCAGAGAGGGGGCGTGAGAGAGGGAGCCAGAGAGGGGGCGAGAGAGAGAGTGGGCCAGAGAGGGCACGTGAGAGAGGGCGCGCGAGAGAGGGGGCGCGAGAGAGGGGGCCAGAGAGGGCGCACGAGAGAGGGGGCCAGAGTGGGGGCGCGAGAGAGGTGGCCAGAGAGGGCGCGTGAGAGAGTGCGCGCGAGAGAGGGGGCCAGAGTGGGGGAGCGCGAGAGAGGGGGCCAGAGAGGGGGCGCGAGAGGGGGGGCCAGAGAAGGTGCGTGAGAGAGTGCGCGTGAGAGAGGGGGCCAGAGAGGACGCGTGAGAGAGGGTGCGCGTGAGAAGGGGCGCGAGAGAGGGGGCCAGAGAGGGCGCACGAGAGAGGGGGCCAGAGAGGGGGAGCGCGAGAGAGGGGGCCAGAGAGGGCGCACGAGAGAGGAGTCCAGAGACGGGGCGCGAGAGAGGGTGCCAGAGAGGGCGCGTGAGAGAGGGCGGGCGAGAGAGGGGGCGTGTGAGATGGGGCCAGTGAGGGCGCGCGAGAGAGGGGGCCAGATAGGGGGCGCGAGAGAGGGGACCAGAGAGGGGGCGCGAGAGGGGGCGCGCGAGAAAGGGGGCCAGAGAGGGCGCGTGAGAGAGGGCGCGCGAGAGAGGGGGCAGCGAGGGCGCGTGAGAGAGGGTGCGTGAGAGAGGGGGCGCAAGAGAGGGGGCCAGAGAGGGTGCGCGAGAGAGGGGGCGCGAGAGAGGGGGCCAGAGAGGGCGCACGAGAGAGGGGGCCAGAGAGGGGGCGCGAGAGAGGGGGCCAGAGAGGGCGCGTGAGAGAGTGCGCGCGAGAGAGGGGGCCAGAGTGGGGGAGCGCGAGAGAGGGGGCCAGAGAGGGCGCACGAGAGAGAGGGTCAGAGAGGGGGCGCGAGAGGGGGCGCCCGAGAGAGGGGGCCAGAGAGGGTGCGTGAGAGAGGGTGCGCGAGAGAGGGGGCCATAGAGAGGGGGCCAGTGAGAGGGCGCGTGAGAGAGGGGGCCAGAGAGGGGGCGCGAGAGAGGGGGCCAGAGAAGGTGCGTGAGAGAGTGCGCGTGAGAGAGGGGGCCAGAGAGGACGCGTGAGAGAGGGTGCGCGTGAGAAGGGGCGCGAGAGAGGGGGCCAGAGAGGGCGCACGAGAGAGGGGGCCTGAGAGGGTGAGCGCGAGAGAGGGGGCCAGAGAGGGCGCACGAGAGTGGGGTCCAGAGACGGGGCGCGAGAGGGGGCGCCGAGAGAGGGGGCCAGAGAGGGCGCGTCAGAGAGGGCGCGCGAGAGAGTGGGCCAGAGAGCGGGCGTGCGAGAGAGGGGGCCAGAGAGGGGGCGCGAGAGAGGGGGCCAGAGAGGGGCGCGAGAGAGGGGGCCAGAGAGGGGGCGCGAGAGGGGGCGAGAGAGAGAGTGGGCCAGAGAGGGCGCGTGAGAGAGGGCGCGCGAGAGAGGGGGCGCGAGAGAGGGGGCCAGAGAGGGCGCACGAGAGAGGGGGCCAGAGAGGGGGCGCGAGAGAGGGGGCCAGAGAGGGCGCGTGAGAGAGTGCGCGCGAGAGAGGGGGCGCGAGAGAGGGGGCGCGAGAGAGGGGGCCAGAGAGGGCGTGCGAGAGAGGGGGCCGGAGAGAGGGGGCCAGAGAGGGGGCGCGAGAGAGGGGGCCAGAGAGGGGGCGCAATAGGGGGCGAGCGAGAGAGTGGGCCAGAGCGGGCGCGTGAGAGAGGGCGCGCGAGGGAGGGGGCGCGAGAGAGGGGGCCAGAGAGGGCGCGTGAGAGAGGGCGCGCGAGAGAGGGGGCCAGAGAGGGCGCGAGAGAGAGGGTGCGTGAGAGAGGGGTCGCGAGAGAGGGGGCCAGAGAGGGGGCGCGAGAGAGGGGGCCAGAGAGGGCGCACGAGAGAGGGGGCCAGAGAGGGGGCGCGAGAGAGGGCGCGCGAGAGAGGGGGCGCGAGAGAGGGGGCCAGAGAGGGGGCGCAAAAGGGGTCGCGCGAGAGAGGGTGCCAGAGAGGCCGCGTGAGAGAGGGCACGCGAGAGAGGGGACCAGAGAGGGCACGTGAGAGATGGCGCGTGAGAGGGGGGGCGCGAGAGAGGGGGCCAGAGAGGGCGCACGAGAGAGGGGGCCAGAGAGGGGGCGCGAGAGGGGGCGCGCGAGAGAGGGGGCCAGAGAGGGCATGTGAGAGAGGGGGCCAGAGAGAGGGGGCCAGAGAGGGGGCGCGAGAGAGGGGGCTAGAGAGGGGGCGCGAGAGAGGGGGCCAGAGAGGGGGCGCAAGAGGGGGCGAGCGAGAGAGTGGGCCAGAGAGGGAGCGTGAGAGAGGGCGCGCGAGGGAGGGGGCGCGAGAGAGGGGGCCAGAGAGGGCGCGTGAGAGAGGGCGCGCGAGAGAGGGAGCCAGAGAGGGCGCGTGAGAGAGGGGGCCAGAGAGGGGGCGCGAGAGGGGGCGCGCGAGAGAGGGGGCCAGAGAGGGCGTGCGAGAGAGGGGGCACGAGAGTGGGGGCCAGAGAGGGGGCACGAGAGAGGGGACCAGAGAGGGGGCGTGAGAGAGGGGGCCAGAGGGGGGGCACGAGAGGGGGCACGAGAGAGAGGGTGTGTGAGAGAGGGCGCGTAAGAGAGAGCGCGCGACAGAGGGGGCCAGAGAGGGGGCACGAGAGAGGGGGCCAGAGAGGGGGCGCGAGAGAGGGGGCCAGAGAGGGGGCGCGAGAGAGGGGGCCAGAGAGGGGGCGCGAGAGGGGGCGAGAGAGAGAGTGGGCCAGAGAGGGCGCGTGAGAGAGGGCGCGCGAGAGAGGGGGCGCGAGAGAGGGGGCCAGAGAGGGCGCGTGAGAGAGTGCGCGCGAGAGAGGGGGCCAGAGTGGGGGAGCGCGAGAGAGGGGGCCAGAGAGGGGGCGCGAGAGGGGGGGCCAGAGAAGGTGCGTGAGAGAGTGCGCGTGAGAGAGGGGGCCAGAGAGGACGCGTGAGAGAGGGTGCGCGTGAGAAGGGGCGCGAGAGAGGGGGCCAGAGAGGGCGCACGAGAGAGGGGGCCAGAGAGGGGGAGCGCGAGAGAGGGGGCCAGAGAGGGCGCACGAGAGAGGAGTCCAGAGACGGGGCGCGAGAGAGGGTGCCAGAGAGGGCGCGTGAGAGAGGGTGCGCGTGAGGAGGGGCGCGAGAGAGGGGGCCAGAGAGGGCGCACGAGAAGGGGGCCAGAGAGGGGGGAGCGCGAGAGAGGGGGCCAGAGAGGGCGCACGAGAGTGGGGTCCAGAGACGGGGCGCGAGAGGGGGCGCCGAGAGAGGGGGCCAGAGATGGCGCGTCAGAGAGGGCGCGCGAGAGAGTGGGCCAGAGAGCGGGCGTGCGAGAGAGGGGGCCAGAGAGGGGGCGCGAGAGAGGGGGCCAGAGAGGGGGCGCGAGAGGTGGCGAGAGAGAGAGTGGGCCAGAGAGGGCGCGTGAGAGAGGGCGCGCGAGAGAGGGGGCGCGAGAGAGGGGGCGCGAGAGAGGGGGCCAGAGAGGGCGTGCGAGAGAGGGGGCCAGAGAGGGCGCGTGGGAGAGTGCGCGCGAGAGAGGGCGCGCGAGAGAGGGGGCGCGAGAGAGGGGGCCAGAGAGGGCGTGCGAGAGAGGGGGCACGAGAGTGGGGGCCAGAGAGGGGGCACGAGAGAGGGGACCAGAGAGGGGGCGTGAGAGAGGGGGCCAGAGGGGGGGCACGAGAGGGGGCGCGAGAGAGAGGGTGTGTGAGAGAGGGCGCGTAAGAGAGAGCGCGCGACAGAGGGGGCCAGAGAGGGGGCACGAGAGAGGGGGCCAGAGAGGGGGCGCGAGAGAGGGGGCCAGAGAGGGGGCGCGAGAGAGGGGGCCAGAGAGGGGGCGCGAGAGGGGGCGAGAGAGAGAGTGGGCCAGAGAGGGCGCGTGAGAGAGGGCGCGCGAGAGAGGGGGCGCGAGAGAGGGGGCCAGAGAGGGCGCACGAGAGAGGGGGCCAGAGAGGGGGCGCGAGAGAGGGGGCCAGAGAGGGCGCGTGAGAGAGTGCGCGCGAGAGAGGGGGCCAGAGTGGGGGAGCGCGAGAGAGGGGGCCAGAGAGGGGGCGCGAGAGGGGGGGCCAGAGAAGGTGCGTGAGAGAGTGCGCGTGAGAGAGGGGGCCAGAGAGGACGCGTGAGAGAGGGTGCGCGTGAGAAGGGGCGCGAGAGAGGGGGCCAGAGAGGGGGAGCGCGAGAGAGGGGGCCAGAGAGGGCGCACGAGAGAGGAGTCCAGAGACGGGGCGCGAGAGAGGGTGCCAGAGAGGGCGCGTGAGAGAGGGTGCGCGTGAGGAGGGTCGCGAGAGAGGGGGCCAGAGAGGGCGCACGAGAGAGGGGGCCAGAGAGGGGGAGCGCGAGAGAGGGGGCCAGAGAGGGCGCACGAGAGTGGGGTCCAGAGACGGGGCGCGAGAGGGGGCGCCGAGAGAGGGGGCCAGAGATGGCGCGTCAGAGAGGGCGCGCGAGAGAGTGGGCCAGAGAGCGGGCGTGCGAGAGAGGGGGCCAGAGAGGGGGCGTGAGAGAGGGGGCCAGAGAGGGGGCGCGAGAGGGGGCGAGAGAGAGAGTGGGCCAGAGAGGGCGCGTGAGAGAGGGGGCCAGAGAGGGGGCGCGAGAGAGGGGGCCAGAGAGGGCGCGTGAGAGAGTGCGCGCGAGAGAGGGGGCCAGAGTGGGGGAGAGCGAGAGAGGGGGCCAGAGAGGGCGCACGAGAGAGAGGGCCAGAGAGGGGGCGCGAGAGGGGGCGAGAGAGAGAGTGGGCCAGAGAGGGCGCGTGAGAGAGGGCGCGCGAGAGAGGGGGCGCGAGAGAGGGGGCCAGAGAGGGCGCACGAGAGAGGGGGCCAGAGAGGGGGCGCGAGAGAGGGGGCCAGAGAGGGGGCGCGAGAGAGGGAGCCAGAGAGGGGGCGAGAGAGAGAGTGGGCCAGAGAGGGCACGTGAGAGAGGGCGCGCGAGAGAGGGGGCGCGAGAGAGGGGGCCAGAGAGGGCGCACGAGAGAGGGGGCCAGAGTGGGGGCGCGAGAGAGGTGGCCAGAGAGGGCGCGTGAGAGAGTGCGCGCGAGAGAGGGGAGGCCAGAATGGGGGAGCGCGAGAGAGGGGGCCAGAGAGGGGGCGCGAGAGGGGGGGCCAGAGAAGGTGCGTGAGAGAGTGCGCGTGAGAGAGGGGGCCAGAGAGGACGCGTGAGAGAGGGTGCGCGTGAGAAGGGGCGCGAGAGAGGGGGCCAGAGAGGGCGCACGAGAGAGGGGGCCTGAGAGGGGGAGCGCGAGAGAGGGGGCCAGAGAGGGCGCACGAGAGTGGGGTCCAGAGACGGGGCGCGAGAGGGGGCGCCGAGAGAGGGGGCCAGAGATGGCGCGTCAGAGAGGGCGCGCGAGAGAGTGGGCCAGAGAGCGGGCGTGCGAGAGAGGGGGCCAGAGAGGGGGCGCGAGAGAGGGGGCCAGAGAGGGGCGCGAGAGAGGGGGCCAGAGAGGGGGCGCGAGAGGGGGCGCGCGAGAGAGGGGGCCAGAGAGGGGGCGCGAGAGAGGGGGCCAGAGAGGGCACGTGAGAGAGGGCGCGCGAGAGAGGGGGCGCGAGAGAGGGGGCGCGAGAGAGGGGGCGCGAGAGAGGGGGCGCGAGAGAGGGGGCCAGAGAGGGCGCACGAGAGAGGGGGCCAGAGAGGGGGCGCGAGAGAGGGGGCCAGAGAGGGCGCGTGAGAAAGTGCGCGCGAGAGAGGGGGCCAGCGTGGGGGAGCGCGAGAGAGGGGGCCAGAGAGGGCGCACGAGAGAGAGGGTCAGAGAGGTGGCGCGAGAGGGGGCGCACGAGAGAGGGGGCCAGAGAGGGCGCGTGAGAGAGGGTGCGCGAGAGAGGGGGCCATAGAGAGGGGGCCATTGAGAGGGCGCGTGAGAGAGGGGGCCAGAGAGGGGGCGCGAGAGAGGGGGCCAGAGAAGGTGCGTGAGAGAGTGCGCGTGAGAGAGGGGGCCAGAGAGGACGCGTGAGAGAGGGTGCGCGTGAGAAGGGGCGCGAGAGAGGGGGCCAGAGAGGGCGCACGAGAGAGGGGGCCTGAGGGGGCGAGCGCGAGAGAGGGGGCCAGAGAGGGCGCACGAGAGAGGGGTCCAGAGACGGGGCGCGAGAGGGGGCGCCGAGAGGGGGCCAGAGAGGGCGCGTCAGAGAGGGCGCGCGAGAGAGTGGGCCAGTGAGCGGGCGCGCGAGAGAGGGGGCCAGAGAGGGCGCGTGTTTGAGGGCGCGTGAGAGAGGGGGCCAGAGAGGGCGCGTGAGAGCGTGCGGGCGAGAGAGGGGGCGCGAGAGAGGGGGCCAGTGAGGGCGCGCGAGAGAGGGGGCCAGAGAGGGGGCGCGAGAGGGGGCGCGCGAGAGAGGGGGCCAGAGAGGGGGGCGCGAGCGAGGGGGCCAGAGAGGGCACGTGAGAGAGGGCGCGCGAGAGAGGGGGCGCGAGAGAGGGGGCCAGAGAGGGGGCGCGAGGGAGGGAGCCAGAGAGGGCGCGTGAGAGAGTGCGCGCGAGAGAGGGGGCCAGAGTGGGGGAGCGCGAGAGAGGGGGCCAGAGAGGGCGCACGCGAGAGAGGGCCAGAGAGGGGGCGCGAGAGGGGGCGCACGAGAGAGGGGGCCAGAGAGGGCGCGTGAGTGAGGGCGCACGAGAGAGGGGGCCAGAGAGGGGGCGCGAGAGAGGGGGCCAGAGAGGGCGCGTGAGAGAGTGCGCGCGAGAGAGGGGGCCAGAGAGGGCGCACGAGAGAGGGGGCCTGAGAGGGCGAGCGCGAGAGAGGGGGCCAGAGAGGGCGCACGAGAGAGGGGTCCAGAGACGGGGCGCGAGAGGGGGCGCCGAGAGGGGGCCAGAGAGGGCGCGTCAGAGAGGGCGCGCGAGAGAGTGGGCCAGAGAGCGGGGCGCGCGAGAGAGGGGGCCAGAGAGGGCGCGTGTTTGAGGGCGCGTGAGAGAGGGGGCCAGAGAGGGCGCGTGAGAGCGTGCGGGCGAGAGAGGGGGCGCGAGAGAGGGGGCCAGTGAGGGCGCGCGAGAGAGGGGGCCAGAGAGGGGGCGCGAGAGAGGGGGCCAGAGAGGGGGCGCGAGAGGGGGCGCGCGAGAGAGGGGGCCAGAGAGGGGGCGCGAGAGAGGGGGCCAGAGAGGGCACGTGAGAGAGGGCGCGCGAGAGAGGGGGCGCGAGAGAGGGGTCCAGAGAGGGGGCGCGAGGGAGGGAGCCAGAGAGGGCGCGTGAGAGAGTGCGCGCGAGAGAAGGGGCCGGAGAGGGCGCACAAGAGAGAGGGCCAGAGAGGGGGCGCGAGAGGGGGCGCACGAGAGAGGGGGCCAGAGAGGGCGCGTGAGAGAGGGTGTGCGAGAGAGGGGGCCATAGAGAGGGGGCCAGTGAGAGGGCGCGAGAATGGGGCCAGAGAAGGTGCGTGAGAGAGTGCGCGTGAGAGAGGGGGCCAGAGAGGGCGCGTGAGAGAGTGCGCGCGAGAGAGGGGGCCCGAGAGGCGGCGCGAGAGAGGGGGGCAGAGAGGGGGCGCAAGAGGGGGCGAGCGAGAGAGTGGGCCAGAGAGGACGCGTGAGAGAGGGCGCGCGAGGGAGGGGGCGCGAGAGAGGGCGCCAGACAGGGGGCGAGAGATGGGGCGCGAGAGAGTGGGCCAGAGAGGGGGCCAGAGAGGGGGCACGCGAGAGAGGGGGCCAGAGAGGGTGCGGGAGAGGGGGCGTGTGAGAGAGGGCGCGCGAGAGAGGGGGCGCGAGAGAGGGGGCCAGAGAGGGCGTGCGAGAGAGGGGGCACGAGAGTGGGGGCCAGAGAGGGGGCACGAGAGAGGGGACCAGAGAGGGGGCGTGAGAGAGGGGGCCAGAGGGGGGGCACGAGAGGGGGCGCGAGAGAGAGGGTGTGTGAGAGAGGGCGCGTAAGAGAGAGCGCGCGACAGAGGGGGCCAGAGAGGGGGCACGAGAGAGGGGGCCAGAGAGGGGGCGCGAGAGAGGGGGCCAGAGAGGGCGTGCGAGAGAGGGGGCACGAGAGTGGGGGCCAGAGAGGGGGCACGAGAGAGGGGGCCAGAGAGGGGGCGTGAGAGAGGGGGCCAGAGGGGGGGCACGAGAGGGGGCGCGAGAGAGAGGGTGTGTGAGAGAGGGCGCGTAAGAGAGAGCGCGCGACAGAGGGGGCCAGAGAGGGGGCACGAGAGAGGGGGCCAGAGAGGGGGCGCGAGAGAGGGGGCCAGAGAGGGGGCGCGAGAGAGGGGGCCAGAGAGGGGGCGCGAGAGGGGGCGAGAGAGAGAGTGGGCCAGAGAGGGCGCGTGAGAGAGGGCGCGCGAGAGAGGGGGCGCGAGAGAGGGGGCCAGAGAGGGCGCACGAGAGAGGGGGCCAGAGAGGGGGCGCGAGAGAAGGGGCCAGAGAGGGCGCGTGAAAGAGTGCGCGCGTGAGAGGGGGCCAGAGTGGGGGAGAGCGAGAGAGCGGGCCAGAGAGGGCGCACGAGAGAGAGGGCCAGAGAGGGGGCGCGAGAGGGGGCGCACGAGTGAGGGGGCCAGAGAGGGCGCGTGAGAGAGGGCGCGCGAGAGAGTGGGCGCGAGAGAGGGGGCCAGAGAGGGCGCACGAGAGAGGGGGCCAGAGAGGGGGCGCGAGAGAGGGGGCCAGAGAGGGCGCGTGAGAGAGTGCGCGCGAGAGAGGGGGCCAGAGTGGGGGAGAGCGAGAGAGGGTGCGCGTGAGAAGGGGCGCGAGAGAGGGGGCCAGAGAGGGCGCACGAGAGAGGGGGCCTGAGAGGGCGAGCGCGAGAGAGGGGGCCAGAGAGGGCGCACGAGAGAGGGGTCCAGAGACGGGGCGCGAGAGGGGGCGCCGAGAGGGGGCCAGAGAGGGCGCGTCAGAGAGGGCGCGCGAGAGAGTGGGCCAGAGAGCGGGCGCGCGAGAGAGGGGGCCAGAGAGGGCGCGTGTTTGAGGGCGCGTGAGAGAGGGGGCCAGAGAGGGCGCGTGAGAGCGTGCGGGCGAGAGAGGGGGCGCGAGAGAGGGGGCCAGTGAGGGCGCGCGAGAGAGGGGGCCAGAGAGGCGGCGCGAGAGAGGGGGCCAGAGAGGGGGCGCGAGAGGGGGCGCGCGAGAGAGGGGGCCAGAGAGGGGGCGCGAGAGAGGGGGCCAGAGAGGGCACGTGAGAGAGGGCGCGCGAGAGAGGGGGCGCGAGAGAAGGGGCCAGAGAGGGGGCGCGAGGGAGGGAGCCAGAGAGGGCACGTGAGAGAGTGCGCGCGAGAGAGGGGGCCAGAGTGGGGGAGCGCGAGAGAGGGGGCCAGAGAGGGCGCACGAGAGAGAGGGCCAGAGAGGGGGCGCGAGAGGGGGCGCACGAGAGAGGGGGCCAGAGAGGGCGCGTGTGAGAGGGTGCGCGAGAGAGGGGGCCATAGAGAGGGGGCCAGTGAGAGGGCGCGCGAGAGAGGGGGCCAGAGAAGGGGCGCGAGAGAGGGGGCCAGAGAAGGTGCGTGAGAGAGTGCGCGTGAGAGAGGGGGCCAGAGAGGACGCGTGAGAGAGGGTGCGCGTGAGAAGGGGCGCGAGAGAGGAGGCCAGAGAGGGCGCACGAGAGAGGGGGCCTGAGAGGGCGAGCGCGAGAGAGCGGGCCAGAGAGGGCGCACGAGAGAGGGGTCCAGAGACGGGGCGCGAGAGGGGGCGCCGAGAGGGGGCCAGAGAGGGCGCGTCAGAGAGGGCGCGCGAGAGAGTGGGCCAGAGAGCGGGCGCGCGAGAGAGGGGGCCAGAGAGGGCGCGTGTTTGAGGGCTCGTGAGAGAGGGGGCCAGAGAGGGCGCGTGAGAGAGGGGGCCAGAGAGGGGGCGCGAGAGAGGGGGCCAGAGAGGGGGCGCGAGAGGGGGCGCGAGAGAGGGGGCCAGTGAGGGCGCGCGAGAGAGGGGGCCAGAGAGGGGGCGCGAGAGAGGGGGGCAGAGAGGGGGCGCGAGAGGGGGCGCGCGAGAGAGGGGGCCAGAGAGGGGGCGCGAGAGAGGGGGCCAGAGAGGGCACATGAGAGAGGGCGCGCGAGAGAGGGGGCGCGAGAGAGGGGGCCAGAGAGGGCGCACGAGAGAGGGGGCCAGAGAGGGGGCGCGAGAGAGCGAGCCAGAGAGGGCGCGTGAGAGAGTGCGCGCGAGAGAGGGGGCCAGAGTGGGGGAGCGCGAGAGAGGGGGCCAGAGAGGGCGCACGAGAGAGAGGGCCAGAGAGGGGGCGCGAGAGGGGGCGCACGAGAGAGGGGGCCAGAGAGGGCGCGTGAGAGAGGGTGCGCGAGAGAGGGGGCCATAGAGAGGGGGCCAGTGAGAGGGCGCGCGAGAGAGGGGGCCAGAGAAGGGGCGCGAGAGAGGGGGCCAGAGAAGGTGCGTGAGAGAGTGCGCGTGAGAGAGGGGGCCAGAGAGGACGCGTGAGAGAGGGTGCGCGTGAGAAGGGGCGCAAGAGAGGAGGCCAGAGAGGGCGCACGAGAGAGGGGGCCTGAGAGGGTGAGCGCGAGAGAGCGGGCCAGAGAGGGCGCACGAGAGAGGGGTCCAGAGACGGGGCGCGAGAGGGGGCGCCGAGAGGGGGCCAGAGAGGGCGCGTCAGAGAGGGCGCGCGAGAGAGTGGGCCAGAGAGCGGGCGCGCGAGAGAGGGGGCCAGAGAGGGCGCGTGTTTGAGGGCGCGTGAGAGAGGGGGCCAGAGAGGGCGCGTGAGAGCTTGCGGGCGAGAGAGGGGGCGGGAGAGAGGGGGCCAGTGAGGGCGCGCGAGAGAGGGGGCCAGAGAGGGCGCACGATAGAGAGGGCCAGAGAGGGGGCGCGAGAGGGGGCGCACGAGAGAGGGGGCCAGAGAGGGCGCGTGAGTGAGGGCGCACGAGAGAGGGGGCCAGAGAGGGGGCGCGAGAGAGGGGGCCAGAGAGGGCGCGTGAGAGAGTGCGCGCGAGAGAGGGGGCCCGAGAGGCGGCGCGAGAGAGGGGGGCAGAGAGGGGGCGCAAGAGGGGGCGAGCGAGAGAGTGCGCCCGAGAGGACGCGTGAGAGAGGGCGCGCGAGGGAGGGGGCGCGAGAGAGGGGGCCAGACAGGGGGCCAGAGAGGGGGCACGCGAGAGAGGGGGCCGGAGAGGGTGCGGGAGAGGGGGCGTGTGAGAGAGGGCGCGCGAGAGAGGGGGCGCGGGAGAGGGGGCCATAGAGAGGGGGCCAGTGAGAGGGCGCGCGAGAGAGGGGGCCAGAGAAGGGGCGCGAGAGAGGGGGCCAGAGAAGGTGCGTGAGAGAGTGCGCGTGAGAGAGGGGGCCAGAGAGGACGCGTGAGAGAGGGTGCGCGTGAGAAGGGGCGCGAGAGAGGAGGCCAGAGAGGGCGCACGAGAGAGGGGGCCTGAGAGGGCGAGCGCGAGAGAGGGGGCCAGAGAGGGCGCACGAGAGAGGGGTCCAGAGACGGGGCGCGAGAGGGGGCGCCGAGAGGGGGCCAGAGAGGGCGCGTCAGAGAGGGCGCGCGAGAGAGTGGGCCAGAGAGCGGGCGCGCGAGAGAGGGGGCCAGAGAGGGCGCGTGTTTGAGGGCGCGTGAGAGAGGGGGCCAGAGAGGGCGCGTGAGAGCTTGCGGGCGAGAGAGGGGGCGCGAGAGAGGGGGCCAGTGAGGGCGCGCGAGAGAGGGGGCCAGAGAGGGGGCGCGAGAGAGGGGGCCAGAGAGGGCGTGCGAGAGAGGGGGCACGAGAGTGGGGGCCAGAGAGGGGGCACGAGAGAGGGGGCCAGAGAGGGGGCGTGAGAGAGGGGGCCAGGGGGGGTCACGAGAGGGGGAGCGAGAGAGAGGGTGTGTGAGAGAGGGCGCGTAAGAGAGAGCGCGCGACAGAGGGGGCCAGAGAGGGGGCACGAGAGAGGGGGCCAGAGAGGGGGCGCGAGAGAGGGGGCCAGAGAGGGGGCGCGAGAGGGGGCGAGAGAGAGAGTGGGCCAGAGAGGGCGCGTGAGAGAGGGCGCGCGAGAGAGGGGGCGCGAGAGAGGGGGCCAGAGAGGGCGCACGAGAGAGGGGGCCAGAGAGGGGGGCGCGAGAGAGGGGGCCAGAGAGGGCGCGTGAGAGAGGGCGGGCGAGAGAGGGGGCGTGAGAGAGGGGGCCAGTGAGGGCGCGCGAGAGAGGGGGCCAGATATGGGCCGCGAGAGAGGGGGCCAGAGACGGGGCGCGAGAGGGGGCGCGTGAGAAAGGGGGCCAGAGAGGGCGCGTGAGAGAGGGCGCGCGAGAGAGGGGGCAGCGAGGGCGCGTGAGAGAGAGCGCGTGAGAGAGGGGGCGCAAGAGAGGGGGCCAGAGAGGGTGCGCGAGAGAGGGGGCGCGAGAGAGGGGGCCAGAGAGGGCGCACGAGAGAGGGGGCCAGAGAGGGGGCGCGAGAGAGGGGGCCAGAGAGGGCGCGTGAGAGAGTGCGCGCGAGAGAGGGGGCCAGAGAGGGGGCGCGAGAGAGCGAGCCAGAGAGGGCGCGTGAGAGAGTGCGCGCGAGAGAGGGGGCCAGAGTTGGGGAGCGCGAGAGAGGGGGCCAGAGAGGGCGCACGAGAGAGAGGGTCAGAGAGGGGGCGCGAGAGGGGGCGCACGAGAGAGGGGGCCAGAGAGGGTGCGTGAGAGAGGGTGCGCGAGAGAGGGGGCCATAGAGAGGGGGCCAGTGAGAGGGCGCGTGAGAGAGGGGGCCAGAGAGGGGGCGCGAGAGAGGGGGCCAGAGAAGGTGCGTGAGAGAGTGCGCGTGAGAGAGGGGGCCAGAGAGGACGCGTGAGAGAGGGTGCGCGTGAGAAGGGGCGCGAGAGAGGGGGCCAGAGAGGGGGCGCGAGCGACGGGGACAGTGAGGGGGAGCGCGAGAGAGGGGGCCAGAGAGGGCGCACGAGAGAGGGGTCCAGAGACGGGGCGCGAGAGTGGGCGCCGAGAGAGGGGGCCAGAGATGGCGCGTCAGAGAGGGCGCGCGAGAGAGTGGGCCAGAGAGCGGGCGTGCGAGAGAGGGGGCCAGAGAGGGGCGCGAGAGAGGGGGCCAGAGAGGGGGCGCGAGAGGGGGCGCGCGAGAGAGGGGGCCAGAGAGGGGGCGCGAGAGAGGGGGCCAGAGAGGGCACGTGAGAGAGGGCGCGCGAGAGAGGGGGCGCGAGAGAGGGGGCCAGAGAGGGCGCACGAGAGAGGGGGCCAGAGAGGGGGCGCAAGAGAGCGAGCCAGAGAGGGCGCGTGAGAGAGTGCGCGCGAGAGAGGGGGCCAGAGTGGGGGAGCGCGAGAGAGGGGGCCAGAGAGGGCGCACGATAGAGAGGGCCAGAGAGGGGGCGCGAGAGGGGGCGCACGAGAGAGGGGGCCAGAGAGGGCGCGTGAGTGAGGGCGCACGAGAGAGGGGGCCAGAGAGGGGGCGCGAGAGAGGGGGCCAGAGAGGGCGCGTGAGAGAGTGCGCGCGAGAGAGGGGGCCCGAGAGGCGGCGCGAGAGAGGGGGGCAGAGAGGGGGCGCAAGAGGGGGCGAGCGAGAGAGTGGGCCAGAGAGGACGCGTGAGAGAGGGCGCGCGAGGGAGGGGGCGCGAGAGAGGGGGCCAGAGAGGGCGCACGAGAGAGGGAGCGAGAGAGAGGGTGTGTGAGAGAGGGCGCGTAAGAGAGAGCGCGCGACAGAGGGGGCCAGAGAGGGGGCACGAGAGAGGGGGCCAGAGAGGGGGCGCGAGAGAGGGGGCGCGAGAGAGGGGGCCAGAGAGGGGGCGCGAGAGGGGGCGAGAGAGAGAGTGGGCCAGAGAGGGCGCGTGAGAGAGGGCGCGCGAGAGAGGGGGCGCGAGAGAGGGGGCCAGAGAGGGCGCACGAGAGAGGGGGCCAGAGAGGGGGCGCGAGAGAGGGGGCCAGAGAGGGCGCGTGAGAGAGGGCGGGCGAGAGAGGGGGCGTGAGAGAGGGGGCCAGTGAGGGCGCGCGAGAGAGGGGGCCAGATATGGGGCGCGAGAGAGGGGGCCAGAGAGGTGGCGCGAGAGGGGGCGCGCGAGAAAGGGGGCCAGAGAGGGCGCGTGAGAGAGGGCGCGCGAGAGAGGGGGCAGCGAGGGCGCGTGAGAGAGGGCGCGTGACAGAGGGGGCGCAAGAGAGGGGGCCAGAGAGGGTGCGCGAGAGAGGGGGCGCGAGAGAGGGGGCCAGAGAGGGCGCACGAGAGAGGGGGCCAGAGAGGGGGCGCGAGAGAGGGGGCCAGAGAAGGTGCGTGAGAGAGTGCGCGTGAGAGAGGGGGCCAGAGAGGACGCGTGAGAGAGGGTGCGCGTGAGAAGGGGCGCGAGAGAGGGGGCCAGAGAGGGCGCACGAGAGAGGGGGCCTGAGAGGGGGAGCGCGAGAGAGGGGGCCAGAGAGGGCGCACGAGAGTGGGGTCCAGAGACGGGGCGCGAGAGGGGGCGCCGAGAGAGGGGGCCAGAGATGGCGCGTCAGAGAGGGCGCGCGAGAGAGTGGGCCAGAGAGCGGGCGTGCGAGAGAGGGGGCCAGAGAGGGGGCGCGAGAGAGGGGGCCAGAGAGGGGCGCGAGAGAGGGGGCCAGAGAGGGGGCGCGAGAGGGGGCGCGCGAGAGAGGGGGCCAGAGAGGGGGCGCGAGAGAGGGGGCCAGAGAGGGCACGTGAGAGAGGGCGCGCGAGAGAGGGGGCGCGAGAGAGGGGGCCAGAGAGGGCGCACGAGAGAGGGGGCCAGAGAGGGGGCGCGAGAGAGCGAGCCAGAGAGGGCGCGTGAGAGAGTGCGCGCGAGAGAGGGGGCCAGAGTGGGGGAGCGCGAGAGAGGGGGCCAGAGAGGGCGCACGATAGAGAGGGCCAGAGAGGGGGCGCGAGAGGGGGCGCACGAGAGAGGGGGCCAGAGAGGGCGCGTGAGTGAGGGCGCACGAGAGAGGGGGCCAGAGAGGGGGCGCGAGAGAGGGGGCCAGAGAGGGCGCGTGAGAGAGTGCGCGCGAGAGAGGGGGCCAGAGAGGGGGCGCGAGAGAGGGGGCCAGAGAGGGGCGCGAGAGAGGGGGCCAGAGAGGGGGCGCGAGAGGGGGCGAGAGAGAGAGTGGGCCAGAGAGGGCGCGTGAGAGAGGGCGCGCGAGAGAGGGGGCGCGAGAGAGGGGGCCAGAGAGGGCGCACGAGAGAGGGGGCCAGAGAGGGGGCGCGAGAGAGGGGGCCAGAGAGGGCGCGTGAGAGAGTGCGCGCGAGAGAGGGGGCCAGAGTGGGGGAGAGCGAGAGAGGGGTCCAGAGAGGGGGCGCGAGAGGGGGCGAGAGAGAGAGTGGGCCAGAGAGGGCGCGTGAGAGAGGGCGCGCGAGAGAGGGGGCGCGAGAGAGGGGGCCAGAGAGGGCGCACGAGAGAGGGGGCCAGAGAGGGGGCGCGAGAGAGGGGGCCAGAGAGGGCGCGTGAGAGAGTGCGCGCGAGAGAGGGGGCCAGAGTGGGGGAGAGCGAGAGAGGGGGCCAGAGAGGGCGCACGAGAGAGAGGGCCAGAGAGGGGGCGCGAGAGGGGGCGCACGAGAGAGGGGGCCAGAGAGGGCGCGTGAGAGAGGGTGCGCGAGAGAGGGGGCCATAGAGAGGGGGCCATTGAGAGGGCGCGCAAGAGAGGGGGCCAGAGAGGGGGCGCGAGAGAGGGTGCCAGAGAAGGTGCGTGAGAGAGTGCGCGTGAGAGAGGGGGCCAGAGAGGACGCGTGAGAGAGGGTGCGCGTGGGAAGGGGCGCGAGAGAGGGGGCCAGAGAGGGCGCACGAGAGAGGGGGCCTGAGGGGGCGAGCGCGAGAGAGGGGGCCAGAGAGGGCGCACGAGAGAGGGGTCCAGAGACGGGGCGCGAGAGGGGGCGCCGAGAGGGGGCCAGAGAGGGCGCGTCAGAGAGGGCGCGCGAGAGAGTGGGCCAGAGAGCGGGCGCGCGAGAGAGGGGGCCAGAGAGGGCGCGTGTTTGAGGGCGCGTGAGAGAGGGGGCCAGAGAGGGCGCGTGAGAGCGTGCGGGCGAGAGAGGGGGCGCGAGAGAGGGGGCCAGTGAGGGCGCGCGAGAGAGGGGGCCAGAGAGGGGGCGCGAGAGGGGGCGCGCGAGAGAGGGGGCCAGAGAGGGGGCGCGAGCGAGGGGGCCAGAGAGGGCACGTGAGAGAGGGCGCGCGAGAGAGGGGGCGCGAGAGAGGGGGCCAGAGAGGGGGCGCGAGGGAGGGAGCCAGAGAGGGCGCGTGAGAGAGTGCGCGCGAGAGAGGGGGCCAGAGTGGGGGAGCGCGAGAGAGGGGGCCAGAGAGGGCGCACGCGAGAGAGGGCCAGAGAGGGGGCGCGAGAGGGGGCGCACGAGAGAGGGGGCCAGAGAGGGCGCGTGAGTGAGGGCGCACGAGAGAGGGGGCCAGAGAGGGGGCGCGAGAGAGGGGGCCAGAGAGGGCGCGTGAGAGAGTGCGCGCGAGAGAGGGGGCCAGAGAGGGCGCACGAGAGAGGGGGCCTGAGAGGGCGCGTGTTTGAGGGCGCGTGAGAGAGGGGGCCAGAGAGGGCGCGTGAGAGCGTGCGGGCGAGAGAGGGGGCGCGAGAGAGGGGGCCAGTGAGGGCGCGCGAGAGAGGGGGCCAGAGAGGGGGCGCGAGAGAGGGGGCCAGAGAGGGGGCGCGAGAGGGGGCGCGCGAGAGAGGGGGCCAGAGAGGGGGCGCGAGAGAGGGGGCCAGAGAGGGCACGTGAGAGAGGGCGCGCGAGAGAGGGGGCGCGAGAGAGGGGTCCAGAGAGGGGGCGCGAGGGAGGGAGCCAGAGAGGGCGCGTGAGAGAGTGCGCGCGAGAGAAGGGGCCGGAGAGGGCGCACAAGAGAGAGGGCCAGAGAGGGGGCGCGAGAGGGGGCGCACGAGAGAGGGGGCCAGAGAGGGCGCGTGAGAGAGGGTGTGCGAGAGAGGGGGCCATAGAGAGGGGGCCAGTGAGAGGGCGCGAGAATGGGGCCAGAGAAGGTGCGTGAGAGAGTGCGCGTGAGAGAGGGGGCCAGAGAGGGCGCGTGAGAGAGTGCGCGCGAGAGAGGGGGCCCGAGAGGCGGCGCGAGAGAGGGGGGCAGAGAGGGGGCGCAAGAGGGGGCGAGCGAGAGAGTGGGCCAGAGAGGACGCGTGAGAGAGGGCGCGCGAGGGAGGGGGCGCGAGAGAGGGGGCCAGACAGGGGGCGAGAGATGGGGCGCGAGAGAGTGGGCCAGAGAGGGGGCCAGAGAGGGGGCACGCGAGAGAGGGGGCCAGAGAGGGTGCGGGAGAGGGGGCGTGTGAGAGAGGGCGCGCGAGAGAGGGGGCGCGAGAGAGGGGGCCAGAGAGGGCGTGCGAGAGAGGGGGCACGAGAGTGGGGGCCAGAGAGGGGGCACGAGAGAGGGGACCAGAGAGGGGGCGTGAGAGAGGGGGCCAGAGGGGGGGCACGAGAGGGGGCGCGAGAGAGAGGGTGTGTGAGAGAGGGCGCGTAAGAGAGAGCGCGCGACAGAGGGGGCCAGAGAGGGGGCACGAGAGAGGGGGCCAGAGAGGGGGCGCGAGAGAGGGGGCCAGAGAGGGCGTGCGAGAGAGGGGGCACGAGAGTGGGGGCCAGAGAGGGGGCACGAGAGAGGGGGCCAGAGAGGGGGCGTGAGAGAGGGGGCCAGAGGGGGGGCACGAGAGGGGGCGCGAGAGAGAGGGTGTGTGAGAGAGGGCGCGTAAGAGAGAGCGCGCGACAGAGGGGGCCAGAGAGGGGGCACGAGAGAGGGGGCCAGAGAGGGGGCGCGAGAGAGGGGGCCAGAGAGGGGGCGCGAGAGAGGGGGCCAGAGAGGGGGCGCGAGAGGGGGCGAGAGAGAGAGTGGGCCAGAGAGGGCGCGTGAGAGAGGGCGCGCGAGAGAGGGGGCGCGAGAGAGGGGGCCAGAGAGGGCGCACGAGAGAGGGGGCCAGAGAGGGGGCGCGAGAGAAGGGGCCAGAGAGGGCGCGTGAAAGAGTGCGCGCGTGAGAGGGGGCCAGAGTGGGGGAGAGCGAGAGAGGGGGCCAGAGAGGGCGCACGAGAGAGAGGGCCAGAGAGGGGGCGCGAGAGGGGGCGCACGAGTGAGGGGGCCAGAGAGGGCGCGTGAGAGAGGGTGCGCGAGAGAGGGGGCCATAGAGAGGGGGCCAGTGAGAGGGCGCGCGAGAGAGGGGGCCAGAGAGGGGGCGCGAGAGAGGGTGCCAGAGAAGGTGCGTGAGAGAGTGCGCGTGAGAGAGGGGGCCAGAGAGGACGCGTGAGAGAGGGTGCGCGTGAGAAGGGGCGCGAGAGAGGGCCCAGAGAGGGCGCACGAGAGAGGGGGCCTGAGAGGGCGAGCGCGAGAGAGGGGGCCAGAGAGGGCGCACGAGAGAGGGGTCCAGAGACGGGGCGCGAGAGGGGGCGCCGAGAGGGGGCCAGAGAGGGCGCGTCAGAGAGGGCGCGCGAGAGAGTGGGCCAGAGAGCGGGCGCGCGAGAGAGGGGGCCAGAGAGGGCGCGTGTTTGAGGGCGCGTGAGAGAGGGGGCCAGAGAGGGCGCGTGAGAGCGTGCGGGCGAGAGAGGGGGCGCGAGAGAGGGGGCCAGTGAGGGCGCGCGAGAGAGGGGGCCAGAGAGGCGGCGCGAGAGAGGGGGCCAGAGAGGGGGCGCGAGAGGGGGCGCGCGAGAGAGGGGGCCAGAGAGGGGGCGCGAGAGAGGGGGCCAGAGAGGGCACGTGAGAGAGGGCGCGCGAGAGAGGGGGCGCGAGAGAAGGGGCCAGAGAGGGGGCGCGAGGGAGGGAGCCAGAGAGGGCGCGTGAGAGAGTGCGCGCGAGAGAGGGGGCCAGAGTAGGGGAGCGCGAGAGAGGGGGCCAGAGAGGGCGCACGCGAGAGAGGGCCAGAGAGGGGGCGCGAGAGGGGGCGCACGAGAGAGGGGGCCAGAGAGGGCGCGTGAGTGAGGGCGCACGAGAGAGGGGGCCAGAGAGGGGGCGCGAGAGAGGGGGCCCGAGAGGGCGCGTGAGAGAGTGCGCGCGAGAGAGGGGGCCCTAGAGGCGGCGCGAGAGAGGGGGGCAGAGAGGGAGCGCAAGAGGGGGCGAGCGAGAGAGTGGGCCAGAGAGGACGCGTGAGAGAGGGCGCGCGAGGGAGGGGGCGCGAGAGAGGGGGCCAGACAGGGGGCGCGAGATGGGGCGCGAGAGAGTGGGCCAGAGAGGGGGCCAGAGAGGGGGCACGCGAGAGAGGGGGCCAGAGAGGGTGCGGGAGAGGGGGGCGTGTGACAGAGGGCGCGCGAGAGAGGGCGCGCGAGAGAGGGGGCCAGAGAGGGCGTGCGAGAGAGGGGGTACGAGAGTGGGGGCCAGAGAGGGGGCACGAGAGAGGGGGCCAGAGAGGGGGCGTGAGAGAGGGGGCCAGATGGGGGGCACGAGAGGGGGCGCGAGAGAGAGGGTGTGTGAGAGAGGGCGCGTAAGAGAGTGCGCGCGACAGAGGGGGCCAGAGAGGGGGCACGAGAGAGGGGGCCAGAGAGGGGGCGCGAGAGAGGGGGCCAGAGAGGGGGCGCGAGAGAGGGGGCCAGAGAGGGGGCGCGAGAGGGGGCGAGAGAGAGAGTGGGCCAGAGAGGGCGCGTGAGAGAAGGCGCGCGAGAGAGGGGGCCAGAGAGGGCGCACGAGAGAGGGGGCCAGAGAGGGCGAGCGCGAGAGAGGGGGCCAGAGAGGGCGCACGAGAGAGGGGTCCAGAGACGGGGCGCGAGAGGGGGCGCCGAGAGGGGGCCAGAGAGGGCGCGTCAGAGAGGGCGCGCGAGAGAGTGGGCCAGAGAGGGCGCGTGTTTGAGGGCGCGTGAGAGAGGGGGCCAGAGAGGGCGCGTGAGAGAAGGCGCGCGAGAGAGGGGGCCAGAGAGGGCGCACGAGAGAGGGGGCCAGAGAGGGGGCGCGAGAGAGGGGGCCAGAGAGGGCGCGTGAGAGAGTGCGCGCGAGAGAGGGGGCCAGAGTGGGGGAGCGCGAGAGAGGGGGCCAGAGAGGGCGCACGAGAGAGGGCCAGAGAGGGTGCGCGAGAGGGGGCGCACGAGAGAGGGGGCCAGAGAGGGCGCGTGAGAGAGGGTGCGCGAGAGAGGGGGCTATAGAGAGGGGGCCAGTGAGAGGGCGCGTGAGAGAGGGGGCCAGAGAGGGGGCGCGAGAGAGGGGGCCAGAGAAGGTGCGTGAGAGAGTGCGCGCGAGAGAGGGGGCGCAAGAGAGAGGGCCAGTGAGGGCGCGCGAGAGAGGGGGCCATGGAGGGGGCGCGAGAGAGGGGGGCAGAGAGGCCGCGTGAGAGAGGGCACGCGAGAGAGGGGACCAGAGAGGGCGCGTGAGAGAGGGCGCGCGAGTGAGGGGGCGCGAGAGAGGGGGCCAGAGAGGGCGCGTGAGAGAGGGGACCAGAGAGGGCGCGTGAGAGAGGGCGCGCGAGTGAGGGGGCGCGAGAGAGTGGGCCAGAGAGGGCACGTGAGAGAGGGCGCGCGAGAGAGGGGGCGCAAGAGAGAGGGCCAGTGAGGGCGCGCGAGAGAGGGGGCCATGGATGGGGCGCGAGAGAGAGGGCCAGTGAGGGCGCTTGATAGAGGGGGCCATGGAGGGGGCGCGAGAGAGGGGGGCAGAGAGGCCGCGTGAGAGAGGGCACGCGAGAGAGGGGACCAGAGAGGGCGCGTGAGAGAGGGCGCGCGAGTGAGGGGGCGCGAGAGAGGGGGCCAGAGAGGGCGCACGAGAGAGGGGGCCAGAGAGGGGGCGCGAGAGGGGGCGCGCGAGAGAGGGGGCCAGAGAGGGCATGCGAGAGAGGGGGCCAGAGAGTGGGGGCCAGAGAGGGAGCGCGAGAGAGGGGGCCAGAGAGGGGGCGCGAGAGAGGGGGCCAGAGAGGGGGCGCGAGAGAGGGGGTCAGAGAGGGGGCGCAAGAGGGGGCGAGCGAGAGAGGGGGCCAGAGAGGGGGCGCGAGAGGGGGCGCGCGAGAGAGGGGGCCAGAGAGGGCATGCGAGAGAGGGGGCCAGAGAGAGGGGGCCAGAAAGGGCGCGCCAGAGAGGGGGCCAGAGAGGGGGCGCGAGAGAGGGGGCCAGAGAGGGGGCGCGAGAGAGGGGGCCAGAGAGGGCGCACGAGAGAGGGGGCCAGAGAGGGGGCGCGAGAGAGGGGGCCAGAGAGGGCGCGTGAGAGAGTGCGCGCGAGAGAGGGGGCCAGAGTGGGGGAGAGCGAGAGAGGGGGCCAGAGAGGGCGCATGAGAGAGAGGGCCAGAGAGGGGGCGCGAGAGGGAGCGAGCGAGAGAGTGGGCCAGAGAGGGCACGTGAGAGAGGGCGCGCGAGAGAGGGGGCGCTAGAGAGGGGGCCAGAGAGGGCGCGTGAGAGAGGGCGCACGAGAGAGGGGGCCAGAGAGGGCGCGTGAGAGGGTGCGCGAGAGAGGGGGCGTGAGAGAGGGGGCCAGAGAGGGGGCACGAGAGAGGGGGCCAGAGAGGGGGCGCGAGAGAGGGGGCCAGAGAGGGCGCACGAGAGAGGGGGCCAGAGAGGGGGCGCGAGAGAGGGGGCCAGAGAGGGCGCGTGAGAGAGTGCGCGCGAGAGAGGGGGCCAGAGTGGGGGAGAGCGAGAGAGGGGGCCAGAGAGGGCGCATGAGAGAGAGGGCCAGAGAGGGGGCGCGAGAGGGAGCGAGCGAGAGAGTGGGCCAGAGAGGGCACGTGAGAGAGGGCGCGCGAGAGAGGGGGCGCTAGAGAGGGGGCCAGAGAGGGCGCGTGAGAGAGGGCGCACGAGAGAGGGGGCCAGAGAGGGCGCGTGAGAGGGTGCGCGAGAGAGGGGGCGTGAGAGAGGGGGCCAGAGAGGGGGCACGAGAGAGGGGGCCAGTGAGGGGGCGCGAGAGAGGGGGCCAGAGAGGGGGCGTTAGAGAGGGGGCCAGAGAGGGGGCGCGAGAGGGGGCGAGAGAGAGAGTTGGCCAGAGAGGGCGCGTGAGAGAGGGCGCGCGAGAGAGGGGGCGCGAGAGAGTGGGCCAGAGAGGGCGCACGAGAGAGGGGGCCAGAGAGGGGGCGCGAGAGAGGGGGCCAGAGAAGGCGCGTGAGAGAGTGCGCGCGAGAGAGGGGGCCAGATAGGGCGCGTGAGAGAGGGTGCGCGAGAGAGGGGGTCAGAGAGGGCGCGTGAGAGAGGGTGCGCGAGAGAGGGGGCGTGAGAGAGGGGGCCAGAGAGGGGGCACGAGAGAGGGGGCCAGAGAGGGGGCGCGAGAGAGGGGGCCAGAGAAGGCGCGTGAGAGAGTGCGCGTGAGAGAGGGGGATAGAGAGGACGCGTGAGAGAGGGTGCGCGTGAGAAGGGGCGCTAGAGAGGGGGCCAGAGGGGGCGCGTGAGAGAGGGTGCGCGATTGAGGGGGCGTGAGAGAGGGGGCCAGAGAGGGGGCACGAGAGAGGGGGCCAGAGAGGGGGCGCGAGAGAGGGGGCCAGAGAGGGGGTGTTAGAGAGGGGGCCAGAGAGGGGCCGCGAGAGGGGGTGAGAGAGATAGTGGGCCAGAGAGGGCGCGTGAGAGAGGGCACGGGAGAGAGGGGGCGCGAGAGAGGGGGCCAGAGAGGGCGCACGAGAGAGGGGGCCAGAGAGGGGGCGCGAGAGAGGGGGCCAGAGAAGGCGCGTGAGAGAGTGCGCGCAAGAGAGGGGGCCAGAGAGGACGCGTGAGAGAGGGTGCGCGTGAGAAGGGGCGCGGGAGAGGGGGCCAGAGAGGGGGCGCGAGCGACGGGGACAGTGAGGGGTCGCTAGAGTGGGGGCCAGAGAGGGGGCACGAGAGAGGGGGCAAGAGAGGGGGCCAGAGAGGGCATGCGAGAGAGGGCGCGCGAGAGTGGGCGCGTGAGAGAGGGCATGTGAGAGAGGGCGTGTGAGAGAGGGCGCGTGAGAGAGGGCGTGTGAGAGAGGGCGCGTGAGAGGCGGCGCGCGAGAGAGGGCGCTCGAGAGAGGGCGCGCGAGAGAGGGCGCGTGAGAGGGGGCGCGCGAGAGAGGGTGCTCGAGAGAGGGCGCGCAAGAGAGGGCGCGCGAGAGGGGGCGCGCGAGAGAGGGCGCGCGAGAGAGGGGGCCAGTGAGGGGGCGCGAGAGGGGGCGTGTAAGAGAGGGGGCCAGAGAGGGGGCGAGAGAGAGGGGGTCAGAGAGAGGGCACGAGAGAGGGGGCCAGAGAGGGGGCGCAAGAGAGGGGGTTAGAGAGGGGTTGCGAGAGAGGGGGCCAGAGAGGGGTCGCGAGAGGGGGCGCGAGAGAGGGGGCCAGAGAGGGGGCGCGAGATGGGGCGCGAGAGAGTGGGCCAGAGAGGGGGCCAGTGAGGGGGCACGCGAGAGAGGGGGCCAGAGAGGGTGCGGGAGTGGGGGCGTGTGAGAGAGGGCACGCGAGAGAGGGGGCGCGAGAGAGGGCGCCAGAGAGGGCGTGCGAGAGAGGGGGCACGAGAGGGGGTGCGAGAGAGGGGGCCAGAGAGGGGGAACGTGAGAGGGGGCCAGAGAGGGGGCGCGAGAGAGGGGGCCAGAGAGGGGGCACGAGAGAGGGGGCCAGAGAGGGGGCTTGAGAGAGGGCGCCAGAGGGGGGGGGCGCGAGAGGGGGCGTGCGAGAGAGGGGGCCAGAGAGGGTGCGTGAGAGAGGGCGCGCGAGAGAGGGGGCGCGAGAGAGGCCGCTAGAGAGGGGGCGCGAGAGAGGGGGCCAGAGAGGGCGCGTGAGAGAGGGTGCGCGAGAGAGGGGGCGTGAGAGAGGGGGCCAGAGAGGGGGCACGAGAGAGGGGGCCAGAGAGGGCCGCGAGAGAGGGGGCCAGAGAGGGGGCGCGAGAGAGGGGGCCAGAGAGGGGGGCGCGAGAGAGGGGGCCAGAGAAGGCGCGTGAGAGAGTGCGCGCGAGAGAGGGGGCCAGAGAGGACGCGTGAGAGAGGGTGCGCGTGAGAAGGGGCGCGAGAGAGGGGGCCAGAGAGTGCGCGCGAGAGAGGGGGCCTGAGAGGGGGAGCGCGAGAGAGGGGGCCAGAGAGGGCGCACGAGAGAGGGGTCCAGAGACGGGGCGCGAGAGGGGGCGCCGAGAGAGGGCGTGCGAGAGAGGGGGCCAGAGAGGGCGCGTGAGAGAGGGCGAGCGAGAGAGTGGGCCAGAGAGGACGCGTGAGAGAGGGCGCGCAAGGGAGGGGGCGCGAGAGAGCGGGCCAGACAGGGGGCGCGAGATGGGGCGCGAGAGAGTGGGCCAGAGAGGGGGCCAGTGAGGGCGCGCGAGAGAGGGGGCCAGAGAGGGGGCGGGAGAGGGGGCGTGTGAGAGAGGGCGCGCGAGAGAGGGGGCGCGAGAGAGGGGGCCAGAGAGGGCGTGCGAGAGAGGGGGTACGAGAGTGGGGGCCAGAGAGGGGGCACGAGAGAGGGGGCCAGAGAGGGGGCGTGAGAGAGGGGGCCAGAGGGGGGGGCACGAGAGGGGGCGCGAGAGAGAGGGTGTGTGAGAGAGGGCGCGTAAGAGAGAGCGCGCGACAGAGGGGGCCAGAGAGGGGGCACGAGAGAGGGGGCCAGAGAGGGGGCGCGAGAGAGGGGGCCAGAGAGGGGGCGCGAGAGAGGGGGCCAGAGAGGGGGCGCGAGAGGGGGCGAGAGAGAGAGTGGGCTAGAGAGGGCGCGTGAGAGAGGGCGCGCGAGAGAGGGGGCGCGAGAGAGGGGGCCAGAGAGGGCGCACGAGAGAGGGGGCCAGAGAGGGGGCGCGAGAGAGGGGGCCAGAGAGGGCGCGTGAGAGAGTGCGCGCGAGAGAGGGGGCCAGAGTGGGGGAGCGCGAGAGAGGGGGCCAGAGAGGGCGCACGAGAGAGAGGGCCAGAGAGGGGGCGCGAGAGGGGGCGCACGAGAGAGGGGGCCAGAGAGGGCGCGTGAGAGAGGGTGCGCGAGAGAGGGGGCCATAGAGAGGGGGCCAGTGAGAGGGCGCGTGAGAGAGGGGGCCAGAGAGGGGACGCGAGAGAGGGGGCCAGAGAAGGTGCGTGAGAGAGTGCGCGTGAGAGAGGGGGCCAGAGAGGACGCGTGAGAGAGGGTGCGCGTGAGAAGGGGCGCGAGAGAGGGGGCCAGAGAGTGCGCGCGAGAGAGGGGGCCTGAGAGGGGGAGCGCGAGAGAGGGGGCCAGAGAGGGCGCACGAGAGAGGAGTCCAGAGACGGGGCGCGAGAGAGGGTGCCAGAGAGGGCGCGTGAGAGAGGGCGGGCGAGAGAGGGGGCGCGAGAGAGGGGGCCAGTGAGGGCGCGCGAGAGAGGGGGCCAGAGAGGGGGCGCGAGAGAGGGGGCCAGAGAGGGGGCGCGAGAGGGGGCGCGCGAGAAAGGGGGCCAGAGAGGGCGCGTGAGAGAGGGCGCGCGAGAGAGGGGGCAGCGAGGGCGCGTGAGAGAGGGCGCGTGAGAGAGGGGGCGCAAGAGAGGGGGCCAGAGAGGGTGCGCGAGAGAGGGGGCCAGAGAGGGGGCGTGAGAGAGTGGGCCCGAGAGGGGGCGCGAGAGAGGGGGCCAGAGGGAGGGCGCGAGAGGGGGGCCAGAGAGGGGGCGCGAGAGGGGGCGCGTGAGAGAGTGGGCCAGAGAGGGCACGTGAGAGAGGGCGCGCGAGAGAGGGGGCGCAAGAGAGAGGGCCAGTGAGGGCGCGCGAGAGAGGGGGCCATGGATGGGGCGCGAGAGAGAGGGCCAGTGAGGGCGCGTGAGAGAGGGGGCCATGGAGGGGGCGCAAGAGAGGGGGGGCAGAGAGGCCGCGTGAGAGAGGGCACGCGAGAGAGGGGACCAGAGAGGGCGCGTGAGAGAGGGCGCGCGAGTGAGGGGGCGCGAGAGAGGGGGCCAGAGAGGGCGCACGAGAGAGGGGGCCAGAGAGGGGGCGCGAGAGGGGGCGCGCGAGAGAGGGGGCCAGAGAGGGCATG
Organism: Chiloscyllium punctatum; assembly: GCF_047496795.1. Taxonomy (NCBI): domain Eukaryota; kingdom Metazoa; phylum Chordata; class Chondrichthyes; order Orectolobiformes; family Hemiscylliidae; genus Chiloscyllium; species Chiloscyllium punctatum. Next base: position 72,019,220 of record NC_092754.1, on the reverse strand, counting down.
CGAGAGAGGGGGCCAGAGAGTGGGGGCCAGAGAGGGAGCGCGAGAGAGGGGGCCAGAGAGGGGGCGCGAGAGAGGGGGCCAGAGAGGGGGCGCGAGAGAGGGGGTCAGAGAGGGGGCGCAAGAGGGGGCGAGCGAGAGAGGGGGCCAGCGAGGGCGCGTGAGAGAGAGCGCGTGAGAGAGGGGGCGCAAGAGAGCAGGCCAGAGAGGGCGCACGAGAGAGGAGGCCAGAGAGAGGGGGTCGAGAGAGGGGGTCAGAGAGGGGGCGCGAGAGAGGGGGCCAGAGTGGGGGCGCGAGAGAGGGGGCCAGAGAGGGGGCGCGAGAGGGGGCGCGTGAGAGAGTGGGCCAGAGAGGGCACGTGAGAGAGGGGGTGCGAGAGAGGTGGCCAGAGAGGGGGCGCGAGAGGGGTCGCGCGAGAGAGGGGTCCAGAGAGGCCGCGTGAGAGAGGGCACGCGAGAGAGGGGACCACAGAGGGCGCGTGAGAGAGGGCTCGTGAGAGAGGGGGCGCGAGAGAGGGGGCCAGAGAGGGCGCACGAGAGAGGGGGCCAGAGAGGGGGCGCGAGAGGGGGCGCGCGAGAGAGGGGACCAGAGAGGGCATGCGAGAGAGGGGGCCAGAGAGAGGGGGCCAGAGAGGGCGCGCCAGAGAGGGGGCCAGAGAGGGGGCGCGAGAGAGGGGGCCAGAGAGGGGGCGCGAGAGAGGGGGCCAGAGAGGGCGCACGAGAGAGGGGGCCAGAGAGGGGGCGCGAGAGAAGGGGCCAGAGAGGGCGCGTGAGAGAGTGCGCGCGAGAGAGGGGGCCAGAGTGGGGGAGAGCGAGAGAGGGGGCCAGAGAGGGCGCACGAGAGAGAGGGCCAGAGAGGGGGCGCGAGAGGGAGCGAGCGAGAGAGTGGGCCAGAGAGGGCACGTGAGAGAGGGCGCGCGAGAGAGGGGGCGCTAGAGAGGGGGCCAGAGAGGGCGCGTGAGAGAGGGCGCGCGAGAGAGGGGGTCAGAGAGGGCGCGTGAGAGAGGGTGCGCGAGAGAGGGGGCGTGAGAGAGGGGGCCAGAGAGGGGCCACGAGAGAGGGGGCCAGAGAGGGGGCGCGAGAGAGGGGGCCAGAGAAGGCGCGTGAGAGAGTGCGCGCGAGAGAGGGGGCTAGAGAGGACGCGTGAGAGAGGGTGCACGTGAGAAGGGGCGCTAGAGAGGGGGCCAGAGAGGGCGCGTGAGAGAGGGCGCGCGAGAGAGGGGGCCAGAGAGGGCGCGTGAGAGAGGGTGCGCGATTGAGGGGGCGTGAGAGAGGGGGCCAGAGAGGGGGCACGAGAGAGGGGGCCAGAGAGGGGGCGCGTGAGAGGGGGCCAGAGAGGGGGTGTTAGAGAGGGGGCCAGAGAGGGGGCGCGAGAGGGGGTGAGAGAGATTGTGGGCCAGAGAGGGCGCGTGAGAGAGGGCGCGCGAGAGAGGGGGGCGCGAGAGAGGGGGCCAGAGAGGGCGCACGAGAGAGGGGGCCAGAGAGGGGGCGCGAGAGAGGGGGCCAGAGAAGGCGCGTGAGAGAGTGCGCGCAAGAGAGGGGGCCAGAGAGGACGCGTGAGAGAGGGTGCGCGTGAGAAGGGGCGCGAGAGAGGGGGCCAGAGAGGGGGCGCGAGCGACGGGGACAGTGAGGGGTCGCTAGAGTGGGGGCCAGAGAGGGGGCACGAGAGAGGGGGCAAGAGAGGGGGCCAGAGAGGGCGTGCGAGAGAGGGCGCGCGAGAGTGGGCGCGTGAGAGAGGGCATGTGAGAGAGGGCGTGTGAGAGAGGGCGCGTGAGAGAGGGCGTGTGAGAGAGGGCGCGTGAGAGGCGGCGCGCGAGAGAGGGCGCTCGAGAGAGGGCGCGCGAGAGAGGGCGCGTGAGAGGGGGCGCGCGAGAGAGGGTGCTCGAGAGAGGGCGCGCAAGAGAGGGCGCGCGAGAGGGGGCGCGCGAGAGAGGGCGCGCGAGAGAGGGGGCCAGTGAGGGGGCGCGAGAGGGGGCGCGTGAGAGAGGGGGCCAGAGAGGGGGCGCGAGAGAGGGGGTCAGAGAGAGGGCACGAGAGAGGGGGCCAGAGAGGGGGCGCGAGAGAGGGGGTTAGAGAGGGGTTGCGAGAGAGGGGGCCAGAGAGGGGTCGCGAGAGGGGGCGCGAGAGAGGGGGCCAGAGAGGGGGCGCGAGATGGGGCGCGAGAGAGTGGGCCAGAGAGGGGGCCAGTGAGGGGGCACGCGAGAGAGGGGGCCAGAGAGGGTGCGGGAGTGGGGGCGTGTGAGAGAGAGCACGCGAGAGAGGGGGCGCGAGAGAGGGGGCCAGAGAGGGCGTGCGAGAGAGGGGGCACGAGAGGGGGTGTGAGAGAGGGGGCCAGAGAGGGGGCACGTGAGAGGGGGCCAGAGAGGGGGCGCGAGAGAGGGGGCCAGAGAGGGGGCACGAGAGAGGGGGCCAGAGAGGGGGCGTGAGAGAGGGCGCCAGAGGGGGGGGTGCGCGAGAGGGGGCGTGCGAGAGTGGGGGCCAGAGAGGGTGCGTGAGAGAGGGCGCGCGAGAGAGGGGGCGCGAGAGAGGCCGCTAGAGAGGGGGCGCGAGAGAGGGGGGCAGAGAGGGCGCGTGAGAGAGGGTGCGCGAGAGAGGGGGCGTGAGAGAGGGGGCCAGAGAGGGGGCACGAGAGAGGGGGCCAGAGAGGGGGCGCGAGAGAGGGGGCCAGAGAGGGGGCGCGAGAGGGGGCGAGAGACAGAGTGGGCGCGAGAGAGGGGGCCAGAGAGGGCGCACGAGAGAGGGGGCCAGAGAGGGGGGCGCGAGAGAGGGGGCCAGAGAAGGCGCGTGAGAGAGTGCGCGCGAGAGAGGGGGCCAGAGAGGACGCGTGAGAGAGGATGCGCGTGAGAAGGGGTGCGAGAGAGTGGGCCAGAGAGGGCGCACGAGAGAGGGGGCCTGAGAGGGGGAGCGCGAGAGAGGGGGCCAGAGAGGGCGCACGAGAGAGGGGTCCAGAGACGGGGCGCGAGAGGGGGCGCCGAGAGAGGGGGCCAGAGAGGGCGCGTGAGAGAGGGCGGGCGAGAGAGGGGGCCAGAGAGGGCGCGTGAGAGAGGGCGCGCGAGAGAGGGGGCCAGAGAGGGCGCGTGAGAGAGGGCGGGCGAGAGAGGGGGCGTGAGAGAGGGGGCCAGTGAGGGCGCGCGAGAGAGGGCGGGCGTGAGAGGGGGCGTGAGAGAGGGGGCCAGTGAGGGCGCGCGAGAGAGGGGGCCAGAGAGGGGGCGCGAGAGAGGGGCCCAGAGAGGGAGCGCGAGAGAGTGGGCCAGAGAGGGCGCGTGAGAGAGGGCGCGCGAGAGAGGTGGCGCGAGAGAGGGGGCCAGAGGGGGCGAACGACAGAGGGGGCCAGAGAGGGGTCGCGAGAGAGGGGGCCAGAGAGGGCGCGTGAGAGAGTGCGCGCGAGAGAGGGGGCCAGAGAGGACGCGTGAGAGAGGGTGCGCGTGAGAAGGGGCGCGAGAGAGTGGGCCAGAGAGGGCGCATGAGAGAGGGCGCGCGAGAGAGGGGACGCGAGAGAGGGGACCAGAGAGGGCGCACGAGAAAGGGGGCCAGAGAGGGGGCGCGAGAGAGGGGGCCAGAGAGGGCGCGTGAGAGAGTGCGCGCGAGAGAGGGGGCCAGAGAGGACACGTGAGAGAGGGTGCGCGTGAGAAGGGGCGCGAGAGAGGGGGCCAGAGAGTGCGCACGAGAGAGGGGGCCAGAGAGGAGGAGCGTGAGAGAGGGGGCCAGAGAGTGCGCACGAGAGAGGTGTCCAGAGACGGGGCGTGAGAGGGGGCGCCCGAGAGAGGGGGCCAGAGAGGGCGCGTCAGAGAAGGCGCGCGAAAGAGTGGGCCAGAGAGAGGGCGCGCGAGAGAGGGGGCCAGAGAGGGAGCGCGAGAGGGGGCGATAGAGGGGGCCAGACAGGGCGCGAGAGAGGGGGCGCGAGAGGGGGCCAGAGAGGGAGAGAGAGGGGGCGCGCGCGAGGCCAGAGAGGGTGCAAGAGAGGGGGCGCGCGCGAGGCCAGAGAGGGCGCGAGAGAGGGGTCTTTAGAGGGCGCGAGAGAAGGGGCCAGAGAGGGGACCAGAGAGGGCGCGAGAGATGGGGCCACTGAGGGCGCGAGAGAGGGGGCGCGAGAGGGGGCCAGAGAGGGAGAGAGAGGGTGCGTGCGCGAGGCCAGAGAGGGCGCGTGAGAGGGGGCCAGAGAGGGCGCGTGAGAGAGGGAGCCAGAGAGGGAGAGAGAGGGCGCGAGAGAGGGGGCCAGAGACAGAGAGAGGGCGCACGAGAGGGGGCGCGCGAGAGGGTAACAGAGAGGGCGCGTGAGAGAGGTCACGCGAGAGGGGGCCAGAGGGGGCGCGCGAGAGGGGGCCAGAGAAGGCGCGCGAGAAGGGGCCAGAGAGGGCGCGTGAGAGAGGGGGCCAGAGAGGGCGCGTGAGAGAGGGGGCCAAAGAGGGGGCGCGAGCGACGGGGCCAGAGAGGGGGCGCTAGAGTGGGGGCCAGAGAGGGGGCGCGAGAGAGTGGGCCAGAGAGGGGGCCAGAGAGGGCGTGCGAGAGAGGGGGCGCGAGAGAGGGCGCGTGAGAGAGGGCACGTGAGAGAGGGCGCGTGAGAGAGGGCGCGTGAGAGGCGGCGCACGAGAGGCGGCGCGCGAGAGAGGGCGCGCGAGAGAGGGCGCGTGAGAGGGGGCGCGCGAGAGAGGGTGCTCGAGAGAGGGCGCGCGAGAGAGGGGGCCAGAGAGGGGGCGCGAGAGGGGGCGCGTGAGAGAGGGGGCCAGAGAGGGGGCGCGAGAGAGGGGGCCAGAGAGGGGGCACGAGAGAGGGGGCCAGAGAGGGGGCGCGAGAGAGGGGGCCAGAGAGGGGTTGCGAGAGAGGGGGCCAGAGAGGGGTCGCGAGAGGGGGCGCGAGAGAGGGGGCCAGAGAGGGGGCGCGAGTTGGGGCGCGAGAGAGTGGGCCAGAGAGGGGGCCAGAGAGGGGGGCACGCGAGAGAGGGGGCCAGAGAGGGTGCGGGAGAGGGGGCGTGTGAGAGAGGGCGCGCGAGAGAGGGGGCGTGAGAGAGGCGGCCAGAGAGGGCGTGCGAGAGAGGGGGCACGAGAGGGGGCGCGAGAGAGGGGGCCAAAGAGGGTGAGCGAGAGAGGGGGCCAGAGAGGGGGCGCGAGAGAGGGGGCCAGAGAGGGGGCACGAGAGAGGGGGCCAGAGAGGGGGCGTGAGAGAGGGGGCAAGTGGGGGGGCGCGAGAGGGGGCGCGCGAGAGAGGGGGCCAGAGAGGGTGTGTGAGAGAGGGCGCGCGAGAGAGGGGGCGCGAGAGAGGCCGCTAGAGAGGGGGCGCGAGAGAGGGGGCCAGAGAGGGGGGGCGAGAGAGGGCGCGAGAGAGAGGGGGCCAGAGAGGGCGCGTGAGAGAGGGCGCGCAAGAGAGGGGGCGCGAGAGAGGGGGACAGAGAGTGTGTGCGAGAGAGGGGGCCAGAGAGAGGGTGCGAGAGAGGGGGCCAGAGAGGGGGCGCGAGAGGGGGCGCGCGAGAGAGGGGGCGCGAGAGAGGGGGCCAGAGAGGGCGCGCGAGAGATGGGGCCAGAGAGGGGGCACGAGAGGGGGCGCGCGAGAGAGGGGGCAAGAGAGGGCGCGCGAGGGAGGGGGCGCGAGAGAGGGGGCCAGAGAGGGGGCGCGAGATGGGGCGCGAGAGAGTGGGCCATAGAGGGGGCCAGAGAGGGGGCACGCGAGAAAGGGGGCCAGAGAGGGTGCGGGAGAGGGGGCGTGTGAGAGAGGGCGTGCGAGAGAGGGGGCGCGAGAGAGGGGGCCAGAGAGGGCGTGCGAGAGAGGGGCACGATAGGGGGCGCGAGAGAGGGGGCCAAAGAGGGGGCACGAGAGAGGGGGCCAGAGAGGGGGCGCGAGAGAGGGGGCCAGAGAGGGGGGGCCAGAGAGGGCACGCGAGAGAGGGGGCCAGAAAGGGGGCGCGAGAGAGGGGGCCAGAGAGGGGGCGCGAGAGAGGGGGCCAGAGAGGGGGTGCAAGAGGGGGCGAGCAATAGAGTGGGCCAGAGAGGGCGCGTGAGAGAGGGCGCGCGAGAGAGGGGGCGCGAGAGAGGGGGCCAGAGAGGGCGAGTGAGAGAGGGTGCGCGAGAGAGGGGGCGCGAGAGAGTGGGCCAGAGAGGGCGCGCGAGAGAGGGGGCCAGAGAGGGGGCACGAGAGAGGGGGCCATAGAGGGGGCGCGAGAGAGGGGGCCAGAGAGGGGGCGCGAGAGAGGGGGCCAGAGAGGGGGCGTGAGAGGGGGCGAGAGAGAGTGTGGGCCAGAGAGGGCGCGTGAGAGAGGGCGCGCGAGAGAGGGGGCCAGAGAGGGCGCACGAGAGAGGGGGCCAGAGAGGGGGCGTGAGAGAGGGGGCCAGAGAGGGCGCGTGAGAGAGTGCGCGTGAGAGAGGGGGCCAGAGAGGGGGAGCGCGAGAGAGGGGGCCAGAGAGGGCGCACGAGAGAGAGGGCCAGAGAGGGGGCGCGAGAGGGGGCGCACGAGAGAGGGGGCCAGAGAGGGCGCGTGAGAGAGGGTGCGCAAGAGAGGGGGCCATAGAGAGGGGGCCAGTGAGAGGGTGCGCGAGAGAGGGGGCCAGAGAGGGGGCGCGAGAGGGGGCGCACGAGAAAGGGGGCCAGAGAGGGCGCGTGAGAGAGGGCGCGCGAGAGAGGGGGCCATAGAGGAGGCGCGAGAGAGGGGGCCAGAGAGGGGGTGTGAGAGGGGGCGAGTGAGAGAGTGGGCCAGAGAGGGCGCGTGAGAGAGGGCGCGCGAGAGAGGGGGCGCGAGAGAGGGGGCCAGAGAGGGGGCACGAGAGAGGGGGCCAGAGAGGGGGCGCGAGAGAGGGGGCCAGAGAGGGGGCGCGAGAGAGGGGGCCAGAGAGGGGGGGCCAGAGAGGGCACGCGAGAGAGGGGGCCAGAAAGGGGCGCGAGAGAGGGGGCCAGAGAGGGGGCGCGAGAGAGGGGGCCAGAGAGGGGGTGCAAGAGGGGGCGAGCAATAGAGTGGGCCAGAGAGGGCGCGTGAGAGAGGGCGCGCGAGAGAGGGGGCGCGAGAGAGGGGGCCAGAGAGGGCGAGTGAGAGAGGGTGCGCGAGAGAGGGGGCGCGAGAGAGTGGGCCAGAGAGGGCGCGCGAGAGAGGGGGCCAGAGAGGGGGCACGAGAGAGGGGGCCATAGAGGGGGCGCGAGAGAGGGGGCCAGAGAGGGGGCGCGAGAGAGGGGGCCAGAGAGGGGGCTTGAGAGGGGGCGAGATAGAGTGTGCGCCAGAGAGGGCGCGTGAGAGAGGGCGCGCGAGAGAGGGGGCGTGAGAGACGGGGCCAGAGAGGGCGCACGAGAGAGGGGGCCAGAGAGGGGGCGTGAGAGAGGGGGCCAGAGAGGGCGCGTGAGAGAGTGCGCGCGAGAGAGGGGGCCAGAGGGGGCGCACGAGAGAGAGGGCCAGCGAGGGGGCGCGAGAGGGGGCGCACGAGAGAGGGGGCCAGAGAGGGCGCGTGAGAGAGGGTGCGCAAGAGAGGGGGCCATAGAGAGGGGGCCAGTGAGAGGGTGCGCGAGAGAGGGGGCCAGAGAGGGGGCGCGAGAGGGGGCGCACGAGAGAGGGGGCCAGAGAGGGCGCGTGAGAGAGGGCGCGCGAGAGAGGGGGCCATAGAGGAGGCGCGAGAGAGGGGGCCAGAGAGGGGGCGTGAGAGGGGGCGAGTGAGAGAGTGGGCCAGAGAGGGCGCGTGAGAGAGGGCGCGGGAGAGAGGGCGCGCGAGAGAGGGGGCCAGAGAGGGCGCACGAGAGAGGGGGCCAGAGAGGGGGCGCGAGAGAGGGGGCCAGAGAGGGCGCGTGAGAGAGTGCGCGCGAGAGAGGGGGCCAGAGAGGAGGAGCGCGAGAGAGGGGGCCAGAGAGGGCACACGAGAGAGAGGGCCAGAGAGGGGGCGCGAGAGGGGGCGCACGAGAGAGGGAGCCAGAAAGGGCGCGTGAGAGAGGGTGCGCAAGAGAGGGGGCCATAGAGAGGCGGCCAGTGAGAAGGCGCGCGAGAGAGGGGGCCAGAGAGGGCGCGTGAGAGAGGGCGCGCGAGAGAGGGGGCCAGAGAGGGCGCGTGAGAGAGGGCGGGCGAGAGAGGGGGCGCGAGAGAGGGGTCCAGTGAGGGCACGCGAGAGAGGGGGCCAGAGAGGGGGCGCGAGAGAGGGGGCCAGAGAGGGGGCGTGAGAGGGGGCGCGCGAGAGAGGGGGCCAGATAGGGCGCGTGAGAGAGGGCGCGCGAGAGAGGGGCCCAGCTAGGGCGCGTGAGAGAGGGGGCGCAAGAGAGGGGGCCAGAGAGGGTGCGCGAAGGAGGGGGCCAGAGAGGGGGCGCGAGAGAGGGGGCCAGAGAGGGGGCGCGAGAGAGGGGGCCAGAGGGGGGGCGCGAGAGAGGGGTCCAGAGAGGGCACGTGAGAGAGGGGGCGCGAGAGAGGTGGCCAGAGAGGGCGCGTGAGAGAGGGCGCACGAGAGAGGGGACGCGAGAAAGGGGGACAGAGAGGGCGCACGAGAGAGGGGGCCAGAGAGGGCGCGCGAGAGAGGGGGCCAGAGAGGGGGCACGAGAGAGGGGGCCAGAGAGGGGGCGCGAGAGAGGGGGCCAGAGAGGAGGCGCGAGAGAGGGGGCCAGAGAGGGGGCGTGAGAGGGGGCGAGAGAGAGAGTGGGGCAGAGAGGGCGCGTGAGAGAGGGCGCGCGTGAGAGGGGGCGCGAGAGAGGGGGCCAGAGAGGGCGCACGAGAGAGGGGGCCAGAGAGGGGGCGCGAGAGAGGGGGCCAGAGAGGGCGCGTGAGAGAGTGCGCGCGAGAGAGGGGGCCAGAGAGGGGGAGCGCGAGAGAGGGGGCCAGAGAGGGCGCACGAGAGAGAGGGCCAGAGAGGGGGCGCGAGAGGAGGCGCAGGAGAGAGGGGGCCAGGGAGGGCGCGTGAGAGAGTGTGCGCAAGAGAGGGGGCCATAGAGAGGGGGCCAGTGAGAGGGCGCGCGAGAGAGGGGGCCAGAGAGGGCGCGTGAGGGAGGGCGGGCGAGAGAGGGGGCGTGAGAGAGTGGTCCAGTGAGGGCACGCGAGAGAGGGGGCCAGAGAGGGGGCGCGAGAGAGGGGGCCAGAGAGGGGATGCGAGAGGGGGCGCGCGAGAGAGGGGGCCAGAGAGGGCGCGTGAGAGAGGGCGCGCGAGGGAGGGGCCAACGAGGGCGCGTGAGAGAGGGCGCGTGAGAGAGGGGGCGCAAGAGAGGGGGCCAGAGAGGGTGCGCGAGAGAGGGGGCCAGAGAGGGGGTGCGAGAGAGGGGGCCAGAGAGGGGGCGCGAGAGAGGGGGCCAGAGGGGGGGCGCGAGAGAGGGGGCCAGAGAGGGCACGTGAGAGAGGGGTCGCGAGAGAGGTGGCCAGAGAGGGGGCGCGAGAGGGGTCGCGCGAGAGAGGGGGCTAGAGAGGCCGCGTGAGAGAGGGAGCCAGAGAGGGAGAGAGAGGGCGCGAGAGAGGGGGCCAGAGACAGAGAGAGGGCGCACGAGAGGAGGCGCGCGAGAGGGTAACAGAGAGGGCGCGCGAGAGAGGTCACGCGAGAGGGGGCCAGAGGGGGCGCGCGAGAGGGGGCCAGAGAAGGCGCGCGAGAAGGGGCCAGAGAGGGCGCGTGAGAGAGGGGGCCAGAGAGGGCGCGTGAGAGAGGGGGCCAAAGGGGGGCGCGAGCGACGGGGCCAGAGAGGGGGCGCTAGAGTGGGGGCCAGAGAGGGGGCGCGAGAGAGTGGGCCAGAGAGGGGGCCAGAGAGGGCGTGCGAGAGAGGGGGCGCGAGAGAGGGCGCGTGAGAGAGGGCACGTGAGAGAGGGCGCGTGAGAGAGGGCGCGTGAGAGGCGGCGCACGAGAGGCGGCGCGCGAGAGAGGGCGGGCGAGAGAGGGCGCGTGAGAGAGTGGTCCAGTGAGGGCACGCGAGAGAGGGGGCCAGAGAGGGGGCGCGAGAGAGGGGGCCAGAGAGGGGATGCGAGAGGGGGCGCGCGAGAGAGGGGGCCAGAGAGGGCGCGTGAGAGAGGGCGCGCGAGGGAGGGGCCAACGAGGGCGCGTGAGAGAGGGCGCGTGAGAGAGGGGGCGCAAGAGAGGGGGCCAGAGAGGGTGCGCGAGAGAGGGGGCCAGAGAGGGGGTGCGAGAGAGGGGGCCAGAGAGGGGGCGCGAGAGAGGGGGCCAGAGGGGGGGCGCGAGAGAGGGGGCCAGAGAGGGCACGTGAGAGAGGGGTCGCGAGAGAGGTGGCCAGAGAGGGGGCGCGAGAGGGGTCGCGCGAGAGAGGGGGCTAGAGAGGCCGCGTGAGAGAGGGAGCCAGAGAGGGAGAGAGAGGGCGCAAGAGAGGGGGCCAGAGACAGAGAGAGGGCGCACGAGAGGGGGCGCGCGAGAGGGTAACAGAGAGGGCGCGCGAGAGAGGTCACGCGAGAGGGGGCCAGAGGGGGCGCGCGAGAGGGGGCCAGAGAAGGCGCGCGAGAAGGGGCCAGAGAGGGCGCGTGAGAGAAGGGGCCAGAGAGGGCGCGTGAGAGAGGGGGCCAAAGAGGGGGCGCGAGCGACGGGGCCAGAGAGGGGGCGCTAGAGTGGGGGCCAGAGAGGGGGCGCGAGAGAGTGGGCCAGAGAGGGGGCCAGAGAGGGCGTGCGAGAGAGGGGGCGCGAGAGAGGGCGCGTGAGAGAGGGCACGTGAGAGAGGGCGCGTGAGAGAGGGCGCGTGAGAGGCGGCGCACGAGAGGCGGCGCGCGAGAGAGGGCGCGCGAGAGAGGGCGCGTGAGAGGGGGCGCGCGAGAGAGGGTGCTCGAGAGAGGGCGCGCGAGAGAGGGGGCCAGAGAGGGGGCGCGAGAGGGGGCGCGTGAGAGAGGGGGCCAGAGAGGGGGCGCGAGAGAGGGGGCCAGAGAGGGGGCACGAGAGAGGGGGCCAGAGAGGGGGCGCGAGAGAGGGGGCTAGAGAGGGGTTGCGAGAGAGGGGGCCAGAGAGGGGTCGCGAGAGGGGGCGCGAGAGAGGGGGCCAGAGAGGGGGCACGAGAGAGGGGGCCATAGAGGGGGCGCGAGAGAGGGGGCCAGAGAGGGGGCGCGAGAGAGGGGGCCAGAGAGGGAGCGTGAGAGAGGGGGCCAGAGAGGGGGCCAGAGAGGGCGCACGAGAGAGGGGGCCAGAGAGGGGGCGTGAGAGAGGGGGCCAGAGAGGGCGCGTGAGAGAGTGCGCGCGAGAGAGGGGGCCAGAGAGGGGGAGCGCGAGAGAGGGGGCCAGAGAGGGCGCACGAGAGAGAGGGCCAGAGAGGGGGCGCGAGAGGGGGCGCACGAGAGAGGGGGCCAGAGAGGGCGCGTGAGAGAGGGTGCGCAAGAGAGGGGGCCATAGAGAGGGGGCCAGTGAGAGGGTGCGCGAGAGAGGGGGCCAGAGAGGGGGCGCGAGAGGGGGCGCACGAGAGAGGGGGCCAGAGAGGGCGCGTGAGAGAGGGCGCGCGAGAGAGGGGGCCATAGAGGAGGCGCGAGAGAGGGGGCCAGAGAGGGGGCGTGAGAGGGGGCGAGTGAGAGAGTGGGCCAGAGAGGGCGCGTGAGAGAGGGGGCGCGAGAGAGGGGGCCAGAGAGGGCGCACGAGAGAGGGGGCCAGAGAGGGGGCGCGAGAGAGGGGGCCAGAGAGGGCGCGTGAGAGAGTGCGCGCGAGAGAGGGGGCCAGAGAGGAGGAGCGCGAGAGAGGGGGCCAGAGAGGGCACACGAGAGAGAGGGCCAGAGAGGGGGCGCGAGAGGGGGCGCACGAGAGAGGGGGCAAGAGAGGGCGCGTGAGAGAGGGTGCGCAAGAGAGGGGGCCATAGAGAGGCGGCCAGTGAGAAGGCGCGCGAGAGAGGGGGCCAGAGAGGGCGCGTGAGAGAGGGCGCGCGAGAGAGGGGGCCAGAGAGGGCGCGTGAGAGAGGGCGGGCGAGAGAGGGGGCGCGAGAGAGGGGTCCAGTGAGGGCACGCGAGAGAGGGGGCCAGAGAGGGGGCGCGAGAGAGGGGGCCAGAGAGGGGGCGTGAGAGGGGACGCGCGAGAGAGGGGGCCAGAGAGGGCGCGTGAGAGAGGGCGCGCGAGAGAGGGGCCCAGCTAGGGCGCGTGAGAGAGGGGGCGCAAGAGAGGGGGCCAGAGAGGGTGCGCGAAGGAGGGGGCCAGAGAGGGGGCGCGAGAGAGGGGGCTAGAGAGGGGGCGCGAGAGAGGGGGCCAGAGGGGGGGCGCGAGAGAGGGGTCCAGAGAGGGCACGTGAGAGAGGGGGCGCGAGAGAGGTGGCCAGAGAGGGCGCGTGAGAGAGGGCGCACGAGAGAGGGGACGCGAGAAAGGGGGACAGAGAGGGCGCACGAGAGAGGGGGCCAGAGAGGGCGCGCGAGAGAGGGGGCCAGAGAGGGGGCGTGAGAGAGGCGGCCAGAGAGGAGGCGCGAGAGAGGGGGCCAGAGAGGGGGCGTGAGAGGGGGCGAGAGAGAGAGTGGGCCAGGGAGGGCGCGTGAGAGATGGCGCGCGAGAGAGGGGGCGCGAGAGAGGGGGCCAGAGAGGGCGCACGAGAGAGGGGGCCAGAGAGGGGGCGCGAGAGAGGGGGCCAGAGAGGGCGCGTGAGAGAGTGCGCGCGAGAGAGGGGGCCAGAGAGGGGGAGCGCGAGAGAGGGGGCCAGAGAGGGCGCACGAGAGAGAGGGCCAGAGAGGGGGCGCGAGAGGAGGCGCAGGAGAGAGGGGGCCAGAGAGGGCGCGTGAGGGAGGGCGGGCGAGAGAGGGGGCGTGAGAGAGTGGTCCAGTGTGGGCACGCGAGAGAGGGGGCCAGAGAGGGGGCGCGAGAGAGGGGGCCAGAGAGGGGATGCGAGAGGGGGCGCGCGAGAGAGGGGGCCAGAGAGGGCGCGTGAGAGAGGGCGTGTGAGAGAGGGGGCGCAAGAGAGGGGGCCAGAGAGGGTGCGCGAGAGAGGGGGCCAGAGAGGGGGTGCGAGAGAGGGGCCCAGAGAGGGGGCGCGAGAGAGGGGGCCAGAGGGGGGGCGCGAGAGAGGGGGCCAGAGAGGGCACGTGAGAGAGGGGTCGCGAGAGAGGTGGCCAGAGAGGGTGCGCGAGAGGGGTCGCGCGAGAGAGGGGGCTAGAGAGGCCGCGTGAGAGAGGGCACGCGAGAGAGGGGACCAGAGAGGGCGCGTGAGAGAGGGCGCTCGAGAGAGCGGGCGCGAGAAAGGGGGACCGAGAGGGCGCACGAGAGAGGGGGCCAGAGAGGGGGCGCGAGAGGGGGCGCGTGAGAGTGGGCGCGAGACAGAGGGGGCGCGAGAGAGAGGGCCAGAGAGGGCGCATGAGAGAGGGGGCCAGAGAGGGGGCGCGAGAAGGGGCTCGCGAGAGAGGGGGCCAGAGCGGGCGCAGGAGAGAGGTCGCGCGAGAGAGGGGGCCAGAGAGAGGGCGTGCGAGAGAGGGGGCCAGAGAGGGCGCACGAGAGAGGGGGCCAGAGAGGGAACGCGAGAGGGGGCACGAGAGAGAGGGGGCCAGAGAGGGCACACGAGGGAGAGTGCCAGAGAGGGGGCGCAAGAGGGGGCGCGTGAGAGAGGGGGCCAGAGAGTGGGCGTGCGAGAGAGGGGGCCAGAGAGAGGGGGCGCGAGAAGGGGGCGCGAGAGGGGTCGCGCGAGAGAGGGTGCCAGAGAGGGCGAAAGAGAGAGGGCGAGTGAGAGAGTGGGCCAGAGAGGGCGCGTGAGAGAGGGCGCGCGAGAGAGGGGGCGCGAGAGAGGGGGCCAGAGAGGGCGCACGAGAGAGGGGGCCAGAGAGGGGGCGCGAGAGAGGGGGCCAGAGAGGGGGCGTGAGAGAGGGCGCCAGAGGGGGGGGGCGCAAGAGGGGGCGCACGAGAGAGGGGGCCAGAGAGGGCGCTTGAGAGAGTGCGCGCGAGAGAGGGGGCCAGAGAGGGGGAGCGCGAGAGAGGGGGCCAGAGAGGGCGCACGAGAGAGAGAGCCAGAGAGGGGGCGCGAGAGGGGGCGCAGGAGAGAGGGGGCCAGAGAGGGCGTGTGAGAGAGGGTGCGCAAGAGAGGGGGCCATAGAGAGGCGGCCAGTGAGAAGGCGCGCGAGAGAGGGGGCCAGAGAGGGGGCGCGAGAGAGGGCGCGCGAGAGAGTGGGCCAGAGAGTGCGCGTGAGAGAGGGCGGGCGAGAGAGGGGGCGCGAGAGAGGGGGCCAGAGAGGGGGCGCGAGAGGGGACGCGCGAGAGAGGGGGCCAGAGAGGGCGCGTGAGAGAGGGCGCGCGAGAGAGGGGCCCAGCGAGGGCGCGTGAGAGAGGGCGCGTGAGAGAGGGGGCGCAAGAGAGGGGGCCAGAGAGGGTGCGCGAAGGAGGGGGCCAGAGAGGGGGCGCGAGAGAGGGGGCCAGAGAGGGGGCGCGAGAGAGGGGGCCAGAGGGGAGGCGCGAGAGAGGGGTCCAGAGAGGGCACGTGAGAGAGGGGGCGCGAGAGAGGTGGCCAGAGAGGGCGCGTGAGAGAGGGCGCACGAGAGAGGGGACGCGAGAAAGGGGGACAGAGAGGGCGCACGAGAGAGGGGGCCAGAGAGGGCGCGCGAGAGAGGGGGCCAGAGAGGGGGCACGAGAGAGGGGGCCAGAGAGGGGGCGCGAGAGAGGGGGCCAGAGAGGGGGCGCGAGAGAGGGGGCCAGAGAGGGGGCGTTTTGAGGGGGCGAGAGAGAGAGTGGGCCAGAGAGGGCGCGTGAGAGAGGGCGCGCGAGAGAGGGGGCGCGAGAGAGGGGGCCAGAGAGGGCGCACGAGAGAGGGGGCCAGAGAGGGGGCGCGAGAGAGGGAGCCAGAGAGGGCGCGTGAGAGAGTGCGCGCGAGAGAGGGGGCGCGAGAGAGGGGTCCAGTGAGAGGGCGCGAGAGAGGGGGCCAGAGAGGGGGCGCGAGAGAGGGGGCCAGAGAGGGCGCGCGAGAGGGGGCGCGCGAGAGAGGGGGCCAGAGAGGGGGCGTTTTGAGGGGGCGAGAGAGAGAGTGGGCCAGAGAGGGCGCGTGAGAGAGGGCGCGCGAGAGAGGGGGCGCGAGAGAGGGGGCCAGAGAGGGCGCACGAGAGAGGGGGCCAGAGAGGGGGCGCGAGAGAGGGAGCCAGAGAGGGCGCGTGAGAGAGGGCGCGCGAGAGAGGGGGCCAGAGAGGGCGCGTGAGGGAGGGCGGGTGAGAGAGGGGGCGCGAGAGAGTGGTCCAGTGAGGGCACGCGAGAGAGGGGGCGCGAGAGGGGGCGCGAGAGAGGGGGCCAGAGAGAGGGGGCCAGAGAGGGCGCGTGAGAGAGGGCGCGTGAGGGAGGGGCCAACGAGGCCGCGTGAGAGAGGGCGCGTGAGAGAGGGGGCGCCAGAGAGGGGGCCAGAGAGGGTGCGCGAGAGAGGGGGCCAGAGAGGGGGCGCGAGAGAGGGGTCAGAGAGGGGGCGCGAGAGAGGGGGCCAGGGGGGGGCGCGAGAGAGGGGGCCAGAGAGGGCACGTGAGAGAGGGGTCGCGAGAGAGGTGGCCAGAGAGGGGGCGCGAGAGGGGTCGCGCGAGAGAGGGGGCTAGAGAGGCCGCGTGAGAGAGGGCACGCGAGAGAGGGGCCCAGAGAGGGCGCGTGAGAGAGGGCGCACGAGAGAGCGTGCGCGAGAAAGGGGGACAGAGAGGGCGCACGAGAGAGGGGGCCAGAGAGGGGGCGCGAGAGGGGGCGCGTGAGAGTGGGCGCGAGACAGAGGGGGCGCGAGAGAGAGGGCGCATGAGAGAGGGGGCGCGAGAGAGGGGGACAGAGAGGGCGCACGAGAGATGGGGCCAGAGAGGAGGCGTGAGAGGGGGCGCGCGAGAGAGGGGGCCAGAGAGGGCGCATGAGAGAGGGTGCGCGAGAGAGGGGGCCAGAGAGGGCGCATGAGAGAGGGCGCGCGAGAGAGGGGGCCAGAGAGAGGGCGCACGAGAGAGGGGGCCACAGAGGGAACGCGAGAGGGGGCGCGCGAGAGAGGGGGCCAGAGAGGGCGCGTGAGAGAGGGCGCGCGAGAGAGGGGGCCAGAGAGGGCGCGTGAGAGTGGGCGCGAGAGAGGGGGCCAGAGAGGGGGCGCGAGAGGGGGCGCGCGAGAGAGGGGGACGGACAGGGCGCATGAGAGAGGGCGCGCGAGAGAGGGGGCCAGAGAGAGGGCGCACGAGAGAGGGGGCCAGAGAGGGAACGCGAGAGGGGGCGCGCGAGTGAGGGGGCCAGAGAGGGCGCATGAGAGAGGGCGCGTGAGAGTGGGGGCCAGAGAGGGCGCGTGAGAGTGAGCGCGAGAGAGGGGGCCAGAGAGGGGGCGCGAGAGAGGCGGCCAGTGAGGGCGCGAGAGAGAGGGGGCCAGAGAGGGCACATGAGAGAGGGTGCCAGAGAGGGGGCGCAAGAGGGGGCGCGTGAGAGAGGGATCAGAGAGGGTGCATGAGAGAGCGCGCGCGAGAGAGGGGGCCGGAGAGGGCATGCGAGAGAGGGGGCCAGAGAGAGGGGGCCAGAGAGGGCGCGCGAGAGAGGGGGCCAGAGAGGGGGTGCGAGAGAGGGGGCCAGAGAGGGGGCGCGAGAGAGGGGGCCAGAGAGGGGGTGCGAGAGAGGGGGCCATAGAGGGGGCGCGAGAGAGGGGGCCAGAGAGGGGGCGCGAGAGAGGGGGCCAGAGAGGGGGCGTGAGAGGGGCGAGAGAGAGAGTGGGCCAGAGAGGGAACGCGAGAGGGGGCGCGCGAGAGAGGGGGCCAGAGAGGGCGCGTGAGAGAGGGCGCGCGAGAGAGGGGGCGCGAGAGAGGGGGCCAGACAGGGCGCGTGAGAAGGGTGCGCGCGAGAGTGAGGGCCAGAGAGGGCGAGTGAGAGAGGGTGCGCGAGAGAGGGGGCGCGAGAGAGTGGGCCAGAGAGGGCGCGCGAGAGAGGGGGCCAGAGAGGGGGCACGAGAGAGGGGGCCATAGAGGGGGCGCGAGAGAGGGGGCCAGAGAGCGTGCGCGAGAGAGGGGGCCAGAGAGGGCGCGTGAGAGAGGGCGCGCGAGAGCGGGGGCCAGAGAGGGCGCGTGAGAGTGGGCGCGATAGAGGGGGCCAGAGAGGGGGCGCGGGAGAGGCGGCCAGTGAGGGCGCGAGACAGAGGGGGCCAGAGAGGGCACACGAGAGAGGGTGCCAGAGAGGGGGCGCAAGAGGGGGCACGTGAGAGAGGGGGCCAGAGAGGGTGCGTGAGAGAGGGCGTGCGAGAGAGGGGGCCAGAGAGGGCATGCGAGAGAGTGGGCGCGAGAGAGGGGGCCAGAGAGGGCGCGCGAGAGAGGGGGCCAGAGAGGGGGCGCGAGAGAGGGGGCCAGAGAGGGGGCGCAAGAGGGGGCGAGCAAGAGAGTGGGCCAGAGAGGGCGCGTGAGAGAGGGCGCGCGAGAGAGGGGGCGCGAGAGTGGGGGCCAGACAGGGCACGTGAGAGAGGGCGCGCGAGAGAGAGGGCCAGAGAGGGCGAGTGAGAGAGGGTGCGCGAGAGAGGGGGCGCGAGAGAGTGGGCCAGAGAGGGCGCGCGAGAGAGGGGGCCAGAGAGGGGGCACGAGAGAGGGGGCCATAGAGGGGGCGCGAGAGAGGGGGCCAGAGAGGGGTCGCAAGAGGGGGGCCCAGAGAGGGGGCGTTAGAGGGGGCGAGAGAGAGAGTGGGCCAGAGAGGGCGCGTGAGAGAGGGCGCGCGAGAGAGGGGGCGTGAGAGAGGGGGCCAGAGAGAGCGCACGAGAGAGGGGGCCAGAGAGGGGGCGCGAGAGAGGGGGCCAGAGAGGGCGCGTGAGAGAGTGCGCGCGAGAGAGGGGGCCAGAGAGGGGGAGCGCGAGAGAGGGGGCCAGAGAGGGCGCACGAGAGAGAGGGCCAGAGAGGGGGCGCGAGAGGGGGCGCACGAGAGAGAGGGGGCCAGAGAGGGCGCGTGAGAGAGGGTGCGCAAGAGAGGGGGCCATAGAGAGGGGGCCAGTGAGAGGGCGCGCGAGAGAGGGGACCAGAGAGGGCGCGTGAGAGAGGGCGCGCGAGAGAGGGGGCCATAGAGGGGGCGCAAGAGAGGGGGCCAGAGAGGGGGCGCGAGAGAGGGGGCCAGAGAGGGGGCGTGAGAGGGGGCGAAAGAGAGAGTGGGCCAGAGAGGGCGCGTGAGAGAGGGCGCGCGAGAGAGGGGGCGCGAGAGAGGGGGCCAGAGAGGGCGCACGAGAGAGGGGGCCAGAGAGGGGGCGCGAGAGAGGGGGCCAGAGAGGGCGCGTGAGAGAGTGCGCGCGAGAGAGGGGGCCAGAGAGGGCGCGTGAGAGAGTGCGCGCGGGAGAGGGGGCCAGAGAGGGGGAGCGCGAGAGAGGGGGCCAGAGAGGGCGCACGAGAGAGAGGGCCAGAGAGGGGGCGCGAGAGGGGGCGCACGAGAGAGGGGGCCAGAGAGGGCGCGTGAGAGAGGGTGCGCAAGAGAGGGGGCCATAGAGAGGGGGCCAGTGAGAGGGCGCGCGAGAGAGGGGGCCAGAGAGGGCGCGTGAGAGAGGGCGCGCGAGAGAGGGGGCCAGAGAGGGCGCATGAGAGAGGGCGGGCGAGAGAGGGGGCGCGAGAGAGGGGTCCAGTGAGGGCACGCGAGAGAGGGGGCCAGAGAGGGGGCGCGAGAGAGGGGGCCAGAGAGGGCGCGCGAGAGGGGGCGCGCGAGAGAGGGGGCCAGAGAGGGCGCGTGAGAGAGGGCGCGCGAGAGAGGGGCCCAGCGAGGGCGCGTGAGAGAGGGCGCGTGAGAGAGGGGGCGCAAGAGAGGGGGCCAGAGAGGGTGCGCGAAGGAGGGGGCCAGAGAGGGGGCGCGAGAGAGGGGGCCAGAGAGGGGGCGCGAGAGAGGGGGCCAGAGGGGGGGCGCGAGAGAGGGGGCCAGAGAGGGCACGTGAGAGAGGGGGCGCGAGAGAGGTGGCCAGAGAGGGCGCGTGAGAGAGGGCGCAAGAGAGAGGGGGCGCGAGAAAGGGGGACAGAGAGGGCGCACGAGAGAGGGGGCCAGAGAGGGCGCGCGAGAGAGCGGGCCAGAGAGGGGGCACGAGAGAGGGGGCCAGAGAGGGGGTGCGAGAGTGGGGGCCAGAGAGTGGGCGCGAGAGAGGGTGCCAGAGAGGGGGCGTGAGAGGGGGCGAGAGAGAGAGTGGGCCAGAGAGGGCGCGTGAGAGAGGGCGCGCCAGAGAGGGGGCGCGAGAGAGGGGGCCAGAGAGGGCGCACGAGAGAGGGGGCCAGAGAGGGGGTGCTAGAGAGGGGGCCAGAGAGGGCGCGTGAGAGAGTGCGCGTGAGAGAGGGGGCCAGAGAGGGGGAGCGCGAGAGAGGGGGCCAGAGAGGGCGCACGAGAGAGAGGGCCAGAGAGGGGGCGCGAGTGGAGGCGCAGGAGAGAGGGGGCCAGAGAGGGTGCGTGAGAGAGGGTGCGCTAGAGAGGGGGCCATAGAGAGGCGGCCAGTGAGAGGGCACGCGAGAGAGGGGGCCAGAGAGGGCGCGTGAGAGAGGGCGCGCGAGAGAGGGGGCCAGAGAGGGCGCGTGAGAGAGGGCGCATGAGAGAGGGTGCGCGAGAGAGGGGGCCAGAGAGGGCGCACGAGAGATGGGGCCAGAGAGGAGGCGCGAGAGGGGGCGCGCGAGAGAGGGGGCCAGACAGGGCACATGAGAGAGGGCGCGCGAGAGAGGGGGCCAGAGAGAGGGCGTGCGAGAGAGGGGGCCAGAGAGGGCGCACGAGAGAGGGGGCCAGAGAGGGAACGCGAGAGGGGGCGCGCGAGAGAGGGGGCCAGAGAGGGCGCGTGAGAGAGGGCGCGCGAGAGAGGGGGCCAGAGAGGGCGCGTGAGAGTGGGCGCGAGAGAGGGGGCCAGAGAGGGGGCGCGAGAGAGGCGGCCAGTGAGGGCGCGAGAGAGAGGGGGCCAGAGAGGGCACACGAGAGAGGGTGCCAGAGAGGGGGCGCAAGAGGGGGCGCGTGAGAGAGGGGGCCAGAGAGGGTGCGTGAGAGAGGGCGTGCGAGAGAGGGGGCCAGAGAGGGAATGCGAGAGAGGGGGCCAGAGGGAGGGGGCCAGAGAGGGCGCGCGAGAGAGGGGGCCAGAGAGGGGGCGCGAGAGAGGCGGCCAGAGCGGGGGGGGGGAGGGAGGGGGCCAGAGAGGGGGCGCAAGAGGGGGCGAGCAAGAGAGTGGGTCAGAGAGGGCGCGTGAGAGAGGGCGCGCGAGAGAGGGGTCGCGAGAGAGGGGGCCAGACAGGGCGCGTGAGAGAGGGCGCGCGAGAGAGGGGGCCAGAGAGGGCGCATGAGAGAGGGTGCGCGAGAGAGGGGCCGCCCGAGAGGGGGCCAGAGAGAGCGCGCGAGAGAGGGGGCCAGAGAGGGGGCACGAGAGAGGGGGCCATAGAGGGGGCGCGAGAGAGGGGGCCAGAGTGGGGGCGCGAGAGAGGGGGCCAGAGAGGGGGCGTGAGAGGGGGCGAGAGAGAGAGTGGGCCAGAGAGGGCGCGTGAGAGAGGGCGCGCGAGAGAGGGGGCGCGAGAGAGGGGGCCAGAGAGGGCGCACGAGAGAGGGGGCCAGAGAGGGGGCGCGAGAGAGGGGGCCAGAGAGGGCACGTGAGAGAGTGCACGCGAGAGAGGGGGCGCCCGAGAGGGGGCCAGAGACGGTGCACGAGAGAGGGGGCCAGAGAGGGGGCGCGAGAGAGGGGTCAGAGAGGGGGCGCGAGAGAGGGGGCCAGGGGGGGCGCGAGAGAGGGGGCCAGAGAGGGCACGTGAGAGAGGGGTCGCGAGAGAGGTGGCCAGAGAGGGGGCGCGAGAGGGGTCGCGCGAGAGAGGGGGCTAGAGAGGCCGCGTGAGAGAGGGCACGCGAGAGAGGGGCCCAGAGAGGGCGCGTGAGAGAGGGCGCACGAGAGAGCGTGCGCGAGAAAGGGGGACACAGAGGGCGCACGAGAGAGGGGGCCAGAGAGGGGGCGCGAGAGGGGGCGCGTGAGAGTGGGCGCGAGACAGAGGGGGCGCGAGAGAGAGGGCGCATGAGAGAGGGGGCGCGAGAGAGGGGGACAGAGAGGGCGCACGAGAGATGGGGCCAGAGAGGAGGCGTGAGAGGGGGCGCGCGAGAGAGGGGGCCAGAGAGGGCGCATGAGAGAGGGCGCGCGAGAGAGGGGGCCAGAGAGGGCGCATGAGAGAGGGCGCGAGAGAGGGGGCCAGAGAGGGGGCGCGAGAGGGGGCGCGCGAGAGAGGGGGACGGACAGGGCGCATGAGAGAGGGCGCGCGAGAGAGGGTCCAGAGAGAGGGCGCACGAGAGAGGGGGCCAGAGAGGGAACGCGAGAGGGGGCGCGCGAGAGAGGGGGCCAGAGAGGGCGCGTGAGAGAGGGCGCGCGAGAGAGGGGGCCAGAGAGGGCGCGTGAGAGTGGGCGCGAGAGAGGGGGCCAGAGAGGGGGCGCGAGAGGGGGCGCGCGAGAGAGGGGGACGGACAGGGCGCATGAGAGAGGGCGCGCGAGAGAGGGGGCCAGAGAGAGGGCGCACGAGAGAGGGGGCCAGAGAGGGAACGCGAGAGGGGGCGCGCGAGTGAGGGGGCCAGAGAGGGCGCATGAGAGAGGGCACGTGAGAGTGGGGGCCAGAGAGGGCGCGTGAGAGTGGGCGCGAGAGAGGGGGCCAGAGAGGGGGCGCGAGAGAGGCGGCCAGTGAGGGCGCGAGAGAGAGGGGGCCAGAGAGGGCACATGAGAGAGGGTGCCAGAGAGGGGGCGCAAGAGGGGGCGCGTGAGAGAGGGATCAGAGAGGGTGCATGAGAGAGGGCGCGCGAGAGAGGGGGCCGGAGAGGGCATGCGAGAGAGGGGGCCAGAGAGAGGGGGCCAGAGAGGGGGTGCGAGAGAGGGGCCCAGAGAGGGGGCGCGAGAGAGGGGGCCAGAGAGGGGGTGCGAGAGAGGGGGCCATAGAGGGGGCGCGAGAGAGGGGGCCAGAGAGGGGGCGCGAGAGAGGGGGCCAGAGAGGGGGCGTGAGAGGGGCGAGAGAGAGAGTGGGCCAGAGAGGGAACGCGAGAGGGGGCGCGCGAGAGAGGGGGCCAGAGAGGGCGCGTGAGAGAGGGCACGCGAGAGAGGGGGCGCTAGAGAGGGGGCCAGACAGGGCGCGTGAGAAGGGTGCGCGCGAGAGTGAGGGCCAGAGAGGGCGAGTGAGAGAGGGTGCGCGAGAGAGGGGGCGCGAGAGAGTGGGCCAGAGAGGGCGCGCGAGAGAGGGGGCCAGAGAGGGGGCACGAGAGAGGGGGCCATAGAGGGGGCGCGAGAGAGGGGGCCAGAGAGCGTGCGCGAGAGAGGGGGCCAGAGAGGGCGCGTGAGAGAGGGCACGCGAGAGCGGGGGCCAGAGAGGGCGCGTGAGAGTGGGCGCGATAGAGGGGGCCAGAGAGGGGGCGCGAGAGAGGCGGCCAGTGAGGGCGCGAGACAGAGGGGGCCAGAGAGGGCACACGAGAGAGGGTGCCAGAGAGGGGGCGCAAGAGGGGGCACGTGAGAGAGGGGGCCAGAGAGGGTGCGTGAGAGAGGGCGTGCGAGAGAGGGGGCCAGAGAGGGCATGCGAGAGAGTGGGCGCGAGAGAGGGGGCCAGAGAGGGCGCGCGAGAGAGGGGGCCAGAGAGGGGGCGCGAGAGAGGGGGCCAGAGAGGGGGCGCGAGAGAGGGGGCCAGAGAGGGGGCGCAAGAGGGGGCGAGCAAGAGAGTGGGCCAGAGAGGGCGCGTGAGAGAGGGCGCGCGAGAGAGGGGGCGCGAGAGTGGGGGCCAGACAGGGCGCGTGAGAGAGGGCGCGCGAGAGAGAGGGCCAGAGAGGGCGAGTGAGAGAGGGTGCGCGAGAGAGGGGGCGCGAGAGAGTGGGCCAGAGAGGGCGCGCGAGAGAGGGGGCCAGAGAGGGGGCACGAGAGAGGGGGCCATAGAGGGGGCGCGAGAGAGGGGGCCAGAGAGGGGTCGCAAGAGGGGGGCCCAGAGAGGGGGCGTTAGAGTGGGCGAGAGAGAGAGTGGGCCAGAGAGGGCGCGTGAGAGAGGGCGCGCGAGAGAGGGGGCCAGAGAGAGCGCACGAGAGAGGGGGCCAGAGAGGGGGCGCGAGAGAGGGGGCCAGAGAGGGCGCGTGAGAGAGTGCGCGCGAGAGAGGGGGCCAGAGAGGGGGAGCGCGAGAGAGGGGGCCAGAGAGGGCGCACGAGAGAGAGGGCCAGAGAGGGGGCGCGAGAGGGGGCGCACGAGAGAGAGGGGGCCAGAGAGGGCGCGTGAGAGAGGGTGCGCAAGAGAGGGGGCCATTGAGAGGGGGCCAGTGAGAGGGCGCGCGAGAGAGGGGACCAGAGAGGGCGCGTGAGAGAGGGCGCGCGAGAGAGGGGGCCATAGAGGGGGCGCAAGAGAGGGGGCCAGAGAGGGGGCGCGAGAGAGGGGGCCAGACAGGGGGCGTGAGAGGGGGCGAAAGAGAGAGTGGGCCAGAGAGGGCGCGTGAGAGAGGGCGTGCGAGAGAGGGGGCGCGAGAGAGGGGGCCAGAGAGGGCGCACGAGAGAGGGGGCCAGAGAGGGGGCGCGAGAGAGGGGGCCAGAGAGGGCGCGTGAGAGAGTGCGCGCGAGAGAGGGGGCCAGAGAGGGCGCGTGAGAGAGTGCGCGCGGGAGAGGGGGCCAGAGAGGGGGAGCGCGAGAGAGGGGGCCAGAGAGGGCGCACGAGAGAGAGGGCCAGAGAGGGGGCGCGAGAGGGGGCGCACGAGAGAGGGGGCCAGAGAGGGCGCGTGAGAGAGGGTGCGCAAGAGAGGGGGCCATAGAGAGGGGGCCAGTGAGAGGGCGCGCGAGAGAGGGGGCCAGAGAGGGCGCGTGAGAGAGGGCGCGCGAGAGAGGGGGCCAGAGAGGGCGCATGAGAGAGGGCGGGCGAGAGAGGGGGCGCGAGAGAGGGGTCCAGTGAGGGCACGCGAGAGAGGGGGCCAGAGAGGGGGCGCGAGAGAGGGGGCCAGAGAGGGCGCGCGAGAGGGGGCGCGCGAGAGAGGGGGCCAGAGAGGGCGCGTGAGAGAGGGCGCGCGAGAGAGGGGCCCAGCGAGGGCGCGTGAGAGAGGGCGCGTGAGAGAGGGGGCGCAAGAGAGGGGGCCAGAGAGGGTGCGCGAAGGAGGGGGCCAGAGAGGGGGCGCGAGAGAGGGGGCCAGAGAGGGGGCGCGAGAGAGGGGGCCAGAGGGGGGGCGCGAGAGAGGGGGCCAGAGAGGGCACGTGAGAGAGGGGGCGCGAGAGAGGTGGCCAGAGAGGGCGCGTGAGAGAGGGCGCAAGAGAGAGGGGGCGCGAGAAAGGGGGACAGAGAGGGCGCACGAGAGAGGGGGCCAGAGAGGGCGCGCGAGAGAGGGGGCCAGAGAGGGCGCGCGAGAGGGGGCGCGCGAGAGAGGGGGCCAGAGAGGGCGCGTGAGAGAGGGCGCGCGAGAGAGGGGCCCAGCGAGGGCGCGTGAGAGAGGGCGCGTGAGAGAGGGGGCGCAAGAGAGGGGGCCAGAGAGGGTGCGCGAAGGAGGGGGCCAGAGAGGGGGCGCGAGAGAGGGGGCCAGAGAGGGCACGTGAGAGAGGGGGCGCGAGAGAGGTGGCCAGAGAGGGCGCGTGAGAGAGGGCGCAAGAGAGAGGGGGCGCGAGAAAGGGGGACAGAGAGGGCGCACGAGAGAGGGGGCCAGAGAGGGCGCGCGAGAGAGCGGGCCAGAGAGGGGGCACGAGAGAGGGGGCCAGAGAGGGGGTGCGAGAGTGGGGGCCAGAGAGGGGGCGCGAGAGAGGGTGCCAGAGAGGGGGCGTGAGAGGGGGCGAGAGAGAGAGTGGGCCAGAGAGGGCGCGTGAGAGAGGGCGCGCCAGAGAGGGGGCGCGAGAGAGGGGGCCAGAGAGGGCGCACGAGAGAGGGGGCCAGAGAGGGCGTGCTAGAGAGGGGGCCAGAGAGGGCGCGTGAGAGAGTGCGCGTGAGAGAGGGGGCCAGAGAGGGGGAGCGCGAGAGAGGGGGCCAGAGAGGGCGCACGAGAGAGAGGGCCAGAGAGGGGGCGCGAGTGGAGGCGCAGGAGAGAGGGGGCCAGAGAGGGCGCGTGAGAGAGGGTGCGCTAGAGAGGGGGCCATAGAGAGGCGGCCAGTGAGAGGGCGCGCGAGAGAGGGGGCCAGAGAGGGCGCGTGAGAGAGGGCGCGCGAGAGAGGGGGCCAGAGAGGGCGCGTGAGAGAGGGCGCATGAGAGAGGGTGCGCGAGAGAGGGGGCCAGAGAGGGCGCATGAGAGATGGGGCCAGAGAGGAGGCGCGAGAGGGGGCGCGCGAGAGAGGGGGCCAGACAGGGCACATGAGAGAGGGCGCGCGAGAGAGGGGGCCAGAGAGAGGGCGTGCGAGAGAGGGGGCCAGAGAGGGCGCACGAGAGAGGGGGCCAGAGAGGGAACGCGAGAGGGGGCGCGCGAGAGAGGGGGCCAGAGAGGGCGCGTGAGAGAGGGCGCGCGAGAGAGGGGGCCAGAGAGGGCGCGTGAGAGACGGCGGGCGAGAGAGGGGGCGCGAGAGAGGGGTCCAGTGAGGGCACGCGAGAGAGGGGGCCAGAGAGGGGGCGCGAGAGAGGGGGCCAGAGAGGGGGCGCGAGAGGGGGCGCGCGAGAGAGGGGGCCAGAGAGGGCGCGTGAGAGAGGGCGCGCGAGAGAGGGGCCCAGCGAGGGCGCGTGAGAGAGGGCGCGTGAGAGAGGGGGCGCAAGAGAGGGGACCAGAGAGGGTGCGCGAGAGAGGGGGCCAGAGAGGGGACGCAAGAGAGGGGGCCAGAGAGGGGGCGCAAGAGAGGGGGCCAGAGGGGGAGCGCGAGAGAGGGGGCCAGAGAGGGTACGTGAGAGAGGGGGCGCGAGAGAGGTGGCCAGAGAGGGGGCGCGAGAGGGGTCGCGCGAGAGAGGGGGCCAGAGAGGCCGCGTGAGAGAGGGCACGCGATGGAGGGGACCAGAGAGGGCGCGTGAGAGAGGGCGCACGAGAGAGGGGGCGCGAGAAAGGGGGCCAGAGAGGGCGCACGTGAGAGGGGACCAGAGAGGGGGTGCGAGAGGGAGCGCGTGAGAGTGGGCGCGAGAGAGAGGGGGCGCGACAGAGGGGGCCAGAGAGGGCGCACGAGAGAGGGTGCCAGAGGGTGGGCGCGAGAGGGGGCGCGCAAGAGAGGGGGCCAGAGTGGGCGCGCGAGAGAGGGTGCCAGAGAGAGGGCGTGCGAGAGAGGGGGCCAGAGAGGGCGCACGAGAGAGGGAACACGAGAGGGGGCGCGCGAGAGAGAAGGCCAGAGAGGGCGCGTGAGAGAGGGCGCGCGAGAGAGGGGGCGAGAGAGGGCGCGTGAGAGTGGGCGCGAGAGAGGGGGCCAGAGAGGGGGCGTGAGAGAGGGAGCCAGTGAGGGCACGAGAGAGAGGGGTCAGAGAGGGCACACGAGAGATGGTGCCAGAGAGGGGGCGCAAGAGGGGGCGCGTGAGAGAGGGGGCCAGAGAGGGCGCGTGAGAGAGGGCGCGCGAGAGAGCGGGCCGGAGAGTGGGCGTGGGAGAGAGGGGGCCAGAGAGGGGGCACGAGAGAGGGGGCCAGAGAAGGGGCGTGAGAGAGGGGGCCCGAGAAGGGGGCGCGAGAGGGGTCGCGCGAGAGATGGTGCCAGAGAGGGCGCATGAGAGAAGGCGCGCGAGAGAGGGGGCCAGAGAGGGCGCACGAGAGAGGGGTCCAGAGACGGGGCGCGAGAGAGAGGGCCAGAGAGGGGGCGCGAGAGGGGGCGTGCGAGAGAGGGAGCCAGAGAAGGGGCGCGAGAGGGGTCGCGCGAGAGAGGGGGCCAGAGAGGCCGCGTGAGAGAGGGCACGCGAGAGAGGGGACCAGAGAGGGCGCGTGAGAGAGGGGGCGCGAGAGAGAGGGCGGGAGAGAGGGGGCCAGAGAGGGCGCACGAGAGAGGGGGCCAGAGAGGGGGCGCGAGAGGTGGCGCGCGAGTGAGGGCGCCAGAGAGGGCATGCGAGAGAGGGGGCCAGAGAGAGGGGGCCAGAGAGGGCGCGCGAGAGAGGGTGCCAGAGAGGGGGCGCGAGAGAGGGGGCCAGAGAGGGGGCGCGAGAGAGGGGGCCAGAGAGGGGGCGCAAGAGGGGGCGAGTGAGAGAGTGGGCCAGAGAGGGCGCGTGAGAGAGGGCGCGCGAGAGAGGGGGCGCGAGAGAGGGGGCCAGAGAGGGCGCGTGAGAGAGGGCGTGCGAGAGAGGGGGCCAGAGAGGGCGCGCGAGAGAGGGCGCGCGAGAGAGGGGGCGCGAGAGTGGGGGCCAGACAGGGCGCGTGAGAGAGGGCGCGCGAGAGAGAGGGCCAGAGAGGGCGAGTGAGAGAGGGTGCGCGAGAGAGGGGGCGCGAGAGAGTGGGCCAGAGAGGGCGCGCGAGAGAGGGGGCCAGAGAGGGGGCACGAGAGAGGGGGCCATAGAGGGGGCGCGAGAGAGGGGGCCAGAGAGGGGTCGCAAGAGGGGGGCCCAGAGAGGGGGCGTTAGAGTGGGCGAGAGAGAGAGTGGGCCAGAGAGGGCGCGTGAGAGAGGGCGCGCGAGAGAGGGGGCCAGAGAGAGCGCACGAGAGAGGGGGCCAGAGAGGGGGCGCGAGAGAGGGGGCCAGAGAGGGCGCGTGAGAGAGTGCGCGCGAGAGAGGGGGCCAGAGAGGGGGAGCGCGAGAGAGGGGGCCAGAGAGGGCGCACGAGAGAGAGGGCCAGAGAGGGGGCGCGAGAGGGGGCGCACGAGAGAGAGGGGGCCAGAGAGGGCGCGTGAGAGAGGGTGCGCAAGAGAGGGGGCCATTGAGAGGGGGCCAGTGAGAGGGCGCGCGAGAGAGGGGACCAGAGAGGGCGCGTGAGAGAGGGCGCGCGAGAGAGGGGGCCATAGAGGGGGCGCAAGAGAGGGGGCCAGAGAGGGGGCGCGAGAGAGGGGGCCAGACAGGGGGCGTGAGAGGGGGCGAAAGAGAGAGTGGGCCAGAGAGGGCGCGTGAGAGAGGGCGTGCGAGAGAGGGGGCGCGAGAGAGGGGGCCAGAGAGGGCGCACGAGAGAGGGGGCCAGAGAGGGGGCGCGAGAGAGGGGGCCAGAGAGGGCGCGTGAGAGAGTGCGCGCGAGAGAGGGGGCCAGAGAGGGCGCGTGAGAGAGTGCGCGCGGGAGAGGGGGCCAGAGAGGGGGAGCGCGAGAGAGGGGGCCAGAGAGGGCGCACGAGAGAGAGGGCCAGAGAGGGGGCGCGAGAGGGGGCGCACGAGAGAGGGGGCCAGAGAGGGCGCGTGAGAGAGGGTGCGCAAGAGAGGGGGCCATAGAGAGGGGGCCAGTGAGAGGGCGCGCGAGAGAGGGGGCCAGAGAGGGCGCGTGAGAGAGGGCGCGCGAGAGAGGGGGCCAGAGAGGGCGCATGAGAGAGGGCGGGCGAGAGAGGGGGCGCGAGAGAGGGGTCCAGTGAGGGCACGCGAGAGAGGGGGCCAGAGAGGGGGCGCGAGAGAGGGGGCCAGAGAGGGCGCGCGAGAGGGGGCGCGCGAGAGAGGGGGCCAGAGAGGGCGCGTGAGAGAGGGCGCGCGAGAGAGGGGCCCAGCGAGGGCGCGTGAGAGAGGGCGCGTGAGAGAGGGGGCGCAAGAGAGGGGGCCAGAGAGGGTGCGCGAAGGAGGGGGCCAGAGAGGGGGCGCGAGAGAGGGGGCCAGAGAGGGGGCGCGAGAGAGGGGGCCAGAGGGGGGGCGCGAGAGAGGGGGCCAGAGAGGGCACGTGAGAGAGGGGGCGCGAGAGAGGTGGCCAGAGAGGGCGCGTGAGAGAGGGCGCAAGAGAGAGGGGGCGCGAGAAAGGGGGACAGAGAGGGCGCACGAGAGAGGGGGCCAGAGAGGGCGCGCGAGAGAGGGGGCCAGAGAGGGCGCGCGAGAGGGGGCGCGCGAGAGAGGGGGCCAGAGAGGGCGCGTGAGAGAGGGCGCGCGAGAGAGGGGCCCAGCGAGGGCGCGTGAGAGAGGGCGCGTGAGAGAGGGGGCGCAAGAGAGGGGGCCAGAGAGGGTGCGCGAAGGAGGGGGCCAGAGAGGGGGCGCGAGAGAGGGGGCCAGAGAGGGCACGTGAGAGAGGGGGCGCGAGAGAGGTGGCCAGAGAGGGCGCGTGAGAGAGGGCGCAAGAGAGAGGGGGCGCGAGAAAGGGGGACAGAGAGGGCGCACGAGAGAGGGGGCCAGAGAGGGCGCGCGAGAGAGCGGGCCAGAGAGGGGGCACGAGAGAGGGGGCCAGAGAGGGGGTGCGAGAGTGGGGGCCAGAGAGGGGGCGCGAGAGAGGGTGCCAGAGAGGGGGCGTGAGAGGGGGCGAGAGAGAGAGTGGGCCAGAGAGGGCGCGTGAGAGAGGGCGCGCCAGAGAGGGGGCGCGAGAGAGGGGGCCAGAGAGGGCGCACGAGAGAGGGGGCCAGAGAGGGCGTGCTAGAGAGGGGGCCAGAGAGGGCGCGTGAGAGAGTGCGCGTGAGAGAGGGGGCCAGAGAGGGGGAGCGCGAGAGAGGGGGCCAGAGAGGGCGCACGAGAGAGAGGGCCAGAGAGGGGGCGCGAGTGGAGGCGCAGGAGAGAGGGGGCCAGAGAGGGCGCGTGAGAGAGGGTGCGCTAGAGAGGGGGCCATAGAGAGGCGGCCAGTGAGAGGGCGCGCGAGAGAGGGGGCCAGAGAGGGCGCGTGAGAGAGGGCGCGCGAGAGAGGGGGCCAGAGAGGGCGCGTGAGAGAGGGCGCATGAGAGAGGGTGCGCGAGAGAGGGGGCCAGAGAGGGCGCACGAGAGATGGGGCCAGAGAGGAGGCGCGAGAGGGGGCGCGCGAGAGAGGGGGCCAGACAGGGCACATGAGAGAGGGCGCGCGAGAGAGGGGGCCAGAGAGAGGGCGTGCGAGAGAGGGGGCCAGAGAGGGCGCACGAGAGAGGGGGCCAGAGAGGGAACGCGAGAGGGGGCGCGCGAGAGAGGGGGCCAGAGAGGGCGCGTGAGAGAGGGCGCGCGAGAGAGGGGGCCAGAGAGGGCGCGTGAGAGACGGCGGGCGAGAGAGGGGGCGCGAGAGAGGGGTCCAGTGAGGGCACGCGAGAGAGGGGGCCAGAGAGGGGGCGCGAGAGAGGGGGCCAGAGAGGGGGCGCGAGAGGGGGCGCGCGAGAGAGGGGGCCAGAGAGGGCGCGTGAGAGAGGGCGCGCGAGAGAGGGGCCCAGCGAGGGCGCGTGAGAGAGGGCGCGTGAGAGAGGGGGCGCAAGAGAGGGGACCAGAGAGGGTGCGCGAGAGAGGGGGCCAGAGAGGGGACGCAAGAGAGGGGGCCAGAGAGGGGGCGCAAGAGAGGGGGCCAGAGGGGGAGCGCGAGAGAGGGGGCCAGAGAGGGTACGTGAGAGAGGGGGCGCGAGAGAGGTGGCCAGAGAGGGGGCGCGAGAGGGGTCGCGCGAGAGAGGGGGCCAGAGAGGCCGCGTGAGAGAGGGCACGCGATGGAGGGGACCAGAGAGGGCGCGTGAGAGAGGGCGCACGAGAGAGGGGGCGCGAGAAAGGGGGCCAGAGAGGGCGCACGTGAGAGGGGACCAGAGAGGGGGTGCGAGAGGGAGCGCGTGAGAGTGGGCGCGAGAGAGAGGGGGCGCGACAGAGGGGGCCAGAGAGGGCGCACGAGAGAGGGTGCCAGAGGGTGGGCGCGAGAGGGGGCGCGCAAGAGAGGGGGCCAGAGTGGGCGCGCGAGAGAGGGTGCCAGAGAGAGGGCGTGCGAGAGAGGGGGCCAGAGAGGGCGCACGAGAGAGGGAACACGAGAGGGGGCGCGCGAGAGAGAAGGCCAGAGAGGGCGCGTGAGAGAGGGCGCGCGAGAGAGGGGGCGAGAGAGGGCGCGTGAGAGTGGGCGCGAGAGAGGGGGCCAGAGAGGGGGCGTGAGAGAGGGAGCCAGTGAGGGCACGAGAGAGAGGGGTCAGAGAGGGCACACGAGAGATGGTGCCAGAGAGGGGGCGCAAGAGGGGGCGCGTGAGAGAGGGGGCCAGAGAGGGCGCGTGAGAGAGGGCGCGCGAGAGAGCGGGCCGGAGAGTGGGCGTGGGAGAGAGGGGGCCAGAGAGGGGGCACGAGAGAGGGGGCCAGAGAAGGGGCGTGAGAGAGGGGGCCCGAGAAGGGGGCGCGAGAGGGGTCGCGCGAGAGATGGTGCCAGAGAGGGCGCATGAGAGAAGGCGCGCGAGAGAGGGGGCCAGAGAGGGCGCACGAGAGAGGGGTCCAGAGACGGGGCGCGAGAGAGAGGGCCAGAGAGGGGGCGCGAGAGGGGGCGTGCGAGAGAGGGAGCCAGAGAAGGGGCGCGAGAGGGGTCGCGCGAGAGAGGGGGCCAGAGAGGCCGCGTGAGAGAGGGCACGCGAGAGAGGGGACCAGAGAGGGCGCGTGAGAGAGGGGGCGCGAGAGAGAGGGCGGGAGAGAGGGGGCCAGAGAGGGCGCACGAGAGAGGGGGCCAGAGAGGGGGCGCGAGAGGTGGCGCGCGAGTGAGGGCGCCAGAGAGGGCATGCGAGAGAGGGGGCCAGAGAGAGGGGGCCAGAGAGGGCGCGCGAGAGAGGGTGCCAGAGAGGGGGCGCGAGAGAGGGGGCCAGAGAGGGGGCGCGAGAGAGGGGGCCAGAGAGGGGGCGCAAGAGGGGGCGAGTGAGAGAGTGGGCCAGAGAGGGCGCGTGAGAGAGGGCGCGCGAGAGAGGGGGCGCGAGAGAGGGGGCCAGAGAGGGCGCGTGAGAGAGGGCGTGCGAGAGAGGGGGCCAGAGAGGGCGCGCGAGAGAGGGGGCCAGAGAGGGCGCGTGAGAGAGGGCGCATGAGAGAGGGGGCGCGAGAGAGGGGGCCAGAGAGGGCGCACGAGAGATGGGGCCTGAGAGGAGGCGCGAGAGGGGGCGCGCGAGAGAGGGGGCCAGACAGGGCGCATGAGAGAGGGCGCGCGAGAGAGGGGGCCAGAGAGAGGGCGTGCGAGAGAGGGGGCCAGAGAGGGCGCACGAGAGAGGGGGCCAGAGAGGAAACGCGAGAGGGGGCGCGCGAGAGAGGGGGCCAGAGAGGGCGCGTGAGAGAGGGCGCGCGAGAGAGGGGGCCAGAGAGGGCGCGTGAGAGTGGGCGCGAGAGAGGGGGCCAGAGAGGGGGCGCGAGAGAGGCGGCCAGTGAGGGCGCGAGAGAGAGGCGGCCAGAGAGGGCACACGAGAGAGGGTGCCAGAGAGGGGGCGCAAGAGGGGGCGCGTGAGAGAGGGGGCCAGAGAGGGTGCGTGAGAGAGGGCGCGCGAGAGAGGGGGCCAGAGAGGGCATGCGAGAGAGGGGGCCAGAGAGAGGGGGGCCAGAGAGGGCGCGCGAGAGAGGGGGCCAGAGAGGGGGCGCGAGAGAGGCGGCCAGAGAGGGGGCGCGAGAGAGGGGGCCAGAGAGGGGGCGCGAGAGAGGGGGCCAGAGAGGGCGCGTGAGAGAGGGCGGGCGAGAGAGGGGGCGCGAGAGAGGGGTCCAGTGAGGGCACGCGAGAGAGGGGGCCAGAGAGGGGGAGCGAGAGAGGGGGCCAGAGAGGGGGCGCGAGAGGGGGCGCGCGAGAGAGGGGGCCAGAGAGGGCGCTTGAGAGGGGGCGCGCGAGAGAGGGGCCCAGCGAGGGCGCGTGAGAGAGGGCGCGTGAGAGAGGGGGCGCAAGAGAGGGGGCCAGAGAGGGTGCGCGAGAGAGGGGGCCAGAGAGGGGGCGCGAGAGAGGGGGCCAGAGAGGGGGCGCGAGAGAGGGGGCCAGAGGGGGGGCGCGAGAGAGGGGGCCAGAGAGGGCACGTGAGAGAGGGGGCGCGAGAGAGGTGGCCAGAGAGGGGGCGCGAGAGGGGTCGCGCGAGAGAGGGGGCCAGAGAGGCCGCGTGAGAGAGGGCACGCGAGAGAGGGGACCAGAGAGGGCGCGTGAGAGAGGGCGCACGAGAGAGGGGGCGCGAGACAGGGGGCCAGAGAGGGTGCACGAGAGAGGGGGCCAGAGAGGGGGCGCGAGAGGGGGCGCGTGAGAGTGGGCGCGAGAGAGAGGGGGCGCGACAGAGGTGGCCAGAGAGGGTGCACGAGAGAGGGGGCCAGAGGGTGGGCGCGAGAGGGGGGCGCGCGAGAGAGGGGGCCAGAGAGGGCGCGCGAGAGAGGGTGCCAGAGAGAGGGCGTGCGAGAGAGGGGGCCAGAGAGGGCGCACGAGAGAGGGGGCCAGAGAGGGAACACGAGAGGGGGCGCGCGAGAGAGGGGGCCAGAGAGGGCCCGTGAGAGAGGGTGCGCGACAGAGGGGGCGAGAGAGGGCGCGTGAGAGTGGGCGCGAGAGAGGGGGCCAGAGAGGGGGCGTGAGAGAGGGAGCCAGTGAGGGCACGAGAGAGAGGGGTCAGAGAGGGCACACGAGAGATGGTGCCAGAGAGGGGGCGCAAGAGGGGGCGCGTGAGAGAGGGGGCCAGACAGGGCGCGTGAGAGAGGGCGCACGAGAGAGGGGGCCAGAGAGGGCGCGTGAGAGAGGGTGCGCGAGAGAGGGGCCGCCCGAGAGGGGGCCAGAGAGGGCGCGCGAGAGAGGGGGACAGAGAGGGGGCACGAGAGAGGGGGCCATAGTGGGGGCGCGAGAGAGGGGGCCAGAGAGGGGGCGCGACAGAGGGGGCCAGAGAGGGGGCGTGAGAGGGGGCGAGAGAGAGAGTGGGCCAGAGAGGGCGCGTGAGAGAGGGCGCGCGAGAGAGGGGGCGCGAGAGAGGGGGCCAGAGAGGGGGAGCGCGAGAGAGGGGGCCAGAGAGGGCGCACGAGAGAGAGGGCCAGAGAGGGGGCGCACGAGAGAGGGGGCCAGAGAGGGCGCGTGAGAGAGGGTGCACAAGAGAGGGGGCCATAGAGAGTGGGCCAGTGAGAGGGCGCGCGAGAGAGGGGGCCAGAGAGGGCGCGTGAGAGAGGGCGCGCGAGAGAGGGGGCCAGAGAGGGCGCGTGAGAGAGGGCGGGCGAGAGAGGGGGCGCGAGAGAGGGGTCCAGTGAGGGCACGCGAGAGAGGGGGCCAGAGAGGGGGCGCGAGAGAGGGGGCCAGAGACGGGGCGCGAGAGGGGGCGCGCGAGAGAGGGGGCCAGAGAGGGCGCTTGAGAGAGGGCGCGCGAGAGAGGGGCCCAGCGAGGGCGCGTGAGAGAGGGCGCGTGAGAGAGGGGGCGCAAGAGAGGGGGCCAGAGAGGGTGCGCGAGAGAGGGGGCCAGAGAGGGGGCGCGAGAGAGGGGGCCAGAGAGGGGGCGCGAGAGAGGGGGCCAGAGGGGGGGCGCGAGGGAGGGGTCCAGAGAGGGCACGTGAGAGAAGGGGCGCGAGAGAGGTGGCCAGAGAGGGGGCGCGAGAGGGGTCGCGCGAGAGAGGGGGCCAGAGAGGCCGCGTGAGAGAGGGCGCACGAGAGAGGGGGCGCGAGAAAGGGGGCCAGAGAGGGCGCACGAGAGAGGGGGCCAGAGAGGGGGCGCGAGAGGGGGCGCGTGAGAGTGGGCGCGAGAGAGAGGGGGCGCGACAGAGGTGGCCAGAGAGGGTGCACGAGAGAGGGGGCCAGAGGGTGGGCGCGAGAGGGGGCGCGCGAGAGAGGGGACCAGAGAGGGCGCGTGAGAGAGGGCGCACGAGAGAGGGTGCGCGAGAAAGGGGGCCAGAGAGGGCGCACGAGAGAGGGGGCCAGAGAGGGGGCGCGAGAGGGGGCGCGTGAGAGTGGGCGCGAGAGAGAGGGGGCGCGACAGAGGTGGCCAGAGAGGGTGCACGAGAGAGGGGACCAGAGGGTGGGCGCGAGAGGGGGCGCGCGAGAGAGGGGGGCAGAGAGGGCGCGCG
Organism: Chiloscyllium punctatum; assembly: GCF_047496795.1. Classification (NCBI taxonomy): domain Eukaryota; kingdom Metazoa; phylum Chordata; class Chondrichthyes; order Orectolobiformes; family Hemiscylliidae; genus Chiloscyllium; species Chiloscyllium punctatum. The sequence goes on along the minus strand of NC_092754.1, from coordinate 71,984,862 downwards.
AGAGAGGGTGCCAGAGAGAGGGCGTGCGAGAGAGGGGGCCAGAGAGGGCGCACGAGAGAGGGGGCCAGAGAGGGAACACGAGAGGGGGCGCGCGAGAGAGGGGGCCAGAGAGGGCGCGTGAGAGAGGGTGCGCGACAGAGGGTGCGAGAGAGGGCGCGTGAGAGTGGGCGCGAGAGAGGGGGCCAGAGAGGGGGCGTGAGAGAGGGAGCCAGTGAGGGCACGAGAGAGAGGGGTCAGAGAGGGCACACGAGAGATGGTGCCAGAGAGGGGGCGCAAGAGGGGGCGCGTGAGAGAGGGGGCCAGAGAGGGCGCGTGAGAGAGGGCGCGCGAGAGAGCGGGCCGGAGAGTGGGCGTGCGAGAGAGGGGGCCAGAGAGGGGGCACGAGAGAGGGGGCCAGAGAAGGGGCGCGAGAGAGGGTGCCCGAGAAGGGGGCGCGAGACGGGTCGAGCGAGAGATGGTGCCAGAGAGGGCGCATGAGAGAAGGCGCGCGAGAGAGGGGGCCAGAGAGGGCGCACGAGAGAGGGGTCCAGAGACGGGGCGCGAGAGAGGGGGCCAGAGAGGGGGCGCGAGAGGGGGCGCGAGAGGGTGCGCGCGAGAGAGGGGGCCAGAGAGGGGGCGCGAGAGGGGTCGCGCGAGGGAGGGGGCCAGAGAGGCCGCGTGAGAGACGGCACGCGAGAGAGGGGACCAGAGAGGGCGCGTGAGAGAGGGCGCGCGAGAGAGAGGGCGCGAGAGAGGGGGCCAGAGAGGCCGCGTGAGAGAGGGCACGCGAGAGAGGGGACCAGTGAGGGCGCGTGAGAGAGGGCATGCGAGAGAGGGGGCCAGAGAGAGGGGGCCAGAGAGGGCGTGCGAGAGAGGGTGCCAGAGAGGGGGCGCGAGAGAGGGGCACAGAGAGGGGGCGCGAGAGAGGGGGCCAGAGAGGGGGCGCAAGAGGGGGCGAGTGAGAGAGTGGGACAGAGAGGGCGCGTGAGAGTGGGCGCGCGAGAGAGGGGGCGCGAGAGAGGGGGCCAGAGAGGGCGCGTGAGAGAGGGCGTGCGAGAGAGGGGGCCAGAGAGGGCGCGTGAGAGAGGGTGCGCGAGAGAGGGGGCGCGAGAGAGGGGGCCAGAGAGGGCGCGCGAGAGAGGGGACCAGAGAGGGGGCACGAGAGAGGGGGCCAGAGAGGGGGCGCGAGAGAGGGGGCCAGAGAGGGGGCGCGAGAGAGGGGGCCAGAGAGGGGGCGCGAGAGGGGGCGAGAGAGAGAGTGGGCCAGAGAGGGCGCGTGAGAGAGGGCGCGCGAGAGAGGGGGCGCGAGAGAGGGGGCCAGAGAGGGCGCACGAGAGAGGGGGCCAGAGAGGGGGCGCGAGAGAGGGGGCCAGAGAGGGCGTGTGAGAGAGTGCGCGCGAGAGAGGCGGCCAGAGAGCGGGAGCGCGAGAGAGGGGGCTAGAGAGGGTGCACGAGAGAGGGGTCCAGAGACGGGGCGCGAGAGGGGGCGCGCGAGAGAGGGGGCCAGAGAGGGCGGGTCAGAGAGGGCGCGCGAGAGATTGGGCCAGAGAGAGTGCGCGCGAGAGAGGGGGCCAGAGAGGGCGCACGAGAGAGAGGGCCAGAGAGGGGGCGCGAGAGGGGGTTCACGAGAGAGGGGGCCAGAGAGGGCGCGTGAGAGAGGGTGCGCGAGAGAGGGGGCCATAGAGAGGGGGCCAGTGAGTGGGTGCGCGAGAGAGGGGGCCAGAGAGAGCGCGTGAGAGAGGGCGGGCGAGAGAGGGGGCGCGAGAGAGGGGGCCAGTGAGGGCGCGCGAGAGAGGGGGCCAGAGAGGGTGCGCGAGAGAGGGGGCCAGAGAGGGGGCGCGAGAGGGGGCGCGCGAGAGAGGGGGCCAGAGAGGGCGCGTGAGAGAGGGCGCGCGAGAGAGGGGGCGCGAGAGAGGGGGCCAGAGAGGGCGCACGAGAGAGGGTGCCAGAGAAGGGGCGCGAGAGGGGGCGCGTGAGAGAGGGGGCCAGAGAGGCTGCGTGAGAGTGGGCACGTGAGAGAGGGGACCAGAAAGGGCGCGTGAGAGAGGGCGCGCGAGAGAGGGGGCGCGAGAGAGGGGGCCAGAGAGGGCGCACGTGAGAGGGGGCCAGAGTGGGCATGCGAGAGAGGGGGCCAGAGAGTGGAAGCGAGAGGGGGTGCGCGAGACAGGTGGCCAGAGAGGGCGCGTGAGAGTGGGCGTGAGAGAGGGGGCCAGAGAGGGGGCGCGAGAGATGGGGCCAGTGAGGGCGCGAGAGAGAGGGGGCCAGAGAGGGCACACGAGAGAGGGTGCCAGAGAGGGGGCGCAAGAGGGGGCGCGTGAGAGAGGGGGCCAGAGAGGGCGCGTGAGAGAGGGCGCGCGAGAGAGCAGGCCAGAGAGTGGGCGTGCGAGAGAGGGGGCCAGAGAGGGGGCATGAGAGAGAGGGGGCCAGAGAGGGCGCGTGAGAGAGGGGTCCAGAGAGGGGGCGCGAGAGAGGGGGCCAGAGGGGGGGCGCGAGAGAGGGGGCCAGAGAGGGGGCGCGAGAGGGGGCGCGCAAGAGAGTGGGCCAGAGAGGGCACGTGAGAGAGGGGGCGCGAGAGAGTTGGCCGGAGAGGGGGCGTGAGAAGGGTCGCGTGAGAGAGGGGGCCAGAGAGGCCGCGTGAGAGAGGGCACGCTAGAGAGGGGACCAGAGAGGGCGCGTGAGAGAGGGCGCGTTAGAGAGGGGACCAGAGAGGGCGCGTGAGAGAGGGCGCGCGAGAGAGGGGGCGCGAGAGAGGGGGCCAGAGAGGGCGCACGAGAGAGGGGGCCAGAGAGGGGGCGCGAGAGGGGGCGCGCGAGAGAGAGGGGGCCAGAGAGGGCGCGTGAGAGAGGGCACGCGAGAGAGGGGGCCAGAGAGGCCGCGTGAGAGAGGGCACGTGAGAGAGGGGACCAGAGAGGGCGCGTGAGAGAGGGCGCGCGAGAGAGGGGGCGCGAGAGAGGGGGCCAGAGAGGGCGCACGAGAGAGGGGGCCAGAGAGGGGGCGCGAGAGGGGGCGCGCGAGAGAGGGGGCCAGAGAGGGCATGCGAGAGAGGGGGCCAGAGAGGGGGCGCGAGAGGGGGCGCGCGAGACAAGTGGCCAGAGAGGGCGCGTGAGAGTGGGCGCGAGAGAGGGGGCCAGAGAGGGGGCGCGAGAGAGGGGGCCAGTGAGGGCGCGAGAGAGAGGGGGCCAGAGAGGGCACACGAGAGAGGGTGCCAGAGAGGGGGCGAAGAGGGGGCGCGTGAGAGAGGGGGCCAGAGAGGGCGCGTGAGAGAGGGCGCGCGAGAGAGCGGGCCAGAGAGTGGGCGTGCGAGAGAGGGGGCCAGAGAGGGGGCACGAGAGAGAGGGGGCCAGAGAGGGCGCGTGAGAGAGGGCGCGCGAGAGAGGGGGCTAGAGAGGGCGCGTGAGAGAGGGTGCGCGAGAGAGGGGGCGCGAGAGAGGGGGCCAGAGAGGGCGCGCGAGAGAGGGGGCCAGAGAGGGGGCACGAGAGAGGGGGCCAGAGAGGGGGCACGAGAGAGCGGGCCAGAGAGGGGGCGCGAGAGAGGGGGCCAGAGAGTGGGCGCGAGAGGGGGCGAGAGAGAGAGTGGACCGGAGAGGGCGCGTGAGAGAGGGCGCGCGAGAGAGGGGGCGCGAGAGAGGGGGCCAGAGAGGGCGCACGAGAGAGGGGGCCAGAGAGGGCGCGTGAGAGAGGGCGCGTGAGAGAGGGGGCGCAAGAGAGCGGGCCAGAGAGGGCGTGCGAGGGAGCGGGCCAGAGAGGGGGCGCGAGAGAGGGGTCCAGAGAGGGGGCGCGAGAGAGGGGGCCAGAGGGGGGGCGCGAGAGAGGGGGCCAGAGAGGGGGCGCGAGAGGGGGCGCGCGAGAGAGTGGGCCAGAGAGGGCATGTGAGAGAGGGGGCGCAAGAGAGTTGGCCAGAGAGGGGGCGTGAGAAGGGTCGCGCGAGAGAGGGGGCCAGAGAGGCCGCGTGAGAGAGGGCACGCGAGAGAGGGGACCAGAGAGGGCGCGTTAGAGAGGGCGCGTGAGAGAGGGGACCAGAGAGGGCGCGTGAGAGAGGGCGCGCGAGAGAGGGGGCGCGAGAGAGGGGGCCAGAGAGGGCGCACGAGAGAGGGGGCCAGAGAGGGGACGCGAGAGGGGGCGCGCGAGAGAGGGGGCCAGAGAGGGCGCGTGAGAGAGGGCACGCGAGAGAGGGGGCCAGAGAGGCCGCGTGAGAGAGGGCACGCTAGAGAGGGGACCAGAGAGGGCGCGTGAGAGAGGGCACACGAGAGAGGGTGCCAGAGAGGGGGCGCAAGAGGGGGCGCGTGAGAGAGGGGGCCAGAGAGGGCGCGTGAGAGAGGGCGTGCGAGGGAGCGGGCCAGAGAGTGGGCGTGCGAGAGAGGGGGCCAGAGAGGGGGCACGAGAGAGAGGGGGCCAGAGAGGGCGCGTGAGAGAGGGCGCGCGAGAGAGGGTGCCAGAGAGGGCACGCGAGAGAGGGGGCCAGAGAGGCCGCGTGAGAGAGGGCACGCGAGAGAGGGGACCAGAGAGGGCGCGTGAGAGAGGGCGCGCGAGAGAGGGGGCGCGAGAGAGGGGGCCAGAGAGGGCGCACGAGAGAGGGGGCCAGAGAGGGGGCGCGAGAGAGGGCGCGCGAGAGAGGGGGCCAGAGAGGGCATGCGAGAGAGGGGGCCAGAGAGGGGGCGCGAGAGGGGGCGCGCGAGACAGGTGGCCAGATAGGGCGCGTGAGAGAGGGGACCAGAGAGGGGGCACGAGAGAGGGGGCCAGAGAGGGGGCGCGAGAGAGGGGGCCAGAGAGGGGGTGCGAGAGAGGGGGCCAGAGAGGGGGCGCGAGAGGGGGCGAGAGAGAGAGTGGGCCAGAGAGGGCGCGTGAGAGAGGGCGCGCGAGAGAGGGGGCGCGAGAGAGGGGGCCAGAGAGGGCGCACGAGAGAGGGGGCCAGAGAGGGGGCGCGAGAGAGGGGGCCAGAGAGGGCGTGTGAGAGAGTGCGCGCGAGAGAGCCGGCCAGAGAGCGGGAGCGCGAGAGAGGGGGCTAGAGAGGGTGCACGAGAGAGGGGTCCAGAGACGGGGCGCGAGAGGGGGCGCGCGAGAGAGGGGGCCAGAGAGGGCGGGTCAGAGAGGGCGCGCGAGAGATTGGGCCAGAGAGAGTGCGCGCGAGAGAGGGGGCCAGAGAGGGCGCACGAGAGAGAGGGCCAGAGAGGGGGCGCGAGAGGGGGTGCACGAGAGAGGGGGCCAGAGAGGGCGCGTGAGAGAGGGTGCGCGAGAGAGGGGGCCATAGAGAGGGGGCCAGTGAGAGGGTGCGCGAGAGAGGGGGCCAGAGAGGGCGCGTGAGAGAGGGCGGGCGAGAGAGGGGGCGCGAGAGAGGGGGCCAGTGAGGGCGCGCGAGAGAGGGGGCCAGAGAGGGTGCGCGAGAGAGGGGGCCAGAGAGGGGGCGCGAGAGGGGGCGCGCGAGAGAGGGGGCCAGAGAGGGCGCGTGAGAGAGGGCGCGCGAGAGAGGGGGCGCGAGAGAGGGGGCCAGAGAGGGCGCACGAGAGAGGGTGCCAGAGAAGGGGCGCGAGAGGGGGCGCGTGAGAGAGGGGGCCAGAGAGGCTGCGTGAGAGAGGGCACGTGAGAGAGGGGACCAGAAAGGGCGCGTGAGAGAGGGCGCGCGAGAGAGGGGGCGCGAGAGAGGGGGCCAGAGAGGGCGCACGAGAGAGGGGGCCAGAGTGGGCATGCGAGAGAGGGGGCCAGAGAGTGGAAGCGAGAGGGGGTGCGCGAGACAGGTGGCCAGAGAGGGCGCGTGAGAGTGGGCGTGAGAGAGGGGGCCAGAGAGGGGGCGCGAGAGATGGGGCCAGTGAGGGCGCGAGAGAGAGGGGGCCAGAGAGGGCACACGAGAGAGGGGGCCAGAGAGGGCGCGTGAGAGAGGGCGTGCGAGAGAGCAGGCCAGAGAGTGGGCGTGCGAGAGAGGGGGCCAGAGAGGGGGCATGAGAGAGAGGGGGCCAGAGAGGGCGCGTGAGAGAGGGGTCCAGAGAGGGGGCGCGAGACAGGGGGCCAGAGGGGGGGCGCGAGAGAGGGGGCCAGAGAGGGGGCGCGCAAGAGAGTGGGCCAGAGAGGGCACGTGAGAGAGGGGGCGCGAGAGAGTTGGCCGGAGAGGGGGCGTGAGAAGGGTCGCGTGAGAGAGGGGGCCAGAGAGGCCGCGTGAGAGAGGGCACGCTAGAGAGGGGACCAGAGAGGGCGCGTGAGAGAGGGCGCGTTAGAGAGGGGACCAGAGAGGGCGCGTGAGAGAGGGCGCGCGAGAGAGGGGGCGCGAGAGAGGGGGCCAGAGAGGGCGCACGAGAGAGGGGGCCAGAGAGGGGGCGCGAGAGGGGGCGCGCGAGAGAGAGGGGGCCAGAGAGGGCGCGTGAGAGAGGGCACGCGAGAGAGGGGACCAGAGAGGGCGCGTGAGAGAGGGCGCGCGAGAGAGGGGGCGCGAGAGAGGGGGCCAGAGAGGGGGCGCGAGAGGGGGCGCGCGAGAGAGGGGGCCAGAGAGGGCATGCGAGAGAGGGGGCCAGAGAGGGGGCGCGAGAGGGGGCGCGCGAGACAGGTGGCCAGAGAGGGCGCGTGAGAGTGGGCGCAAGAGAGGGGGCCAGAGAGGGGGCGCGAGAGAGGGGGCCAGTGAGGGCGCAAGAGAGAGGGGGCCAGAGAGGGCACACGAGAGAGGGTGCCAGAGAGGGGGCGAAGAGGGGGCGCGTGAGAGAGGGGGCCAGAGAGGGCGCGTGAGAGAGGGCGCGCGAGAGAGCGGGCCAGAGAGTGGGCGTGCGAGAGAGGGGGCCAGAGAGGGGGCACGAGAGAGAGGGGGTCAGAGAGGGCGCGTGAGAGAGGGCGCGCGAGAGAGGGGGCTAGAGAGGGCGCGTGAGAGAGGGTGCGCGAGAGAGGGGGCGCGAGAGAGGGGGCCAGAGAGGGCGCGCGAGAGAGGGGGCCAGAGAGGGGGCACGAGAGAGGGGGCCAGAGAGGGGGCACGAGAGAGTGGGCCAGAGAGGGGGCGCGAGAGAGGGGGCCAGAGAGTGGGCGCGAGAGGGGGCGAGAGAGAGAGTGGACCAGAGAGGGCGCGTGAGAGAGGGCGCGCGAGAGAGGGGGCGCGAGAGAGGGGGCCAGAGAGGGCGCACGAGAGAGGGGGCCAGAGAGGGCGCGTGAGAGAGGGCGCGTGAGAGAGGGGGCGCAAGAGAGCGGGCCAGAGAGGGCGTGCGAGGGAGCGGGCCAGAGAGGGGGCGCGAGAGAGGGGTCCAGAGAGGGGGCGCGAGAGAGGGGGCCAGAGGGGGGGCGCGAGAGAGGGGGCCAGAGAGGGGGCGCGAGAGGGGGCGCGCGAGAGAGTGGGCCAGAGAGGGCATGTGAGAGAGGGGGCGCAAGAGAGTTGGCCAGAGAGGGGGCGTGAGAAGGGTCGCGCGAGAGAGGGGGCCAGAGAGGCCGCGTGAGAGAGGGCACGCGAGAGAGGGGACCAGAGAGGGCGCGTTAGAGAGGGCGCGTGAGAGAGGGGACCAGAGAGGGCGCGTGAGAGAGGGCGCGCGAGAGAGGGGGCGCGAGAGAGGGGGCCAGAGAGGGCGCACGAGAGAGGGGGCCAGAGAGGGGACGCGAGAGGGGGCGCGCGAGAGAGGGGGCCAGAGAGGGCGCGTGAGAGAGGGCACGCGAGAGAGGGGGCCAGAGAGGCCGCGTGAGAGAGGGCACGCTAGAGAGGGGACCAGAGAGGGCGCGTGAGAGAGGGCACACGAGAGAGGGTGCCAGAGAGGGGGCGCAAGAGGGGGCGCGTGAGAGAGGGGGCCAGAGAGGGCGCGTGAGAGAGGGCGCGCGAGGGAGCGGGCCAGAGAGTGGGCGTGCGAGAGAGGGGGCCAGAGAGGGGGCACGAGAGAGAGGGGGCCAGAGAGGGCGCGTGAGAGAGGGCGCGCGAGAGAGGGTGCCAGAGAGGGCACGCGAGAGAGGGGGCCAGAGAGGCCGCGTGAGAGAGGGCACGCGAGAGAGGGGACCAGAGAGGGCGCGTGAGAGAGGGCGCGCGAGAGAGGGGGCGCGAGAGAGGGGGCCAGAGAGGGCGCACGAGAGAGGGGGCCAGAGAGGGGGCGCGAGAGAGGGCGCGCGAGAGAGGGGGCCAGAGAGGGCATGCGAGAGAGGGGGCCAGAGAGGGGGCGCGAGAGAGGGGGCGCGCGAGACAGGTGGCCAGAGAGGGCGCGTGAGAGAGGGGACCAGAGAGGGGGCACGAGAGAGGGGGCCAGAGAGGGGGCGCGAGAGAGGGGGCCAGAGAGGGGGCGCGAGAGAGGGGGCCAGAGAGGGGGCGCGAGAGGGGGCGAGAGAGAGAGTGGGCCAGAGAGGGCGCGTGAGAGAGGGCGCGCGAGAGAGGGGGCGCGAGAGAGGGGGCCAGAGAGGGCGCACGAGAGAGGGGGCCAGAGAGGGCGTGTGAGAGAGTGCGCGCGAGAGAGGCGGCCAGAGAGCGGGAGCGCGAGAGAGGGGGCTAGAGAGGGTGCACGAGAGAGGGGTCCAGAGACGGGGCGCGAGAGGGGGCGCGCGAGAGAGGGGGCCAGAGAGGGCGGGTCAGAGAGGGCGCGCGAGAGATTGGGCCAGAGAGAGTGCGCGCGAGAGAGGGGGCCAGAGAGGGCGCACGAGAGAGAGGGCCAGAGAGGGGGCGCGAGAGGGGGTGCACGAGAGAGGGGGCCAGAGAGGGCGCGTGAGAGAGGGTGCGTGAGAGAGGGGGCCATAGAGAGGGGGCCAGTGAGAGGGTGCGCGAGAGAGGGGGCCAGAGAGGGCGCGTGAGAGAGGGCGGGCGAGAGAGGGGGCGCGAGAGAGGGGGCCAGTGAGGGCGCGCGAGAGAGGGGGCCAGAGAGGGTGCGCGAGAGAGGGGGCCAGAGAGGGGGCGCGAGAGGGGGCGCGCGAGAGAGGGGGCCAGAGAGGGCGCGTGAGAGAGGGCGCGCGAGAGAGGGGGCGCGAGAGAGGGGGCCAGAGAGGGCGCACGAGAGAGGGTGCCAGAGAAGGGGCGCGAGAGGGGGCGCGTGAGAGAGGGGGCCAGAGAGGCTGCGTGAGAGAGGGCACGTGAGAGAGGGGACCAGAAAGGGCGCGTGAGAGAGGGCGCGTGAGAGAGGGGGCGCGAGAGAGGGTGCCAGAGAGGGCGCACGAGAGAGGGGGCCAGAGTGGGCATGCGAGAGAGGGGGCCAGAGAGTGGAAGCGAGAGGGGGTGCGCGAGACAGGTGGCCAGAGAGGGGGCGTGAGAGTGGGCGTGAGAGAGGGGGCCAGAGAGGGGGCGCGAGAGATGGGGCCAGTGAGGGCGCGAGAGAGAGGGGGCCAGAGAGGGCACACGAGAGAGGGTGCCAGAGAGGGGGCGCAAGAGGGGGCGCGTGAGAGAGGGGGCCAGAGAGGGCGCGTGAGAGAGGGCGCGCGAGAGAGCAGGCCAGAGAGTGGGCGTGCGAGAGAGGGGGCCAGAGAGGGGGCATGAGAGAGAGGGGGCCAGAGAGGGCGCGTGAGAGAGGGGTCCAGAGAGGGGGCGCGAGAGAGGGGGCCAGAGGGGGGGCGCGAGAGAGGGGGCCAGAGAGGGGGCGCGAGAGGGGGCGCGCAAGAGAGTGGGCCAGAGAGGGCACGTGAGAGAGGGGGCGCGAGAGAGTTGGCCGGAGAGGGGGCGTGAGAAGGGTCGCGTGAGAGAGGGGGCCAGAGAGGCCGCGTGAGAGAGGGCACGCTAGAGAGGGGACCAGAGAGGGCGCGTGAGAGAGGGCGCGTTAGAGAGGGGACCAGAGAGGGCGCGTGAGAGAGGGCGCGCGAGAGAGGGGGCGCGAGAGAGGGGGCCAGAGAGGGCGCACGAGAGAGGGGGCCAGAGAGGGGGCGCGAGAGGGGGCGCGCGAGAGAGAGGGGGCCAGAGAGGGCGCGTGAGAGAGGGCACGCGAGAGAGGGGGCCAGAGAGGCCGCGTGAGAGAGGGCACGCGAGAGAGGGGACCAGAGAGGGCGCGTGAGAGAGGGCGCGCGAGAGAGGGGGCGCAAGAGAGGGGGCCAGAGAGGGCGCACGAGAGAGGGGGCCAGAGAGGGGGCGCGAGAGGGGGCGCGCGAGAGAGGGGGCCAGAGAGGGCATGCGAGAGAGGGGGCCAGAGAGGGGGCGCGAGAGGGGGCGCGCGAGACAGGTGGCCAGAGAGGGCGCGTGAGAGTGGGCGCGAGAGAGGGGGCCAGAGAGGGGGCGCGAGAGAGGGGGCCAGTGAGGGCGCAAGAGAGAGGGGGCCAGAGAGGGCACACGAGAGAGGGTGCCAGAGAGGGGGCGAAGAGGGGGCGCGTGAGAGAGGGGCCAGAGAGGGCGCGTGAGAGAGGGCGCGCGAGAGAGCGGGCCAGAGAGTGGGCGTGCGAGAGAGGGGGCCAGAGAGGGGGCACGAGAGAGAGGGGGCCAGAGAGGGCGCGTGAGAGAGGGCGCGCGAGAGAGGGGGCTAGAGAGGGCGCGTGAGAGAGGGTGCGCGAGAGAGGGGGCGCGAGAGAGGGGGCCAGAGAGGGCGCGCGAGAGAGGGGGCCAGAGAGGGGGCACGAGAGAGGGGGCCAGAGAGGGGGCACGAGAGAGCGGGCCAGAGAGGGGGCGCGAGAGAGGGGGCCAGAGAGTGGGTGCGAGAGGGGGCGAGAGAGAGAGTGGACCAGAGAGGGCGCGTGAGAGAGGGCGCGCGAGAGAGGGGGCGCGAGAGAGGGGGCCAGAGAGGGCGCACGAGAGAGGGGGCCAGAGAGGGCGCGTGAGAGAGGGCGCGTGAGAGAGGGGGCGCAAGAGAGCGGGCCAGAGAGGGCGTGCGAGGGAGCGGGCCAGAGAGGGGGCGCGAGAGAGGGGTCCAGAGAGGGGGCGCGAGAGAGGGGGCCAGAGGGGGGGCGCGAGAGAGGGGGCCAGAGAGGGGGCGCGAGAGGGGGCGCGCGAGAGAGTGGGCCAGAGAGGGCATGTGAGAGAGGGGGCGCAAGAGAGTTGGCCAGAGAGGGGGCGTGAGAAGGGTCGCGCGAGAGAGGGGGCCAGAGAGGCCGCGTGAGAGAGGGCACGCGAGAGAGGGGACCAGAGAGGGCACGTTAGAGAGGGCGCGTGAGAGAGGGGACCAGAGAGGGCGCGTGAGAGAGGGCGCGCGAGAGAGGGGGCGCGAGAGAGGGGGCCAGAGAGGGCGCACGAGAGAGGGGGCCAGAGAGGGGACGCGAGAGGGGGCGCGCGAGAGAGGGGGCCAGAGAGGGCGCGCGAGAGAGGGCACGCGAGAGAGGGGGCCAGAGAGGCCGCGTGAGAGAGGGCACGCTAGAGAGGGGACCAGAGAGGGCGCGTGAGAGAGGGCACACGAGAGAGGGTGCCAGAGAGGGGGCGCAAGAGGGGGCGCGTGAGAGAGGGGGCCAGAGAGGGCGCGTGAGAGAGGGCGCGCGAGGGAGCGGGCCAGAGAGTGGGCGTGCGAGAGAGGGGGCCAGAGAGGGGGCACGAGAGAGAGGGGGCCAGAGAGGGCGCATGAGAGAGGGCGCGCGAGAGAGGGTGCCAGAGAGGGCACGCGAGAGAGGGGGCCAGAGAGGCCGCGTGAGAGAGGGCATGCGAGAGAGGGGACCAGAGAGGGCGCGTGAGAGAGGGCGCGCGAGAGAGGGGGCGCGAGAGAGGGGGCCAGAGAGGGCGCACGAGAGAGGGGGCCAGAGAGGGGGCGCGAGAGAGGGCGCGCGAGAGAGGGGGCCAGAGAGGGCATGCGAGAGAGGGGGCCAGAGAGGGGGCGCGAGAGGGGGCGCGCGAGACAGGTGGCCAGAGAGGGCGCATGAGAGTGGGCGCGAGAGAGGGGGCCAGAGAGGGGGCGCGAGAGAGGGGGCCAGTGAGGGCGCGAGAGAGAGGGGGCCAGAGAGGGCACACGAGAGAGGGTGCCAGAGAGGGGGCGAAGAGGGGGCGCGTGAGAGAGGGGGCCAGAGAGGGCGCGTGAGAGAGGGCGCGCGAGAGAGCGGGCCAGAGAGTGGGCGTGCGAGAGAGGGGGCCAGAGAGGGGGCACGAGAGAGAGGGGGCCAGAGAGGGCGCGTGAGAGAGGGCGCGCGAGAGAGGGGGCTAGAGAGGGCGCGTGAGAGAGGGTGCGCGAGAGAGGGGGCGCGAGAGAGGGGGCCAGAGAGGGCGCGCGAGAGAGGGGGCCAGAGAGGGGGCACGAGAGAGGGGGCCAGAGAGGGGGCACGAGAGAGCGGGCCAGAGAGGGGGCGCGAGAGAGGGGGCCAGAGAGGGGGCGCGAGAGGGGGCGAGAGAGAGAGTGGACCAGAGAGGGCGCGTGAGAGAGGGCGCGCGAGAGAGGGGGCGCGAGAGAGGGGGCCAGAGAGGGCGCACGAGAGAGGGGGCCAGAGAGGGCGCGTGAGAGAGGGCGCGTGAGAGAGGGGGCGCAAGAGAGCGGGCCAGAGAGGGCGTGCGAGGGAGCGGGCCAGAGAGGGGGCGCGAGAGAGGGGTCCAGAGAGGGGGCGCGAGAGAGGGGGCCAGAGGGGGGGCGCGAGAGAGGGGGCCAGAGAGGGGGCGCGAGAGGGGGCGCGCGAGAGAGTGGGCAATAGAGGGCACGTGAGAGAGGGGGCGCAAGAGAGTTGGCCAGAGAGGGGGCGTGAGAAGGGTCGCGCGAGAGAGGGGGCCAGAGAGGCCGCGTGAGAAAGGGCACGCGAGAGAAGGGACCAGAGAGGGCGCGTTAGAGAGGGCGCGTGAGAGAGGGGACCAGAGAGGGCGCGTGAGAGAGGGCGCGCGAGAGAGGGGGCGCGAGAGAGGGGGCCAGAGAGGGCGCACGAGAGAGGGGGCCAGAGAGGGGGCGCGAGAGGGGGCGCGCGAGAGAGGGGGCCAGAGAGGGCGCGTGAGAGAGGGCACGCGAGAGAGGGGGCCAGAGAGGCCGCGTGCGAGAGGGCACGCTAGAGAGGGGACCAGAGAGGGCGCGTGAGAGAGGGAGCGCGAGAGAGGGGGCGCGAGAGAGGGGGCCAGAGAGGGCGCACGAGAGAGGGGGCCAGAGAGGGGGCGCGAGAGGGGGCGCGCGAGAGAGGGGGCCAGAGAGGGCATGCGAGAGAGGGGGCCAGAGAGGGGGCACGAGAGGGGGCGCGCGAGACAGGTGGCCAGAGAGTGCGCGTGAGAGTGGGCGCGAGAGAGGGGGCCAGAGAGGGGGCGCGAGAGAGGGGGCCAGTGAGGGCGCGAGAGAGAGGGGGCCAGTGAGGGCACACGAGAGAGAGTGCCAGAGAGGGGGCGCAAGAGGGGGCGCGTGAGAGCCGGGGCCAGAGAGGGCGCATGAGAGAGGGCGCGCGAGAGAGCGGGCCAGAGAGTGGGCGTGCGAGAGAGGGGGCCAGAGAGGGGGCACGAGAGAGAGGGGGCCAGAGAGGGCGCGTGAGAGAGGGCGCGCGAGAGAGGGGGCCAGAGAGGGGGCGCGAGAGAGGGGTCCAGAGAGGGGGCGCGAGAGAGGGGGCCAGATGGGGGGCGCGAGAGAGGGGGCCAGAGAGGGGGCCAGATGGGGGGCGCGAGAGAGGGGGCCAGAGAGGGGTCGCGAGAGGGGGCGCGTGAGAGAGTGGGCCAGAGAGGGCACGTGAGAGAGGGGGCGCGAGAGAGTTGGCCAGAGAGGGGGCGTGAGAAGGGTCGCGCGAGAGAGCGGGCCAGAGAGGCCACGTGAGAGAGGGCACGCTAGAGAGGGGACCAGAGAGGGAGCGTGAGAGAGGGCGCGTGAGAGAGGGGACCAGAGAGGGCGCGTGAGAGAGGGCGCGCGAAAGAGGGGGCGCGAGAGAGGGGGCCAGAGAGGGCGCACGAGAGAGGGGGCCAGAGAGGGGGCGCGAGAGGGGGCGCGCGAGAGAGGGGGCCAGAGAGGGCGCGTGAGAGAGGGCACGCGAGAGAGGGGGCCAGAGAGGCCGCGTGAGAGAGGGCACGCGAGAGAGGGGACCAGAGAGGGCGCGTGAGAGAGGGCGCGCGAGAGAGGGGGCGCGAGAGAGGGGGCCAGAGAGGGAGCACGAGAGAGGGGGCCAGAGAGGGGGCGCGAGAGGGGGCGCGCGAGACAGGTGGCCAGAGAGGGCGCGTGAGAGTGGGCGCGAGAGAGTGGGCCAGAGAGGGGGCACGAGAGAGGGGGCCAGTGAGGGCGCGAGAGAGAGGGGGCCAGAGAGGGCACACGAGAAAGGGTGCCAGAGAGGGGGCGAAGAGGGGGCGCGTGAGAGTGGGGGCCAGAGAGGGCGCGTGAGAGAGGGCGCGCGAGAGAGCGGGCCAGAGAGTGGGCGTGCGAGAGAGGGGGCCAGAGAGGGGGCACGAGAGAGAGGGGGCCAGAGAGGGCGCGTGAGAGAGGGCGCGCGAGAGAGGGGGCTAGAGAGGGCGCGTGAGAGAGGGTGCGCGAGAGAGGGGGCGCGAGAGAGGGGGCCAGAGAGAGCGCGCGAGAGAGGGGTCCAGAGAGGGGGCGCGAGAGAGGGGGCCAGAGAGGGGGCGCGAGAGGGGGCGAGAGAGAGAGTGGGCCAGAGAGGGCACGTGAGAGAGGGCGCGCGAGAGAGGGGGCGCGAGAGAGGGGGCCAGAGAGGGCGCACGAGAGAGGGGGCCAGAGAGGGGGCGCGAGAGAGGGGGCCAGAGAGGGCGTGTGAGAGAGTGCGCGCGAGAGAGGGGGCCAGAGAGGGGGAGCGCGAGAGAGGGGGCTAGAGAGGGTGCACGAGAGAGGGGTCCAGAGACGGGGCGCGAGAGGGGGCGCTCGAGAGAGGGGGCCAGAGAGGGCGGGTCAGAGAGGGCGCGCGAGAGATTGGGCCAGAGAGAGTGTGCGCGAGAGAGGGGGCCAGAGAGGGCGCACGAGAGAGAGGGCCAGAGAGGGGGCGCGAGAGGGGGTGCACGAGAGAGGGGGCCAGAGAGGGCGCGTGAGAGAGGGTGCGCGAGAGAGGGGGCCATAGAGAGGGGGCCAGTGAGAGGGTGCGCGAGAGAGGGGGCCAGAGAGGGCGCGTGAGAGAGGGCGGGCGAGAGAGGGGGCGCGAGAGAGGGGGCCAGTGATGGCGCGCGAGAGAGGGGGCCAGAGAGGGTGCGCGAGAGAGGGGGCCAGAGAGGGGGCGCGAGAGGGGGCGCGCGAGAGAGGGGGCCAGAGAGGGCGCGTGAGAGAGGGGGCCAGAGAGGGGGCACGAGAGAGAGGGGGCCAGAGAGGGCGCGTGAGAGAGGGCGCGCAAGAGAGGGTGCCAGAGAGGGGGCGCGAGAGAGGGGTCCAGAGAAGGGGCGCGAGAGAGGTGTCCAGAGAGGGGGCACGAGAGAGGGGTCCAGAGAGGGGGCGCGAGAGGGGGCGCGCGAGAGAGTGGGCCAGAGAGGGCACGTGAGAGAGGGGGCGCGAGAGAGTTGGCCAGAGAGGGGGCGTGAGAAGGGTCGCGCGAGAGAGGGGGCCAGAGAGGCCGCGTCAGAGAGGGCACGCGAGAGAGGGGACCAGAGAGGGCGCGTGAGAGAGGGCGCGCGAGAGAGCGGGCCAGAGAGTGGGCGTGCGAGAGAGGGGGCCAGAGAGGGGGCACGAGAGAGAGGGGGCCAGAGAGGGGGCGCGAGAGGGGCCGCGCGAGAGAGTGGGCCAGAGAGGGCACGTGAGAGAGGGGGCGCGAGAGAGTTGGCCAGAGAGGGGGCGTGAGAAGGGTCGCGCGAGAGAGGGGGCCAGAGAGGCCGCGTGAGAGAGGGCACGCTAGAGAGGGGACCAGAGAGGGCGCGTTAGAGAGGGGACCAGAGAGGGCGCGTGAGAGAGGGCGCGCGAGGGAGGGGGCGCGAGAGTGGGTGCCAGAGAGGGCGCACGAGAGAGGGGGCCAGAGAGGGGGCGCAGGAGGGGGCGCGCGAGAGAGGGGGCCAGAGAGGGCGCGTGAGAGAGGGCACGCGAGAGAGGGGGCCAGAGAGGGCGCACGAGAGAATGGGCCAGAGAGGGCACGTGAGAGAGGGCGCGCGAGAGAGGGGGCGCAAGAGAGAGGGCCAGTGAGGGCGCGCGAGAGAGGGGGACATGGAGGGGGCGCGAGAGAGGGGGCCAGAGACGGGGCGCGAGAGGATGTCGTGCGAGAGAGGGGGCCAGAGAGGCCGCGTGAGAGAGGGCACGCGAGAGAGGGGACCAGAGAGGCGCGTGAGAGAGGGCGCGCGAGAGAGGTGGCCAGAGAGGGGGCGCGAGAGGGGGCGCGCGAGTGAGGGGGCCAGAGAGGGCATGCGAGAGAGGGGGCCAGAGAGAGGGGGCCAGAGAGGGCGCGCGAGAGAGGGGGCCAGAGAGGGGGCGCGAGAGAGGGGGCCAGAGAGGTGGCGCGAGAGAGGGGGCCAGAGAGGGGGCGCAAGAGGGGGCGAGCGAGAGAGTGGGCCAGAGAGGGCGCGTGAGAGAGGGCGCGCGAGAGAGGGGGCCAGAGAGGGCGCGTGAGAGAGGGTGCGCGAGAGAGGGGGCCGGAGAGAGCACGCGAGAGAGGGGGCCAGAGAGGGGGCGCGAGAGGGGGCGAGAGAGAGAGTGGGCCAGAGAGGGCGCGTGAGAGAGGGCGCGCGAGAGAGGGGGCGCGAGAGAGGGGGCCAGAGAGGGCGCACGAGAGAGGGGGCCAGAGAGGGGGCCCGAGAGAGGGGGCCAGAGAGGGCGCGTGAGAGAGTGCGCGCGAGAGAGGGGGCCAGAGTGGGGGAGCGCGAGAGAGGGGGCCAGAGAGGGCGCACGAGAGAGAGGGCCAGAGAGGGGTCGCGAGAGGGGGCGCACGAGAGAGGGGGCCAGAGAGGGCGCGTGAGAGAGGGTGCGCAAGAGAGGGGGCCATAGAGAGGGGGCCAGTGAGATGGGCGTGCGAGAGAGGGGGCCAGAGAGGGCGCGTGAGAGAGGGCGCGCGAGAGAGGGGGCCAGAGAGGGCGCGTGAGAGAGGGCGGGCGAGAGAGGGGGGCGCGAGAGAGGGGTCCAGTGAGGGCGCGCGAGAGAGGGGGCCAGAGAGGGGGCGCGAGAGAGGGGGCCAGAGAGGGGGCGCGAGAGGTGGCGCGCGAGAGAGGGGGCCAGAGAGGGCGCGTGAGAGAGGGCGCGCGAGAGAGGGGCCAGCAAGGGCGCGTGAGAGAGGGGCCACAAGAGAGGGCGCCAGAGATGGCGCGTGAGAGAGGGGGCCAGAGAGAGGGCGCGAGAGAGGGTGCCAGAGAGGGGGAGCGAGAGACGGGGCCAGAGGGGGGGCGCGAGAGAGGGGGCCAGAGAGGGCACGTGAGAGAGGGGGCGCGAGAGAGGTGGCGAGAGAGGGCGCGTGAGAGAGGGCGCGCGAGAGAGGGGGCGCGAGAGAGGGGGCCAAAGAGGGCGCACGAGAGAGGGGGCCAGTGAGGGGGCGCGAGAGGGGGCGTGCGAGAGAGGGGGCCAGAGAGGGCATGCGAGAGAGGGGGCAAGAGAGAGGGGGCCAGAGAGGGCGCACGAGAGAGTGGGCCAGAGAGGGGGCGCGAGAGGGGTCGCGCGATACAGGTGGCCAGAGAGGGCGCGTGAGAGGGGGCCAGAGAGGGGGCGCGAGAGAGGGGGCCAGTGAGGGCGCGAGAGAGAGGGGGCCAGAGAGGGCACACGAGAGAGAGTGCCAGAGAGGGGGCGCAAGTGGGGGCGCGTGAGAGAGGGGGCCAGAGAGGGCGCGTGAGAGAGGGCGCGCGAGAGAGTGGGCCAGAGCGTGGGCGTGCGAGAGAGGGCGCCAGAGAAGGGGCACGAGAGAGGGGGCCAGAGAAGGTGCGCGAGAGAGGGGGCCCGAGAAGGGGGCGCGAGAGGGGTCGCGCGAGAGAGGGTGCCAGAGAGGGCGCATGAGAGAGGGCGCGCGAGAGAGGGGTCCAGAGAGGGCGCGTGAGAGAGGGCGCATGAGGGAGGGGGCGCGAGAGAGGGGGCCAGAGAGGGCGCACGAGAGAGGGGGCCAGAGAGGAGGCGCGAGAGGGGGCGCGCGAGAGAGGGGGCCAGAGAGGGCGCATGAGAGAGGGCGCGCGAGAGAGGGGGCCAGAGAGAGGGCGTGCGAGAGAGGGGGCCAGAGAGGGCGCACGAGAGAGGGGGCCAGAGAGGGAACGCGAGAGGGGGCGCGCGAGAGAGGGGGCCAGAGAGGGTGCGCGAGAGAGGGGGCCAGAGAGGGCGCGTGAGAGTGGGCGCGAGAGAGGGGGTCAGAGAGGGGGCGCGAGAGAGGGGGCCAGTGAGGGCACGAGAGAGAGGGGGCCAGAGAGGGCACACGAGAGAGCGTGCCAGAGAGGGGGCGCAAGAGGGGGCGCGTGAGAGAGGGGGCCAGAGAGGGCGCGTGAGAGAGGGCGCGCAAGAGAGGGGGCCAGAGAGGGCATGCGAGAGAGGGGGCCAGAGAGAGGGGGCCAGAGAGGGCGCGCGAGAGAGGGGGCCAGAGAGGGCTCGCGAGAGAGGGGGCCAGAGAGGGGGCGCGAGAGAGCGGGCCAGAGAGGGGGCGCAAGAGGGGGCGAGCGAGAGAGTGGGCCAGAGAGGCCGCGTGAGAGAGGGCGCGCGAGAGAGGGGGCCAGAGAGGGGGCACGAGAGAGGGGGCCAGAGAGGGGGCGCGAGAGAGGGGGCCAGAGAGGGGGCGCGAGAGAGGGTCCAGAGAGGGGGCGTGAGAGGTGGCGAGAGAGAGAGTGGGCCAGAGAGGGCGTGTGAGAGAGGGCGCGCGAGAGAGGGGGCCAGAGAGGGCGCGTGAGAGAGGGTGCGCGAGAGAGGGGGCGCGAGAGAGGGGGCCAGAGAGGGCGCGCGAGAGAGGGGGCCAGAGAGGGGGCACGAGAGAGGGGGCCAGAGAGGGGGCGCGAGAGTGGTGGCCAGAGAGGGGGCGCGAGAGAGGGGGCCAGAGAGGGGGCGTGAGAGGTGGCGAGATAGAGAGTGGGCCAGAGAGGGCGTGTGAGAGAGGGCGCGCGAGAGAGGGTGCGCGAGAGAGGGGGCCAGAGAGGGCGCACGAGAGAGGGGGCCAGAGAGGGGGCGCGAGAGAGGGGGCCAGCGAGGGCGCGTGAGAGAGTGCGCGCGAGAGAGGGGGCCAGAGAGGGGGAGCGCGAGAGAGGGGGCCAGAGAGGGCGCACGAAAGAGAGGGCCAGAGAGGGGGCGCGAGAGGGGGCGCACGAGAGAGGGGGCCAGAGAGGGCGCGTGAGAGAGGGTGCGCAAGAGAGGGGGCCATAGAGAGGGGGCCAGTGAGAGGGCGTGCGAGAGAGGGGCCAGAGAGGGCGCGTGAGAGAGGGCGCGCGAGAGAGGGGGCCAGAGAGGGCGCGTGAGAGAGGGCGGGCGAGAGAGGGGGCGCGAGAGAGGGGTCCAGTGAGGGCACGCGAGAGAGGGGGCCAGAGAGGGGGCGCGAGAGAGGGGGCCAGAGAGGGGGCGCGAGAGGGGGCGCGCGAGAGAGGGGGCCAGAGAGGGCGTGTGAGAGAGGGCGCGCGAGAGAGGGGGCCAGCGAGGGCGCGTGAGAGAGGGCGCGTGAGAGAGGGGGCGCAAGAGAGGGGGCCAGAGAGGGTGCGCAAGAGAGGGGGCCAGAGAGGGGGCGCGAGAGAGTGGGCCAGAGAGGGGGCGCGAGAGAGGGGGCCAGAGAGGGCACGTGAGAGAGGGGGCGCGAGAGAGGTGGCCAGAGAGGGTCGCGAGAGGGGTCGCGCGAGAGAGGGGGCCAGAGAGGGGGCGCGAGAGAGGGGGCCAGAGGGGGGGCGCGAGAGAGGGGGCCAGACAGGGCGCGTGAGTGAGGGCGCATGAGAGAGGGGGCGCGAGAGATGGGGCCAGAGAGGGCGCACGAGAGAGGGGGCCAGAGAGGAGGCGCGAGAGGGGGTGCGCGAGAGAGGGGGCCAGAGAGGGCGCATGAGAGAGGGCGCGCGAGAGAGGGGGCCAGAGAGAGGACGTGCGAGAGAGGGGGCCAGAGAGGGCGCACGAGAGAGGGGGCCAGAGAGGGAACGCGAGAGGGGGCGCGCGAGAGAGGGGGCCAGAGAGGGCGCGTGAGAGAGGGTGCGCGAGAGAGGGGGCCAGAGAGGGGGCGTGAGAGTGGGCGCGAGAGAGGGGGCCAGAGAGGGGGCGCGAGAGAGGGGGCCAGTGAGGGCGCGAGAGAGAGGGGGCCAGAGAGGGCACACGAGAGAGGGTGCCAGGGAGGGGGCGCAAGAGGGGGCGCGTGAGAGAGGGGGCCAGAGAGGGCGCGTGAGAGAGGGCGCGCGAGAGAGGGGGCCAGAGAGGGCATGCGAGAGAGGGGGCCAGAGAGAGGGGGCCAGAGAGGGCGCGCGAGAGAGGGGGCAAGAGAGGCCGCGTGAGAGAGGGCGCGCGAGAGAGGGGGCCATCGAGGGCGCGTGAGAGAGGGCGCGTGAGAGAGGGGGCGCAAGAGAGGGGGCCAGAGAGGGTGCGCGAGAGAGGGGGCCAGAGGGCGCGAGAGAGGGGGCCAGAGAGGGGGCGCGAGAGAGGGGGCCTGCAGGGGGGCGCGAGAGAGGGGGCCAGAGAGGGCACGTGAGAGAGGGCACGCGAGAGAGGGGACCAGAGAGGGCGCGTGAGAGAGGGCGCGCGAGAGAGGGGGCCAGAGAGGCCGCGTGAGAGAGGGCACGCGAGAGAGGGGACCAGAGAGGGCGCGTGAGAGAGGGCGCACGAGAGAGGGGGCGCGAGAAAGGGGGCCAGAGAGGGCGCACGAGAGAGGGGGCCAGAGGGTGGGCGCGAGAGGGGGCGCGCGAGAGAGGGGGCCAGAGAGGGCGCAGGAGAGAGGGCGCGCGAGAGAGGGTGCCAGAGAGAGGGCGTGCGAGAGAGGGGGCCAGAGAGGGCGCACGAGAGAGGGGGCCAGAGAGGGAACACGAGAGGGGGCGCGTGAGAGAGGGGGCCAGAGAGGGCGCGTGAGAGAGGGCGCGCAAGACAGGGGGCCAGAGAGGGCATGCGAGAGAGGGGGCCAGAGAGAGGGGGCCAGAGAGGGCGCGCGAGAGAGGGGGCCAGAGAGGGCGCGCGAGAGAGGGGGCCAGAGAGGGGGCGCGAGAGAGCGGGCCAGAGAGGGGGCGCAAGAGGGGGCGAGCGAGAGAGTGGGCCAGAGAGGCCGCGTGAGAGAGGGCGCGCGAGAGAGGGGGCCAGAGAGGGGGCACGAGAGAGGGGGCCAGAGAGGGGGCGCGAGAGAGTGGGCCAGAGAGGGGGCGCGAGAGAGGGTCCAGAGAGGGGGCGTGAGAGGTGGCGAGAGAGAGAGTGGGCCAGAGAGGGCGTGTGAGAGAGGGCGCGCGAGAGAGGGGGCCAGAGAGGGCGCGTGAGAGAGGGTGCGCGAGAGAGGGGGCGCGAGAGAGGGGGCCAGAGAGGGCGCGCGAGAGAGGGGGCCAGAGAGGGGGCACGAGAGAGGGGGCCAGAGAGGGGGCGCGAGAGAGGTGGCCAAAGAGGGGGCGCGAGAGAGGGGGCCAGAGAGGGGGCGTGAGAGGTGGCGAGATAGAGAGTGGGCCAGAGAGGGCGTGTGAGAGAGGGCGCGCGAGAGAGGGCGCACGAGAGAGGGGGCCAGAGAGGGCGCACGAGAGAGGGGGCCAGAGAGGGGGCGCGAGAGAGGGGGCCAGCGAGGGCGCGTGAGAAAGTGCGCGCGAGAGAGGGGGCCAGAGAGGGGGAGCGCGAGAGAGGGGGCCAGAGAGGGCGCACAAGAGAGAGGGCCAGAGAGGGGGCGCGAGAGGGGGCGCACGAGAGAGGGGGCCAGAGAGGGCGCGTGAGAGAGGGTGCGCAAGAGAGGGGGCCATAGAGAGGGGGCCAGTGAGAGGGCGTGCGAGAGAGGGGCCAGAGAGGGCGCGTGAGAGAGGGCGCGCGAGAGAGGGGGCCAGAGAGGGCGCGTGAGAGAGGGCGGGCGAGAGAGGGGGCGCGAGAGAGGGGTCCAGTGAGGGCACGCGAGAGAGGGGGCCAGAGAGGGGGCGCGAGAGAGGGGGCCAGAGAGGGGGCGCGAGAGGGGGCGCGCGAGAGAGCGGGCCAGAGAGGGCGCGTGAGAGAGGGCGCGCGAGAGAGGGGGCCAGCGAGGGCGCGTGAGAGAGGGCGCGTGAGAGAGGGGGCGCAAGAGAGGGGGCCAGAGAGGGTGCGCAAGAGAGGGGGCCAGAGAGGGGGCGCGAGAGAGGGGGCCAGAGAGGGGGCGCGAGAGAGGGGGCCAGAGAGGGCACGAGAGAGAGGGGGCGCGAGAGAGGTGGCCAGAGAGGGTCGCGAGAGGGGTCGCGCGAGAGAGGGGGCCAGAGAGGGGGCGCGAGAGAGGGGGCCAGAGGGGGGGCGCGAGAGAGGGGGCCAGAGAGGGCGCGTGAGTGAGGGCGCATGAGAGAGGGGGCGCGAGAGATGGGGCCAGAGAGGGCGCACGAGAGAGGGGGCCAGAGAGGAGGCGCGAGAGGGGGCGCGTGAGAGAGGGGGCCAGAGAGGGCGCATGAGAGAGGGCGCGCGAGAGAGGGGGCCAGAGAGAGGGCGTGCGAGAGAGGGGGCCAGAGAGGGCGCACGAGAGAGGGGGCCAGAGAGGGAACGCGAGAGGGGGCGCGCGAGAGAGGGGGCCAGAGAGGGCGCGTGAGAGAGGGTGCACGAGAGAGGGGGCCAGAGAGGGGGCGTGAGAGTGGGCGCGAGAGAGGGGGCCAGAGAGGGGGCGCGAGAGAGGGGGCCAGTGAGGGCGCGAGAGAGAGGGGGCCAGAGAGGGCACACGAGAGAGGGTGCCAGGGAGGGGGCGCAAGAGGGGGCGCGTGAGAGAGGGGGCCAGAGAGGGTGCGTGAGAGAGGGCGCGCGAGAGAGGGGGCCAGAGAGGGCATGCGAGAGAGGGGGCCAGAGAGAGGGGGCCAGAGAGGGCGCGCGAGAGAGGGGGCAAGAGAGGCCGCGTGAGAGAGGGCGCGCGAGAGAGGGGGCCAGCGAGGGCGCGTGAGAGAGGGCGCGTGAGAGAGGGGGCGCAAGAGAGGGGGCCAGAGAGGGTGCGCGAGAGAGGGGGCCAGAGAGGGCGCGAGAGAGGGGGCCAGAGAGGGGGCGCGAGAGAGGGGGCCTGCAGGGGGGCGCGAGAGAGTGGGCCAGAGAGGGCACGTGAGAGAGGGCACGCGAGAGAGGGGACCAGAGAGGGCGCGTGAGAGAGGGCGCGCGAGAGAGGGGGCCAGAGAGGCCGCGTGAGAGAGGGCACGCGAGAGAGGGGACCAGAGAGGGCGCGTGAGAGAGGGCGCACGAGAGAGGGGGCGCGAGAAAGGGGGCCAGAGAGGGCGCACGAGAGAGGGGGCCAGAGGGTGGGTGCGAGAGGGGGCGCGCGAGAGAGGGGGCCAGAGAGGGCGCAGGAGAGAGGGCGCGCGAGAGAGGGTGCCAGAGAGAGGGCGTGCGAGAGAGGGGGCCAGAGAGGGCGCACGAGAGAGGGGGCCAGAGAGGGAACACGAGAGGGGGCGCGCGAGAGAGGGGGCCAGAGAGGGCGCGTGAGAGAGGGCGCGCGAGAGAGGGCGCGCGAGAGAGGGGGCGAGAGAGGGCGCGTGAGAGTGGGCGCGAGAGAGGGGGCCAGAGAGGGGGCGCGAGAGAGGGAGCCAGTGAGGGCACGAGAGAGAGGGGTCAGAGAGGGCACACGGGAGATGTTGCCAGAGAGGGGGCGCAAGAGGGGGCGCGTGAGAGAGGGGGCCAGAGAGGGCGCGTGAGAGAGGGCGCGCGAGAGAGCGGGCCAGAGAGGGCGCGTGAGAGAGGGCGGGCGAGAGAGGGGGCGCGAGAGAGGGGTCCAGTGAGGGCATGCGAGAGAGGGGGCAAGAGAGGGGGCGCGAGAGGGGGCGCGAGAGAGAGGGGGCCAGAGAGGGCGCGTGAGAGAGAGCGCGCGAGAGAGGGGGCCAGAGAGAGGGCGCGCGAGAGAGTGGGCCAGAGAGAGGTGCGTGAGAGAGGGCACACGAGAGAGGGGGCGCGAGAGAGGGGGCGCGAGAGAGGGGGCCAGAGAGGGGGCCTCAGAGAGGGGGCCAGAGAGGGCGCACGAGAGAGGGGGCCAGAGATGGCGCACGAG
Source organism: Chiloscyllium punctatum (assembly GCF_047496795.1). NCBI lineage: Eukaryota > Metazoa > Chordata > Chondrichthyes > Orectolobiformes > Hemiscylliidae > Chiloscyllium > Chiloscyllium punctatum. The sequence goes on along the minus strand of NC_092754.1, from coordinate 71,961,192 downwards.
AGAGGGGGCCAGAGAGGGGGCGCGAGAGAGGGGGCGCGAGAGAGAGGGCCACAGAGGGCGCGCGAGACAGGGGGCCACAGAGTGCGCGCGTGACAGGGGGCCACAGAGGGCGCGCGAGACAGGGGGCCACAGAGGGCGCGCGAGACAGGGGGCCACAGAGGGCGCGCGAGACAGGGGGCCAGAGAGGGCGCGCGAGACAGGGGGCCAGGCAGGGCGCGCAAGACAGGTGGCCAGAGAGGGCGCACAAGAAAGGGCGCGCGAGAGAGGGCGCGTGAGAGAGGGGGCCAGAGAGGGCGCGCGAGAGAGGGCGCGCAATAGAGGGAGCCAGAGAGAGGGCGCGAGAGAGGGGGCCAGAGAGGGGGCGTGCAAGAGAGGGGGCCAGAGAGGGGGCGCGCGAGAGAGGGGGCCAGAGAGGGGCCGCGCGAGAGAGGGGTCCAGAGAGGGGACGCGCCAGAGAGGGGACCAGAGAGGGGGCGCGCCAGAGAGGTGGCCAGAGAGGGGGCGCGAGAGAGAGGGGGCAAGAGAGGGGGCGCGCGAGAGATGGGGCCAGAGAGATGGCGCGCTAGAGAGGGGGCTAGAGAAGGGGCGCGCGAGAGAGGGAGCCAGAGAGGGGGCGCGCGAGAGAGGGGGCCAGAGAGGGGGCGCGCGAGAGAGGGGGCCAGAGAGGGGGCGCGTGAGAGAGGGGGCCAGAGAGGGGGGGGCGCGAGACTGGGGGCCAGAGAGGGGGGGCGCGAGACAGGGGGCCACAGAGGGGGGGCGCGAGACAGGGGGCCACAGAGGGGGGGCGTGAGACAGGGGGCCACTGAGGGCGCGTGAGACAGGGGGCCACAGAGGGTGCGCGAGACAGGGGGCCACAGAGGGCGCGTGAGACAGGGGGCCAGAGAGGGCGCGCGAGAGGTGGCCAGGGAGGGCGCGTGAGAGTGGGCCAGAGAGGACGCGCGAGAAAGGGCGCGCGAGAGAGGGCACGCGAGAGAGGGCGCGCGAGAGAGGGCGTGCGAGAGAGGGGGCCAGAGAGGGCGCGCAAAAGAGTACACGCGAGAGAGGTGGCCAGAGAGGGCGCGTGAGACAGGGGGCCAGAGAGGGCACGCGAGAGGGGGCCAGGGAGGACGCGCGAGAGGGGGCCAGAGAGGGCGCACACGAGAGGGCGCGCGAGAGGGGGCGCGTGAGAGAGGGGGCCAGAGAGGGCGTGCGAGAGAGGGCGTGCGAGAGAGGGCGCGTGAGAGAGGGCGCGCGAGAGAGGGCGCGCAAGAGAGGGGGCCAGAGAGGGTGCGCGAGACAGGGGGCGAGAGAGGGGGCGCGAGAGGGGGGCAGGGAGGGCGCGCGAGAGGGCGCCAGAGAGATGGGGCCTTAGAGATAGAGCATTAGATATAAACTGAAAGGAGGAGTTTTGAGAGAAAGGACACGAAGTATAATTGGTGGATTTCTTAACTTGATACAAAGGGAGAACGAGAGAGAGGATATAGATATGGAGATGTGGAATATGAGAAAACTAGATCATCGAAAGAAGTAAATGAACATTCCCCAATGTTTTGGCAATGCCTGTGTGCTGTGGTCCTTTGTACAGTGCGCGTGCAACAGAGTAATACGTTCAAATGCTGAGTCTGATGCCAGAATATTTATCTCCAATAATATGACAGACACTAGCTTTGGAAAGAACCCAACAGGCCAATATTTTGAAATCCCGGTAAAAAGGGGATTAACTGAAATAAATTGGGACACTAGAATCAAGACTTTGGAGCACACATCCTGGTAAGAATGAGACTTTAGAGTTAGGAATCCCAGAAAAGGAGGGAACGTACTAGGATCAAATCATGTTTTATTGTTTTATCAATTTAATATAAATCATAAATCAATTTAATAAATCGTAAACTGTGTCTCTGTTGTTCATTTACAATGTGTTGTGCACGTGTGAAAAATGCTACTTATCTGCACACGCACATTAATTAAACAGTGTATAAAATCACTTTTCCACCATTGAAACTGTCCTGTTGTCGTTTTACGAGGATAAATGAACACCAACGAGCCACCAAAAGACATGACCCATATCACTATGTTCCATACATACAGACAAAGAAAGGCACCACTTTGACTGGGACAAACCACACGCATATGCTAAGACACGCAAGTACCTTCTTAGAGGAATGGCATTCTAACCAGAAGTCCATCAATAAGCGCATCAATTTAGATCCTGTCTGCATTTTCTTGTTAAAATAACAGGAAATGACATCACACATCTCAAGAAACCAAGACGTATAAATAGAGAGGTGGGACATACCACCAGATCTTCAGTGGAGACTCTCACTTATGATGTCACCTAGTCATGGTGACGAAACCTCTGAAAACAGACCGTCAAGCTCAACGAGCTAACTTGCACACATATAAATTATTATTTTTTGTTTATTAGTGGAATTTAGGAGTTCTCTGTCGCTCATGTTTTGACAGATTATGATGTGAGGTGAGTTTTTCTGGGTGTGTGGTTTTTAATTAACAGTGAGATTCGACATTGATGTCATGACAGTTTGGGGCCTTGCCATATGGGATTTGGACAGATTTGACCAGATTTAGGGTACAGAAGGTCGCAGCAAATTCCAACTCATTGCAATTAGTGATTTTGATCGTCTAATAAAACCAGTGGGAAAATTCGCTTAATTTTGTTACTTGTGGTTGATTAAATCAAAAGTGAGGGAAATGGCTTTTAACATTACTAAAGAGGTTCCCAAATTTTCCAAGGAAGTTTAGAAGGACAAAAGAAGGGCATTTTTTAGAAATAACAAATAGGTTGGAATTGGGTTTAACCAGGGAGAAAAGGGAAGTTGAAATTTTAATGGAGTTGGTCATGCACTTTGATGTATCTGCAGTAGAGTCAGAAAAACCTTAAATTGCAAATGTGGCAACTGGAGATAGAAGATAAATAAAGGGAAGGAAACAGAGAGAGAAGAAAGAGAAAGAGAGGAAAAAGAAAGAAAGAGAGGATTTGAAATTCAGAAGTGGGAATTAGACAAGAAAGTTAAATTAACAAGATGGAGATGAAGGGAGAACGTAGGGATGTATAAAACTATGCTAATAACTTGCCATATTTCGGTGAGAAAAATGTCAAAACCTTTTCTATTTCCTTTGAAAACATGGCAAGGCAGATGACGTGTCCAGTGAACTTGTGTGTAATGCTAGTGCAGACTAAGCTGGTGGGCACAGCTGGTGTGGCATGTGCAGCGCTATCAAATGTGGGGTCAAGAGATTATCAAGATGTCAAATTGGCTATTTTGGTTGGTTATGAATTGGTACTAGAAGCATATAGACAGAAGTTCAGAAAAATAGAGATGGAGCCAGGTCAGACTTATATTGAGTTTGAAAGAATTAACCACAGTCATTTTGCCTGGTGGGTGCTGGCCTTAAAAATGGATAAGACCTGTGAGGCTTGAAGGGAGATAAATTTGCTGGAGAAGTTAAAAGACTCACTTCCAGAGATAGTAAGAATTCATGTGAATGTACCGAAAGTTCAAGAAGTGCGAAGCGCAGCAGAAATGGCAGGGGCATGAGATGAAATTTAGCTTCTGGCAGGATTTTCATCCTGTGAGGGATAGAAATTGGGAGAAGGGACGATCACACATTACAAAGCGAACAGTAGCGCACAATACTTTACCAGAGGTGAGGAAAGAAGCCCATGGGGGTTGAAAGGTGGTGAAAGGCCTCAGGTGTTCTCACTGTAAGGGAGTGGAGCACATCAAATGACAGTGCCGATGGTTTAAGAAGGGCACTGGGAAAAGGTGGTTACACTGCAGTAAGCTTCGACACACCATGATGGTGTGTTGAAGGAAGGCACTTTGGGGAAAGATGTGGTAGAAGAGGCTAAGCCCAGTGGAATTAGTGAAACTGGTAAAGGGGACTCCAAGTAGAGCTGAGGAGCTGCAGAAGAGTGCAAAGCCGAGGCAGGGTCTGGGTATGGAGTTAGTACCTGATCTCTGAAATGATTCGCGTCTGTAGATAAAGTTTACTCAGAAAGAACAGGGGGAGAAGGACAAGAAGTTATAATTTTGTGAGATATGGGATCTGTTCAGTCTCTAATAGTTGAGAATTGAGGCGCCAGAAAAGCACAACAGATCAGGCAGCTTTCGAACAGCAGGACGATTGAATATCAGGCATAAACCCATTGTCAGGAATGTGGTGGGGGGACAATGCGGCTGAAAGATAAATACGAGGATAGTAGTTGGGCTGGTGGGAGGGTCACTGGGAAGACAATAAGAAGATGTAGGTGGGAGTGATAGTGTTACGTCGGAAAGAAGGGTGGAGTCGATAGGTGGGAAGGAAGATGGCTAGTTCGGGCAGTCCAAGAGAGCAGTGCTAGGTTGAACGGTTGGATTTGGGAGAGGTTCGTACAGGGGAGATTTGTAATTTGGTGAAGTCAACGTTGATGCTGTACAGTTAGTGGGTTCCAGCTGTCCTACCACCTATAGGTGTCCTATCACCCTCATGTCCGACCTATCACATTCACACCTCACCTGCATCTACCTATCACCTTCCACTTCCCTTCCACCCAGCTCCACCCCCACCCTCCTATTTATTTCTGAACCTCCTTCCCCCCTCCCTTGCCCCCCCCACTTTCCTGATGAAGGATTTATGCCTGAAACGTCAACGCTCCCGCCCCTCGGATGCTGCCGACGTGCTGTGCTTTTCCAGCCCCACATTTTTCAACTCTCATCTTCAGCATCTGCAGCCCTCACTTTCTCTCACCCTCTAATAGTAAGAAATGAAAGTATTTTCACTCTTTCTGGCATGTTAATCAAGAGCGTGTTAATATGTAGAATGGGGTTAGAAATTAAGCATTCCCTTGTGTAACATCAGGATGGAATGCCAAATCAAGGTTGGGGAAGTAACAGTGACTGTGAGTAACAGAGTGTCAGTTCCAGGAAGACAGTTTGTTCTTGTGAACGATTTGACAGGTTCCAAGGTGGGAAAGGTAAACCTTGTGTTGGAGAAGGCAAAAGGAAAACTAGGGAATTGGGGAGTTAAATGAAAAAATACCCAGGATTTTTCCAGACTGTATAGTAACAAGATTCCACTATCATAAGTTAGAGCAGGAAGGAAAACCGAAGTAAAAAGCCAAAGGAGTTGATGTGAAGTTAACTGACACCCTGTTTGATGCCACGGTGCAGACAAAACCTGAACAGGTAGAGGATCGGGCAGGGGTGTTTAGTCCTGAAAGGCTAATGGACTTACAACAGATATATACACACACACATACACATGCACACACACACAGAAAAGGAATCAAGATATATTGTTGAACGTTATTAACTTAAAGATAGAATGCTAAAATTAAAATTGAGACCGCGATAGGTTAGTGCAGAAGGGAAATGGGCTGAAGTGCACCAGATTGTTTTTGAGGTAGCGTACAGTGTTACGGGTAGCACATAAACTAACTGCAGGAGGTCACCTAGGTGTACAGAAGACTCATGCTAACGTACAGAAGCATTTCTATTGGCCTGGAATGTACAGGGACGTGGTTATTGTTTGATGTACATGTCAAACATTCTAAATGCTAAGTAAGTCACTGGCAGTAGTAAAGCCAGCACCTTTGTTACCAATTCCTGCATTCGAAGAACATTTCACGTAGGTTATGATTAGTTGTGCAGCTCCCCTATTTAAAATAAAAGTGGAAACCAATATTTGCTAGCCATAATGGATGTGTCTACCAGATTTCCAGAGGCAATTCTCTTATGGAGTGTTAAGGTAAAAAGGGAGGTGGAGGAGTTGGTAGCTTTCTTTACTCACTGTGGGCTCCGCAGAGAGATTCAGTCAGACCAAGGTCTCATTTTACCGCTCAGTTGTTTAAGGAAGTCTTGGATAGCTTAGGCACACAGCAGTTTAAATCAAGGGCGTCCCATCCTGAATCCCAGGGAGCCTTGGAAAGTTAGCATCAGACGCTGAAGACCATATTAACAGTGTACTGTCAGGATTACCGGAATGATTGGAATGAAGGTGTCTCATTAAATTGTTTGCCATTAGACAAATAATATTTGCCCCAAATGAATCTACTCAGTTTACTTCCTTTGAGTTAATATTTGAAGTGAGCGGTCCTTTGGAATTAATTGAATATAAATTGACAGGACCGAAGTCAGAGATCTCACACTCGGATTATGTATGTGAGGTGAGGGAGAGATTAGATGGAGTAGGTGAGTTAGCTAAACAGCACCTGAAGGGCACAGCATAGATTGAAGCACGTGGCAGAAAAAACTCTGAAATTTTGACGATTTCCTGCGGGGATGACGTATTAGTATTGCCACCAGTGGTAGGAATTCCCTTCAAAGCCAGGTTTAGTGACTCAGGAACAGTGTTATGGTGAGATGAACAAATTGTGTAGTCTATCTGTATTGACATTTAGAAAGTGATTGAAAGCTCACATGTTACAGTTGCAGAGCATGTTGAACGATTACAAGAAGCAAACTTGGTAATAAACTTAAAGAAAACAGAATTCACGAAGGCAGAGGTGGCGTTCTTGGGGCATTGCATTGGACATGAAAGGTTGACCCCATGGAACACAAAAACGAAGGGCTTTCAGGAATTTCCACGACCATCCTCGAAGAAAGGTGCTTCAATTTTTGGAACTGAGTGGGTTCTATCGGAAGTTTGTTCCTAACTTCAGCAGCGTATTGGCACCACTGATGGACTTAGTAAAGAAGAACACAGAATTGTGGTGGACAGTACAATGCCAGGAGGCATTTGAGAATTTTAAAGCAGGATTAATCACCGCACCAGTTTTAACTAGACCAAATATTTTGAAATCCTCGGGATATAGGGGTCGGAGATGTATTGAAACAGAAAGATGATGATGGGATTGAATGGCCAATTGGCTACTTGTCGAAAAAACTCAATATCCATCAGAAAAAAAATACAACATCTCCATTACTGAAAAAGAATAATTAAGATTCGCACTGGCCTGAAAATATTTTAATGTTTATGTGACAAACAAATTTTCGGAGATGGTTGTGGACAACGACAAACCTCTCGCGTTTTTTAGAATATTTAAAGACCAGAATATGAGAGTATTTCATTGGAGTCTTATCACACCGACATTAAACTTACACAATGTACATGCTGTCGGTCCTAAAATGTGATAGCAAATGTGTTATCGCGGATTTAAAGGAACAGGTGTTGATAAGATTTGACTTATCCCAGTGTTTTATATGTGTGCAAAGTTAATATGAATGATTTAAATGAGATTAATACTTTTGTATTTCATAATAATGTGATTAAGAATTAGAGGAAAAGAAACGAAGCCATCTTTTCATTTTGTTGGTTCTTTTTTTTCTGCAGGGGGAGGTGTTATGAAGCCAAAAGCATGTCAGGTCACTTTAAGACAGAACGGGTTTTGTTGAATAGAAAGTACAGCACAGATGCCAGCTAAATGTCAGATTGTTCCATATGTCACAATTAGCTGGGAAATGATACCTGAGTTTTGGTTGCTGTTTTGACAACAATTCAAATACAACCAAAGAATTTAAATAACGTTCAGGATACCAGAAGCCAACGGAATTTGAATATTATTGTTTGGGTACCTGGAAAGCAATCAAATGTGAGAATTATTGTATCATTGGAAGTATATAAACCCAGCATTTAAACACTAGAGGGAGAGCCACTGCCATCCAACAGCAGAGTTACTGCTGTAGAGCAGGAGTGCTAACTGGCCATCTCAAACACTCTATCAAAGATACATGTTCATGTCAAACCTACTTGCAGTAAAATAAAACATGACCCAGGGAGATCAGCAGCTGGAAGAGTGAACACAGTGGGGAAGATAGAGACTGTATGGTCTTGAGATTTTTAATGTTTAATATGTGGGTTGTTGGAACAGCAGATTTTGACAGAATCAGAGTCAGATAGGAAGTAGCTAAGAAAAGAGGGGCTTGTATTTGTGAAGCCCCTCTAGTGTTCACTATTAAAGTTAAGAAACTAACTTGTTAATTTTTGTTTAACTTGTGGAATGGAGCAGATCTGTGTTGCTCATATTTTAACAGATTACGAGGTGAGGCAAGCTTTTCTGGGTGTTTTGGTTTAATTAACAGAGGGGTTCGTCTCCACCTTGTAAATGTCCATCCACGCGAACCCCATTTCCCCGCAGTTGGCCCATATCTTTCCAGTCCTTTCCGATCCACATATTCATCCAAATGCTTTTGAAATATTGTTAATGTAACCCCCTCAACCACATTTGCTGGCAGCTCATCCGTACTATCCCTCTGTGTAAAGAAGTGGCCCCTCAGGTTCCCTTTTATTCCTTCCACTTTAACCTTAAACTGATCCTCTCTCGTCCTCGATTCTCTCAAACTTGGAAAAAGACTGAGAGCATTAACCCTATCCATACCCGTCGTGATCTTATTCAGCTCTATAAGGACTCTCTCAGTCCCCTACATGCTAAAGAAAATGCCCTACCTTGTCCAACCTCTCCCTATAACTCAGATATTTGGGTCCTGGCAACGTCCTTGAAAATTTCTTCTGCACTCTTTCTAATTTAATAGCATCCTCCCTATAACAATGTGACAAAACTGAACACAATACTCCAAGTGCTGCCTTACCAAAGTCCTGTGTAACTGCAACATAAATTCCCAACTTCTATACTCAGTGTCCTACCTGATGTAGGCCAATGTGCCAAAAGCCTTCTTAACTGCCCTGTCTACCTGTGATTCCAATCTCACAGAAGCGTGCACCTGAACTCCAATGTCTCTCTGCCCACTACACCCTTGAAGATCTTTCCATGCATCATGAAACTTCTACTTTGATTTGATTTCCCAAAAATTAAAACATCACGCATCTATATTGAATTCCATTTGCCTATTCTCTACCCACTTCCCCACCTGATTAAGGTCCTGCTGCAATTTCTGATAAACGTCTTCACTGACCATGCTCCCACTTACTTTAGTGTCATCTGCAATCTTACTCATCATAACTTGTACATTCTCAACCAATTCATAGATAACAAACAGCAATTGACCCATCCTCCAGTCTGACAAGCATCCTTCTACTAAACCCTCTGCTTTCTACCATCAAACCAACTGTGTATCCAATTTGATAGTTCCCCCAGCATTCCACGTGATGGAACCATCCAGAGCAGCCTGCCGTGTGGGACCTTATCAAAGGCTTTACTGAAATCCATTGAGACTACGTTGACCGGTCTGTCCTCATCAACCTTCTTCGTCACTTCATCAAAGAACTCTAAGAAATTTGGCAAGCATGATCTCTCACTCACAAGTCTATGCTCACTGCTCCGAATAAAACCCTGTGTAAGTAATGGGTGCAGTCAATGGTATGCTGTCCATCATTGTAAGATGATTCGAGTACATAAGTGAAGCCATCTTCCGGCTGTTGTAGAGCCTTGCTGAGAGAGCATTTGGGGCTCTCTGTACAGATTTGATCTCCTTTGTAAGGAATGATCTCCTTACAACAAAAACGGGTGATGTTAACATGCAGATAGAGTAAAGAAGCAAAGTGTTTAACCTGTAGAGCTGTGAGAGATGAAGAAATGGTGACGCTGAAACACGAGAAATGGCAGCGATCACTTGTTTGCAAAAGAGACATTGATATGGTGAGAAATTCCATACTTTACCCAGGATTGATTGATTTGATTTATTGTCACGGGTAACTCAGTACAGGGAAACAATTTGTTTATGAGCAGTGGAGGCAGATCACAGTAAGCATGGTCAGACAGTTCATAGGGTGGAAATAGACTTGGACAGAGTAAGGCACACAGGTTACACTGAACAGGACGTGCACTAGACAAGATCAACATGAATAATATCATCATTTCTTGAACTGAGAGAGTCCATTCATCAGTCTAACGTGACTTTCCAAATAGTTTATATGCCTTTACTAACTCTCCCCATGTTATAGTGCAGTCGGAGTGTGAACCCGTACTGAACGTCAGGTTCCTCACAATCCCCAACAGCTGCCACAATACCTTCCGTCTGAAATAGGTAGCCATTCCCACCAGCTTCCTCCCTACAGAGGGAAAACCAGGCTGTCACCTCGGAGATGGAACATGCCTTCTTGAGACTTCACACAAGACATATTGCTTCCCTCCTCACCGCGAGTAAACCACGTTAACGTCCCACGTGTGTATCATGAGCGATGGCGCCACGAGGTACAACGTGGAGCAATCTGTCTGTGCAGCCTCTGCTCCACTTGTTCATCACGTTAGAGCATCAATTAGGAGACAGTGAGGACTGCCGATGCTGGTGATCAGAGCAGACAGTGGTTTGCTGGAAAAGCACAGCAGGAGAGTCAAGGTTTTGGGCATAAGCCATTCATCAGGATCAGCATCAATTACCCTATTCTGCCCCCGTGTAAGTGAATTGAGGTGGGAATGGCCTCCTACTATTCCTGTATAAGTGTCTCAACTGGCTGAATGGCCTCCTCTTGTTCATGTGTAAGTAACTCAAGGGACTGAATGGCCTCGTTCTGTTTCTGTGTAATTGACTCAGGGGACTGAATGACTTCTTCCTTTTCCAATTGGACAGGGCCAAGGGCCTGATTGGTTACCCCTGGTTCCTGTTTGATAGGTCGATGTACTGACAAGTGTGATGATGCTGCAGCTTTAAGAGGTTATTTTGTCCTGGTTTCTTTTAAGAGAGAGATTGAATGATCATTACCAAGCTGGTTAGTTAAGACCACTGAGTAAACAGCGAGGGAGGCCTTGGGTTTATTTTAATGCAGCCTGAATGGATGTGGCCAGCTCTCACAGATTAGGATCTTTGAGTTTGTGGAAATCTGTGACTGAATATCCAGTTTTGCCAAGGGCTGTGTTTATGGGATTTTCGTATATCGGAACAGTTCATTAGTAACAGCTCCACGATCTATTATTCTGTTAACTTGTCCAATAGAATTAAGTTATTCTAATTGCCTCTTTCTTTGGTTTCATTTTATCTTTCGTGTTTACATAGTGTTTAGCTTCACACCGAGTAGTTTGACCAGTCACATTGCATCTGGAACAGAAAATTTATATTCCCTTTAAAATAAGAAAACATTAGAGTCTAGACTACTGCCTTCCAATATTTTCAAGGGGCTCTGGTGTGCCCCATCACACTAGACTCCTTCTCTACCTGAGAAATATGCTGGAGGCACTGAATGGGCTATCCCTGTTCTTCTGCAATAGTGTCAATGGGCTGAATGGCTTCCTCATATTCCTGAATGAACTCTATTTCACTGCGGCAATGTGCAGTGTCAGGCAGTGCTGTTACATGAATGTTACGGGCCATTTAACAGCACAAGTCTCAATGGAGTCTGGGTCTTGCTGCTCATGGACACAGACTAGTTCAGGAGCTGACGGTAGTACAAAATTTTCGAAACATTGTGGAATATTCGGTGACCATCCCTACTTCTGATCTTATGGTGGGGAGTGTGGGGGCAGGGAGACATTGATGAAGCAGCTGAAGATGTTTGTGAAGAGGAAGCTACCCTGAGGATCTCCCACAGAGGTGACCCAGGACTGAGATGATGAACATCTTCCTTTGTGCCATGTTTGACTCCAAACACTGGAGAGTTTACTCTGATTCCCATTAAGTCCAGTTTTGTTAAGCTCCTTTATGTCAACAGAAGGCAACCACTGCCTTGATATCAGGGCCAATCATTTTTACCTGAACCCTTGTCTCAACCTCTTTTGTTCATATCAATCAGCCATGATATAGGAGCAGCAAGTGTTTTCTTCAAACAGGTGGGATTGAATGTCAGGGTTTTTCTTCTCAAGGTTATTGGGGAGCTAGATGATTGAAAGTATTTGAAGAGGGGGGAGATGGATATTGGCCTGACAGAGATGTGAGGGCGATGAAGAATTGGGTTTGAAAGAGGATTTGAGACCGAGAGCAGATCAGTCATGATCTTAGTGAAGGGCAAGGCAGGCTTGGGGAGTGAACGACCTGCCCCTGTTTCTGATGTTCTCACATTCTGTTATTGGAGAGTTAGTGGGTGTTATTTTCATGAATGTGCAATTACTGAATATTACAGTCAGGAAGAACAGATGATTTTGTGAGCCAACTCTGGTTGAGGTATGGGGGCTGTATTCACAGTGAATCTGGGTCTACAACATGACCAACAAATGAAGCACAAGTTGCAGAGAGGGGAAGCTCTGTGAAGAGAGATGAGGGGCCTCGATCATACCTGTGCTTGGAGTTTCCAATTATATTTCCCAAATCACTTCAAAGCATGTGTGACAGTCTTAAGAGGCTGAATGCTATCCTCTGTTTCTGTGCAACAGGTTATAGGAGTCATTGGCCTCAACTGTTCCTGTCTAGCACGTTTGAGCGTCTGAATGGAACACAGAAACATGGGACTGAGGAGCAGGAGTGGGTCATTAGACACTTTGAGCCTTCCCCACCAGGCACTATGTTTGTGGCTGATCAGGTTGGGGTCTCAGCCCCACTTTCCTGTCTCCATCCCATTGTCCATGACTCAGTTCTCTGTCAAATATTTAACTAAAGCAGCTTTTAATCAATGTGAACATAGAGGAACAATAAACTTTCGGTGAAGAGAATTCTCACTTGAAAGGTCCTTTCAGAATTAATCATCATCCTTCTTATAGAATCTGAGAGTCATGCAGCACGGAAACAGACCGGTTAGTCCGATGTGTTCACTCTGATCAGATATCAAATCTGATCCAGTCCCACTTGCCAGCATTTGGCCAATATCCCTCTTCATTCAGATACTTTTTAAATGTGCGATTGTAACCGCTTTCAGCACTTCCTCTGACATCACTTTATGTACACACACCACTCTCTGTGTGTAACATTTACCTTCAGGTCCCTTCTAAATCATTCGCCCTCTCCCCTTCAACCTATGCCCTCTTGTTCTGGACTCCCTATCCTGGGGAGCAGAACGTGGCTGTTCAGAATATCCATGCCCCTGCTGGTTTTATAAACATCTATAATGTCGCCCTTCTGCCTCTGACACTCCAGGATAAAGCACCTCAATATAATCAACCGCTCCTTAATGCTCAAACTTCCAGTCCTGGAACATCTGTGTGTCAGTCATTTCTGCAGACAACTGAGTTGTACGCAGTATTCTTAAAGAGGTCTCACCAACATCCTGTACATATGCACTATGCCACCACAACCCGTATACTCAATGCTCTAACTGATTAAGGCAAATGTACCAAATGTGCTCTGTCCCACTCTGTCGACTTGCGACTCCACTTTCAAGGAACTATGCACCTGCAGCCCTATGTCCCTTTGTTTCACAACACGCCCCAGGACCTTACCATCAAGTGTATAATTCCTGCCCTGGTTTGCGTTCACGAAATGCAAAACCTCGTATTTATCTAAATTAAACTTCATCTGTCATTCCTTGACCCCTTGTCCCATCTAATCGTGGTCTCGTTGTACTCTGAAATAATCTACTACACCACCTTTCTGATGTCATCTGTAAACTTACTAACTATGGCCCCAATATTCACATCTAAATCATTTACATAAATGATGAAATGCAGTGAACTCAGTACTGATTCTCACAGCACGTTGCTGCTCACAAGCATCCAGTCTGAAAAATATCCCTCTTCCTTCAAGCCAGTTGTGACCAGTTTCCTCAGTGTCTCATGTGACTGAAACTTACTAATCTGCCTACCAATCAGAATAAAATACTAGCTATGAAGAGGGCCTGAGTAGGTTAGCTTTATTTTCACTAGAAAAAAGGAGAAGGGTATAGACAGGGTGGATAGAGACAAGCTTTTTCCCAGGTTGAAGGATTCAGTAACGAGAGGTCGTGCTTTCAAGGTGAGAGGTGGAAGGTTTAAGGGGGATACACGCGGTAAGTACTTCACACAGAGGGTGGTGGGCATTTGGAACACGTTGCCAGCAGAGGTGGTAGAGGCAGGCACGGCAGATTCATTTAATGATGCGTCTGGACAGATGCATGAGTAGGTGGGGAGCAGAAAGATACAGATGCTTAGGAATTGACCGACAGATTTAGACAGTATATTTGGACCGGCTCAGGCTTGGAGGGCTAAGGGCCTATTCCTGGGCTGTAAATTTTTTTGCTCTTTGTTCTTTAAATGAACACCTTGCTGAAGTCCATATGGACAATGTCTACAATACTGTCTTCATCAATCTTCTTTGTCACCTCTTCAAAAAACTGAACCAAATTATTGAGACCTGATTTCCCATGCAGAAAGCTAATTGTCTACTCCGATCAGCCCTTGCCTTCCCAAATGTATGTAAATGCTATCCCTCAGAATCACCTCTAACAACTTACCCACCACTGACATCAGGCTCACCCGTCTATAGTTCCATTGCTTTTTGGGGTCAATGTTTCCTTTTCTAGTCCCATTCCTCCACTGCTCATAACAATTGTTAAATGTGACCAGGTCAGTGGTATGGCCGACGATATCGGTCTCAGATTGGATCGGGGTCAGTTTTAGCAACAAGTCAGGCTACTTTCTTTAATCTGCTAAATCAACACGTTTATGATCCACAGCAATGTTACTCAAACTATGGTGGAAAGATGAATGGCAAACTGTTTGGATATTGCAAATATATAATCAACGACTTGGAAAGGATGGACGCTTAGAAATTGTTTCCATTAGGCGAGGAGACTAGGACATGTGGGCACAGCCTTAGAATTAGAGGGGGTCATTTCAAAACAGAAATTCGGAGACATTTCTTCAGCCAGAGAGTGGTGGGCCTGTGGAATTCATTGCCGCAGAGTGCAGTGGAGGCCGGGACGCTAAATGTCTTCAAGGCAGAGATTTATAAATTCTTGATGTCACAAGGAATTAAGGACTACGGGGCGAATGCAGGTAAGTGGAGTTGAAATGCCCATCAGCCATGATTAAATGGTAGAGTGGACTCAATGGGCCGTATCACCTTACTTCCACTCTTATGTCTTATGGTCAAATATTTCTCTTTCTGAACACACACACACACACACACACACACACACACACACACACACACACACACACACACACACACACACACACAAACACACATGCACACACACGAACACAGATTAACAAAATTTCAGCAATTTTATCTTGAAACAACTTTGTTCAGATATTATTGGAAATCCTGACAAAAGTAAAAATTGAGATTGTCCAAAACGTAATTCTGCTTCTGAAGGTATTGTACTCTCACAGCTGCTAGCAATGGGATTTCATCCTGGGAGAGTTGGATTTGGCTGAATTCCCTTTGCTTTAGGCAGTGAGTAGATTCCAATGAATTCTGGTCAGGGAG
Organism: Chiloscyllium punctatum; assembly: GCF_047496795.1. Classification (NCBI taxonomy): domain Eukaryota; kingdom Metazoa; phylum Chordata; class Chondrichthyes; order Orectolobiformes; family Hemiscylliidae; genus Chiloscyllium; species Chiloscyllium punctatum. Next base: position 71,945,986 of record NC_092754.1, on the reverse strand, counting down.
CACCCAAAGGGTAGCACGGTGGTTAGCACTGCTGCCTCACTGCACCAGGGACTTGGTTTCAATTCCAGCCTTGGGTGACTGTCTCTGTGGAGTTTGCACATTCTCCACTTTTCTGTGTGAGCTTCAAATGGGTGATCCAGTTTCCTACCACAAACTGTGTAGGTTCATGCTAAATTGTCTGGAGTATTCAGGGATTTCTCGGTTAGCTGCATTAGTCAGGGGTAAATATAGCAGAATGGGTTGGGAAGGTTGGTATGGACTTGTTGGACCGAAGGGCCTGTTTCAACACTGCAGGGGTTCTATAAAAATAAGAATGGTAACGATGACTGTAGAGTTTGTTTTAGCTCGCACACATTGCTATAATGAGGAACAGTGAAGGAGAGAGAGTGCAATAAACCATTCCTTCTCGGGCAGATTACAGTTTCTCCCTCTCTGAGTTGAATCACACAATAATATCATTCTCTCCCAAACTGGACCATGTGAGGACCCTTGTACATTGTCAAACTATGTATCCACCACATTCTCTGTGATATGTAAGTGCATCATTGCTACTGTCATACACAGAGCCATACCCTTAGCAGAAAATGGTCTCGGCCGATTTGAAATATGTTTACATGGCCCTGCGTCATTAAAAAATAAAATATTTAATGTATTCAGAATACCTGTGTTAAAATGCATGCATTTTGTAACAAATACAGAAATTGCTGGAAAATCTCGGCAGGTTTGTCAGTACCCAGATGCCCTTTACATGCTGCAGTTGTACCAGCCTCCATCACTTCCTCTGGCAGCTCATTCCATACGCACACCACTCTCTTTGTGAAAAGGTGCCCTTTAGGCCTCATCAAAACTTTTCCCCTCTCACTTTCCACCAATGCCCTCTAGTTTTGGACGCCCCTAACCTGGTGAAAAACCCTGACTACTCACCCTAGCCATGACCATTCTGATTTTATAAACCTTTACTGCTGCGAAATGTGACTTCAATCAACATGAATAACTGTACTTTCAGTCATCCTGGGCCGAAATTCTGAAGTTCCATATTGACACATCTTCCTTCTCCATCAAGTCACAATTCTAAATCCATTTTAATCAGTTTATTCAGATGTATCCTGAGACACTTCTGTGAGCTTTACCCCGAGACCTTTGTGCCCGTAGGTAGGGACACTAGCATCACTCAGTAATACCCCTAAAGCTGCAACATTATTCTCCTGTGTGATTGTTCATCAGCCTGTTCTGACATGCTGTGACATACATCTGCAACAGGCAGGACTTGAATCCTTCTATTCCTGAGCTAGAAGCAATACCACACAAGTTCAGGAATTGGAATCAAATCCAGAGCTTTAGCTCAGAGGCAGGGACACTACCCACTACACTACCATACCCAGAATTTGGGTCATACTTTAGTGCCAACTTCAGCTCGGTGTGGATTTATTATAATCAGGTTACCATTATTGAAATACACAAAACACTTTGTATTATTAAACAAATGCAAGATATCTGTCTCAACTGTACGATGTTGAGTGTATGTGCTGTGCTATCCAAATTAACTATGAACATCTTTAATCGCTATTATCTGTAGCCTGCAATATTAGGGAAAGAAATCCTGCAGCCACACTCTGCCCAAAGAAGAGTCTCAAATGGATATTTATTACTGAACACCAGAGACGAAAGAAGAGCTTAATTTCTGGTCACAAAACACCGATCACTCTTACCCAAATCTAACGTGCGGCCGGTGATTACTGTCCAGCCTCCCCTCGCCACTGACTGTGTCTGCAATCTGTCCCTCCTCCCCATAACCACACAAGGCAAATCAAGTTCAGGGTCTTTGTGAAAATCAAGGCCGGAGTGTGCAGGCCTCCTGGAGAGGGATGGGCATTTTAAAATTGAAGGGGGAGGGTGAGGTGGCAGTAATATCACACACTGGGCTGAGGGGTGGCAGGTGGAGTTTAGTTTGGATTAATGCGAGGTATTGGATTTGGTAAATCATACAGGAGCAGGACCTATACAATTAATAGCATGGCCTTGTCAGTTTAGGACAGATACGTAGGCCGTCAGGTATAATTCTTTAAACTTTGCATCTCATATAGATAGTGTAGTTAAGAAGGTGTTTAACACATTTGCCTTCATTGGTCAGACCTTTGAGTATCGGAATTGGGACGGCATGTTGAGGATGTAGAGGACATTGGTGAGACCTCTTCTGGAATACTGTGTCCAGTCTGGTCATCCTGTCCGCTCATTCCATAGCCACACCACCCTCTGGGTGAAAAAGCTGCCCCTTAGTTCAATTTAATATTTCCCCTCTCACCTTAAGCCTATGTCCTCTAGTTTTGGTCTCCCCTACACTTAGAAAACACCTTGACTATTCATTTTGACATTATTGACCTTGATGTTATTAAGCTGGAGAGGGTTGAGAACAGATTAACCTGGATGTTGTTGGGAATGGAGAGAGTGGGCTATAAGGAGAGGCTGAGCATGCTGGGACTTTTTTCACTGGCGAGGATGAGATTAAGGAGTAACTTTACAGAGATTTATAAAATAATGAGGGGTACAGATAAGATGTAGGGCTGATGTCTTTTCCCTAGAGTTGGGGATTCAAAACTGAGGGATATTTTAATTGGCGAGGAAAAAGATTTAGAAAATTCATGAGAGGTAATTATTTTAGACAGAAGCTGGCTTATGTGTGGAATGAACTTCCAGAGGAAGTGATGAAAGCAGGAACAGTTACAACGTTTAAAGGACGTTTTGATCAGTCCATGGATAAGACATCAGTTTGGATGGTGCTGTGAGCAGCTGCCCTCTCCCTCCCCATCTCTAAATGAATCCCTGTTGGTTTTCACTCTCTGCCAATGCCTGTGCAGTGGCGTGTGGAGGCTAGCAGAGGGTGGCATTGCATCACTTTAAGCACCACAGAGACTGCCAGACCTGCCCCACACAGAGATACACAGATACACACTCGGGGATGGTGAGGACACGGCGCGAAGCTCATAGGTAATTTAAATTAAACATAGCAGTATTGGGAATATAGCAGTATTTCACTGGCTCACACTCGTGAGTGGGGCAGGATTTCAGTTGTTTCATTGGGACTGTGATGCTCTGACAATCTCAATGTTTGTAGATAAGACCAAACCTGGAAGAATTGTAACGTCTATGGAGGACAGTGCAGAACTCTAACAGGACAATCACACATTGGCGTAGTTTTCAGGTTTATGGCAGAGAGGGGTCAATGCAGAGCTGTTTGAGGTGATACACTTTGATAGTAATGACAATGAAAGACAGTTTAAAACAGGTAATACCATTGTAAAGGGGGTGCAGGAGCAGAGAGCGCTGCGTGTATATGAGCACAGATTGTTGAAGATATCAGGACAGGTGAGGAGAGCAGTTACTATCAGTTTCAGTATCTGAGCTGTTTACAGGGGGGAGGTGTAGGAGGGGGTCTCCGTGCTCCCTTCCTGGGAGGTGGTGGTGACGATGTGTTGTGAGCCCACCCTCCTGCCCACCGAGACTGTGGGGATTCCCTTTGTACCAGCTCGACACAAAAGGGAGATGGCATCAGGGGCACAGCTTCTAAGTTATGCCAGGGGGAAATGGAGCTGTCAGTGTGTTTAAAGTGAGAATTGCCCTTCACTGAACATTGCTCCTTCCTCGGTCGGTGGGACGTGGATGTTTCGGAATCTCCACACGAGGCGTACTGGTCCTTTCCAGCTCCTGCCATGTTCCTCCCCACATGACGGGGGGAGGGAGTGAGGGAACGATTATCGGGCACTCCACCACCCAGCTTGGCACTCCCTGTCCTATTCCAGGCTGTTTCTCCCGGAATAGGACAAAGGGAGGGAGTGAGTGAGGGTGGGAGTGGGTGGTCCTGCTGTTAGTGTTAGTGTAGATGGGGAGGGGTTCATGGTGAGGGGTCCGGAGGGAGTCAGTCCACAGTGTTGTATCCATGCAGTGTTATTAGTATGGGGCTGAAGTGGAGGGAGGAGGGGAAAGAGAGCGAGAGAGAAACAGACAGAGAGAGAAGGTGCAGCATGGGGCAGTGAGAGTGGTGGACCATGAGCCTTGTTCGGGGTCGGTGTGATAACAGACATACAGTGAGTGTGAGGGAGCAAAGATAATATGGTGACCCTTATCCTGACAGAGCGGAGAAGGTTATTGATGCTTGTCCTGTATTGCTGGACATTTCTTCAGACCATAGATACCATACTGCACTGAGCTGGGTGGTGAGCTTAGACCATGCTCGGTGGGTCTGGTGGTGTTGCCCCCTCTGGGAAGAGAATGGTTCCCCCTGTACTAGCCCATCCACCAAGACCTCCATTCCCCTGTTGACAAACTGTGTTCTAATTGCCCCTTATCTGCCATGCTCGGGGTAAACTATGCAGGGCAGCTCCAAGCTGAGAAACCTCAATCGGGTGCCCATTGGGCTTTTAAAGATGACATCAGTGTCAGGGATCACGGAATATCCAGAAGCATCTGAGTGATGGTGTGTACCTCCAGCCATGAAGGACTCCATTTACAAAGCTGTAGAACAAATGCTCATCCAAAAATCTACATCATCTGACCTCACACCAATATCCCTTTTTCCCATCTTTCCTGGGAATACAGGCTCATGTTACAGGATGTTATCGAAGTGTTTACATTTCACCATTCTGAAACTTTTGAACACATGCTTCCATGACATTGTCTCTCAGTCTTCCCCTCTCTGTCTTTTTCCCAAACCCCGCCCATGTGGTGATATTTAAACTGATTCCCCCGCCATCTCTCTCTGGCAGTGATGTTCACACCCACAGAATCCCCTTCTGAGGGCAACAACGGAGACATGGTGCTGTAAATGGGTTGGAGCTGTACATCCTGACACTTCCAGCATGGGCTGCAAGTTTCCCCACACTGGGCAGGGATCTAACACAGTGTTACTGAGCAATGCACTGTGGTGGTGTACACAGTCCTACATGCTGGGAGGGTAACTGCTCCTGGGTTACAGATCAATGCACTGGGGTGGGGTACACAGTCCTGCATGCAGGAAGGGTAACTGCGCCTGGTTTACAGATCAATGCACTGGAGTGGGGTATACAGTCCTACATGCTGCGAGGATAATTGCTCCTGGTTTAGTGATAATTGTACTGGGGTCGGGTGCAACGTCCTACATGCTGGGAGGGTAACTGCTCCTGGGTTACAGATGAATGCACTGGGGTGGTGTACATAGTCCTACATGCTGGGAGGGTAACTGCCCCTGGTTTACAGATCAATGCACTGGGGTGCTGTACACAGCTCCACGTGCTGGAAGGTTAACTGCTCCTGGTTTACAGATCAATGTATTGCGGCGGGGTACACTTTCCTACATGTTGGGAGGGTAAATGCTCCTGGTTTACAGATCAATGCATTTGGGTGGTGTTCACAGTCCTACATGCTGGTAGGGTAACTGCTCCTGGTTTACAGATCAATGCAGTGGGGTGGTGTACACAGTCCTATTCACTTGGAGGGTAACTGCTCCAGGTTTGCAAATTAATTCACGGGTGATCACTGCACAGATCGCTGAGCTGGTCAGACTATTTGGTTGAGCTTTATAGATACTGCAATGATGTGGTCTGTGCACCTCCCCATGCTGGACAGATATTTGTTTCAGGTTCACACTTTAGTACCCTGCTGTGGTCTGCACAGCTCCCAGTGCTGGACACAAATCTAGTCCGGGGTTATAGATCAATTCACTGCTGTGGTATGCACAGTTCCCCGTGCTGGACAGATATCTAGTCCGGGTTTATAGATCAATGCCCTGATCTGATCTGCGCAGTGTTCCACTCTGGCCAGATTGCTGCGTTGTATTGGACAGTGCAATGGATGAATTTAGACAGATTGCTGGGTTGTACTGAGCAGTCCACTGGCCTGGTCTGCACAGTGTTTCACGGTGAACAGATATCTCCCCTGAGTTTATAGTGTCTGGGCTGGTTCTGTAAGGTGAATTGGGAATGTGGTATATCTAACCATTTCAGCTGATCTGGCAATGCCTTTAGATCCCATTCCTGTGATTGGACCCTCCGTCTCTCACCCCATGAACTTTACATTGTTCCCAGGCACAGTACATCATGTTGGTGGGGTGTAAAAGGGGGGAAAGGTGACGGACAGGTCAAGGCGTTCTCCGGAACGTTCTGTCCCCGACATTCTATAACTGACATTCCCAGGAACGTTCTGTCCCCAACATTCTATCACGGACATTCCCCGGAATGTTCCGTCCCCGACATTCTGTAACTGACATTACCCAGAACGTTCTGTCCCCAACATTCTATAACTGACATTCCCGGGAATGTTCCATCCCCAAAATTCTATAACTAACATTCCCCAAAACGTTCTGTCCCTGACATTGTTTGTGAACGGCCGGACGTCAGTGAATTGAACAAACGATAAGATCCCGAGGGAAGAGATCCCGTTCCAGGGAGAAGGGGACACTGTTCCGAAGGCCCCTCAGGCAGTTAAAGGGGTGAATACGTTTTCCCTGCGTTTACATTTCTCCACGACACAGTATCGACCACAATTTAGACCAAAGTACAGAAATTCCCAAACTCCATTTGTCTTCAGGAAACTGGGAGAGAGTCCTTCAAGACAGCAACATTCCCACCCTCCGTATTAGGAACTGGGAAGGAGTGACCTGTGTCTGCTCTCGAGTGATCGAGTGTGTGGGAATGTTCTAGAAACCATCTGTCCTTATGGATGTGTTTCTGTGTGTTTGGGGAGGGAGGGTTTCTTGTGGTTTATGTCACATTTTTGTCAGCAATTCCGACGTTCCCATTTGTTATTCCATCTCCAATTATTTTAATGAATCCTTGAATACAGGGACTCATTTGAAAAGCTCACTGGGTCCCCAATCAAACGGGTCCCTTTCCCTCCAGGCTGATGGATAATGGATTTGTTTTCCTTCCTTACAGTTAACGTAGTGACCATCTACGTCCTGCTTTATAAAGATTGTGGATTGTCTCCATGTGTCAGATGTTACCTGGGGGCCATGGCAGCGGCGGATCTCCTGGTCATTATCCTCGACCTGATCTTGAGACACATTCCCATTGTTTATCAGGAAGAGTTTTATTTCCTGAAGGACTCCGTCCCTGTGTGTAATATCCACGCTGTCCTGCTTTATGCAGCCACTGACTGCTCTGTCTGGTTCACCTTCACTTTCATCTTTGATCGGTTTGTGGCCATTTGTTGCCAAAAACTGAAAAATAAATATTGCAGTGAGAAAAAGGCGGCTGTGGTTCTGGGAGCAGTGACTGTGCTGAGCTGTTTAAAGAACATTTCCTGGTATTTTATTATTGCGGATTGGTATTCGCTGATGAATCGCCCCTGGTTTTGTGCGGTAAATGTTGTTGTTCTATTCTCCAGTGTCTGGCTCACAATCGAGTTCCTCCACCACATTCTAACCCCGTGTGTCCCATTTCTCCTGATTCTGCTGCTCAATGTTTTCACCGTCAGACACATTTTAGTGACCAGCAGAGCCCGCAGCAGACTCTGCGCTCACACCAATGGGGATGCTCAGTCTGACACAGAAATGAGAAACCGAAAAAAATCCATCATTTTACTGTTTGTGATCTCGGCCAATTTCATCCTGTTATGGTCAACATTAATGCTGTATTCTATATGGTACCGGATGGCGTGGATTGTGGATACCCCTGTGTATCTCCATCTCTTTGTGCAGGAATTGGGCTTCATGCTGCAGCTCCTCAGTTGCTGCAGGAACACCGCGATTTATGCCGTGACCCAAACTAAGTTCAGGCAGCAGCTGAAGAATGTGCTGAAATATCCCTTTACCCAAATCCATCCATCCATCAAATTCCTGCATTAATCAATCCATCCGGGATTTTCTCATTTCAGTTCAGTGTTTCAGCGATGGAGCAGCTTGTCGCTATGGTAACAGACTGAGGGTAGCGCTGGTTAGTTCATCCTTATCTCACAGGGGCATTACAGGGAAACATTTCAATGTTTATCACAACTCAGGGGCCAGTGAGAAAAGGTACCATCCCACTGACTGTATCCATCACTTCCATTTGTAACCAATAAAAATGTTGATTAAAGCGAGCCGAGCAGCAGAGTGACCGATGTTGTTGTGTGTCTTTGTGTTAGTGAAGCTGAGCTGGAGAGAGACAGACTCAGCCCCAAGTCCTGGTCCTCAGGGAAGGGGAGGACACCGCGCCCAGAGCTCAGGAGCATGGTCTAATTCCCTTTGTCTCCCCACTGCTGCCTGACCTCCACATTTCCTCTCTCCCACTATTTCTACTCAATTTTCTCCCATCTCTCACCACCTCTCCTCTTCACACTACTTATTCCCCCTATCCTATACACCCCAACCCCGTTTTCTCCACCTGCCCACACTCTCCCCTTCCCCTCACCCTCACTCTCTCTGTCCTGCCGTCTCTGTCTCCCTCCCGCAATTCCATCTCAAACCCATTTTACCCTCCTCCTACCTCTCACATCTCACAACACCGTGCCACACGCAGCCTCACGACCACTACCCCCGCACCCTCCCAGTCTCTGGGTCAGAGGGAGAGCGAAGGACCAGGGAGACTGAGTGTGTCGGAGGGAGAGTGAGGGAGCGACAGGACGAGGAGACATTCAGTCAGAGAGAAACGGAGGGAGGTGTGGAGAGAGAGACTCCGATTGAGGGGTGTCGATAGTGAGAGAAGAGAGGAGAGAGAGCGAAGGAGCAGGAGGGAGAGAGAGAGGGGACAAGGGAGAGATAGTGTGAGAGAGGGGCAGGCGAGAGATGGGAGCGAGAGAGGGAGGGGGAGGGTGGGAGAGGGGAGGGCGAGAGAGGGAGGGATGGAGGGGTGGAAGACAGGTAGGGGGAGGGCGAGAGAAGGGGAGGGCTAGAGGGGGAGGGCAAGAGGGGGAAGGCAACAGATGGGAAGCGTGAGACAGGGGAGGGAGAGTGGGGAGGGATAGAGGGAGGGGTGGGCGGGAGAGGTGAGGGCAAGAGGGGAGGTGAGAGAGGGAAGGAGAAGGTGAGAGAGAGGAGGGCGAGAGGGAAGGAGAGGGCGAGAGAGCAGATGGGAGAAATAGGAGGGCGAGAGAGGGGGAGTGCGAGAAATGGGAGGGAGGGAGAGGAGGGCGCACGTGGGGCAGGGGGAGAGAGTGGGGTGAGGGAGGGGAGGGCGAGAGATCGAAGGGTGAGAGAGACGAGGGCAAGAGAGAGGAGGGTGAGAGAGGGGAGGAAGGGATGGGAGGGTGAGAGAGAGGAGGGCGAGAGAGGGGAGGGAGGGAGGGGAGGGCGAGAGAAGGAGGTCCAGAGAGGGGAGGGGAGGGAGGGGAGGGCGAGAGGGACGGAGAGGATGAGAGAGGTGAGGGCAACAAAGTGGGGAGGGCGAGAGAGAGGAGTGTGAGAGAAGGGAAAGATGGAGGTGAAGGCAAGAAGGAGGGAGAGGGTGAGAGAGGGGAGGATGCGCGACGGTAGGGAAGGAGCTAGAGGGCGAGAGAGGGGAGGGAGGGAGGGGAGAGTGAGAGAGAGGGAGAGACTGAGAGAGGGGAGGGAGGGAGGGGAGGGCGAGAGAGAGAGGGAGAGGGCGTGAGAGGGGAGGGAGTGAGAGGGGAGTGAGGAATTGGAGGGCGAGTGGGAGGGAGAATGTGAGAGAGGGGTGGGAGGGATGGGAGGGTGAGAGAGGAGACAGTGTGAGAGAGGGGAGGACGAGAAAGGTGAGGATGAGAGAGAGAGGGAGGGCGAGGAAGGTGAGGGGGAAGGAGAGGATGGTGAGATAGAGGGATGAGCGTGAGAGCGGAGAGGGAGAGAGAGGAGCGCGAGAGGGAGGAGAGGTCGAGAGATGTGTTTAACAGAGGGTATTGCAAGAGAAGGGAAGGCGAAAGAGGTTAGGGAGGGAGTGGGAGGGCGAGAGAAGGGAGGGAGGGAGGGGAGGGCAAGTGAGGAGAGGGCGAGAGAGGGTAGGGCGAGAGGGAGGGAGAGGGTGAGCGAGGTGAGCGGGAGAGGGGAGGGCGAGAGAGAGGATGGCCAGAGAGGTGAAGGGAGGGAGGGGTGGTCGAGAGGGAGGGAGATGGTGGGAGAGGTGAGGGCAAGAGAGGGGGGGGCGAGAGAACGTGGAGAGCGAGAGAGGAGGATGGAGGTGAAGGCAAGAAGGAGGGAGAGGGCAAGAGAGGGGAGGGCGAGAGAGGGGAGGGCGAGATAACTGGATGAGTGTGAGGGGGAGGGCGAGAGAGGGGAGGGCAAGAGACAGGAGGTCCAGAGAGAGGAGGGAAGGGAGGGGAGGGCGAGAGGGACGGCGAGGGTGAGAGAGGTGAGCACAACAAATGGGGGAAGGCGAGAGAGGCGGCGGTGAGAGAGAGGAGCGTGAGAGAAAGGAGAGCTGGAGGTGAAGGCAAGAAGGAGGGAGAGGGTAGCGAGGGGAGGGTGAGACAGGGTAGGGAGAGAGGGGGGAGGGCGAGAGAGATGAGAGAGGGAGGGGATGTTGAGAGAGAGGGAGAAGGTGAGATTCGGGAGGGAGGGAGAGGAGGGTGAGAGAGAAGTCAGTGTGAGAGAGGGGAGGACGAGAGAGGGGAGGACGAGAGAGGGGAGGACGAGAGGGAGAGGGGGGGTGAGAGAGAGGGAAGTGCGAGAGAGGGAGGGCGAGGGAGGGGAGGGCGAGAGATGGGATAGCGAGAAAGGGGATATTGAGATAGAGGGATGGGCGAGAGAGAGGGGAGTGTGTGAGAGAGGGATGGGCGAGAGGGAGGGGAGTGTGTGGAGACCAAGAGAGAGTAATGGGCGAGAGAGGGATGGGCGAGAGAGTGTAGGGAGGGAGAGGGATAGTGAGTTAGAGGGTGAGAGAGGAGGACGAGAGAGGGGAGTGCGAGTGGAAAGGCGAGAGAGGGTAGGGAGGGAGTGGGAGAGCGAGAGAGGGGAGAGAGGCAGTGGAGGGTGAGAGAGGGGAGGGCAAAGAGGGGAGGGAGGAGAGGGCGAGAGAGGGGAGGGATGGAGGTGAGGACAAGTGAGGGGAGGTCGACAGAGGGGAGGGCGAGAGGGAGGGAACGGGTGAGAGAGGGGAGGGTGAGAGAGAGGAGGGCCAGAGAGGGGAAGGGAGGGAGGGAGGGGAGGGCGAGAGGAAGGGAGAGGGTGAGAGAGGTGAGGGCAAGAGAGGGGGAGGGTGAGAGAGCGTGGAGGGCGAGAGAGAGGAAGAATGGAGGTGAAGGCAAGAAGGAGGGAGAGGACAAGAGAGGGGAGGGTGTGAGAGTGGAGGGTGAGAGAGGTGAGGGCGAGAGAGGGGAGGGCGAGATAGAGGGATGGGTGAAAGAGGGGAGGCAAGAGGGGGGAGGTCGAGAGAAAGGAGGTCCAGAGAGGGGAAGGGAGGGAGGGGCGGGCGAGAGGGAGGGAGAGGGTCAGAGAGGTGAGGGCAACAAATGGGGGAGGGTGAGAGAGGAGGCGGCGAGAGAGAGGAGTGCGAGAGAAGAGAGGCATGGAGGTGAAGGCGAGAAGGAGGGAGAAGGCAAGAGAGGGTAGGGTGAGAGAGGTTAGGGAGGGAGGGCGAGGGCGAGAGAGGGGAGGGAGGGAGGGAGTGTGAGAGACGCGTCAGTGTGAGAGAGGGGAGGACGAGAGAAGTGAGGATGAGAGAGGGGAGGACGAGAGAGGGGAGGATGAGAGAGGGGTGGGCGAGAGAGGGGAGACCGAGAAGGTGGATGGTGAGATAGAGGGATGGGCGAGAGAGAGGGAGTGTGAGAGAGGTGGGCGAGAGAGGGGAGTGCAAGAAAGGGGAAAGCGAGAGAGGGTAGGGAGGAAGTGGGAGGGCAAGAGAGTGGAGATCAGGAGTGGAGGGTGAGAGAGGGGAGGGTGAGAAAGCGGATGGAGGAGAGGGCGAGAGAGGGGAGGGCGAGAGATGGGAGGGCAAGAAGGCGAGGGAGGGAGGGGAGGGTGAGATGGATTGAGAGGGCGACTGAGGGGAGGTCGAGAGAGGTGAGGGAGAGGTAGAGGGATGGGTGAGAGAGGGGAGGTCTAGAGAGCGGACGGTGAGAGAGAGAGAGGAGGTCAAGAAAAGGGAAGGGGAGAGATGGGACAGAGGTGAGGACGAGAGGGAGGGAGAATGCGAGAGAGGGGAGGGTGAGACAGGGGGCAGGTGAGAGACTGGAGGGTGTGAGAGGGGATGAAGGGAGGGGAGGGTGAGAGAGGTGTGAGTGTGAGAGATGTTTGGACAAGAGGGAGAGGGCGGGTACGGAGGGTGAGAGATGGATGGGCGAGATAGAGGTATGGGTGAAAGAGGTGAGGGCGAGAGAAGGGAGAGCAAGAGAGGGGGAGAGAGTGGGAGATAGTGGGGAGGGAGAGAGAGGAGGGCGAGTGAGGGGAGGGCAAGAGAGAGCGGGAGAGCGTGGAGAGGCGGAAGAGGAAGTGAGGGGGAGAGAGGGGGTGAGAGGGTTGAGAGAGAGTGGCCATAGAGATTGGGATGGAGAGAGAGGAGGGAGTGAGGGAGGAGAGCGGGGCGGAGAGAGATAGGGTGAGAGTGAGGGTGAAGAGAGAGTTGGGAGGGGGAGAGAGAGGGGAGAGAGAGAGTGGGAGATAGTGGGGAGAGACAGTGGGAGAGAGAGGGTGGAGAGAGAGGGCTCAGGGGGGATGGAGAGGGGAGAGAGTGTGGAGAGAGTGGGAGAGTGTGGGGAGCGAGGGTGAAAGCGAGAGGGGGTGGAGGAGAGAGGGGGAGTGAGATTGGGAGAGAGAGGGGAGAGAGAGCGTAGAGACAGGGGAGAGAGTGAGGGCGTAGATAGAGGGGAGGGAAGGGGAGAGACAGTGGGGTAGATAGAGTGGGAGGGAGAGGGGGAGAGAGAGAGAGGGGAAGAGAGAGGGGAGAGAGAGGGGGGAAGAGAGGTCGGAGAGATAGAGAAGTGGAGAGAGAGGGGGTGAGCTTGGGGGTTGAGAAAAGAAGGTTGGAGACGGCGTGGAGGGTATGTAGGTGCTTAGCGGACCGGGGTGAGTGGAGGGGGTAGAGAGAGGCAGGAGAGTAGGGGATGGGGAGATAGGGAGGGGGCGTGAAGAGGCAAAGGGTGGAGGGGATGGGGAGAGGAGGGAGAGACAGACACCTGAAAAGAGGTGGGGGGAGAGAGAGAGGGGGAAGAGTGGGGAGAGAGAGGGAGAGAGGGAGGGGGAAAGAGCGGGTAGGGCGAGGGAGAGAGAGAGTGGGAGAGAGGGGGTGACAGAGGGTGGGGAGAGAGGGTGGAGAAGGGTGGGAGAGAGAGTGGGAGTGAGAGAGAGGGGAGAGAGAGGGGTTGAGAGAGATTCTGATCCAACACTGCAAATCTATAATTTAGTGGCTGAGCTATTTCAGGTTTTGTATTATATAATAAGTACAATATCCCATATACATTGTTGTATAGAGCTGTTTGTCTGTGCATAAATATTGTTTTGCATTGGAGCTGATCTGTTTATATGTAAATAGTACTGTGCATCGAAGCATTTCTGATTATTAATAAATACGTTTTGATTGGGAACTATTTGTTTATAAATATAAATATTGTTGTGGATGGGAACTATTCATGTTCATATTTAAATCCTGTTTTGATTTGGAGATGTACATGCTTTTTTATAAATATTGTTGTGCATTGGAATTGATATGAATTATATCCCAGAACACAACAACTCGCGGCATCAAAGCACCTTCCCCCTTGATACCTTTTGCTCAATTTGATGGGCCCCGATAACATCCGCGACAGCACATTTGTCTTGTGTGTCAGAGTGAGTAGTCACATTTCACTTAAACCCTTCCTAAATCTCATTAAGAAGTGATTTAGCAAAGAAACTGCATGCTTTTACAGTTCAACCAAATAAAATAAAACTTTGTACAAAGTTAGAAAGAGAGAATAATCTGGAGTGTATATGTCCATCCCTGTTTCCCTTCAGTGTTTTGGACTGGGTTTTGGATTTGTTTGGACTGGGAACAGAGACTACAGTTTAGAAATAATTGGATGAACAGCAGAAATGAATCTTTTTAAAAATTTCACTGGGGTTTCAGTGAAGATTCTGAAGTCTGCTCTAAACCCACCATATGGCAGACTATTGTAAACTCCCCATGGTGCAGTCAGACACACTCAGAGCAATGTGCTCTGACCCCGCTAGAGGGCAGACTATTCTAAAATCCCCATGGAGCACTCAGACAGACTCCCAGCAATCTGCTCTGACCCCACAAGAGGGCAGGCTATTGTAAACTCCACATGGGGCAGACAGACAGACTCACAGCAATGTGCCCTGTCCCCACCAGAGGGCAGTCTATTGTAAACTCCCCATGGAGCAGTCAGACAGACTTACAGCAATGTGCTCTGACCCCACTAGAGGGCAGAATATTGTAAACACCACATGGAGCAGTCTGGCAGATTCTGGACAGAGATCCAAATAAAATAAAAATTAAATGTATGCACTGAAGACAAGAAGCAGTATAAAGTTCACAACATTTTACATCTTGGTAACGCACACTGTAATGAGAAGGAGAAAAGAGCCATTATGTAGCAATCCAAACCAAACAGCTTTTGGATAGAATTGCAGATTTAAAAGAGGATATCTTCAACTAGACGTTAATGTAATGCATCATTTTTGTTCAGGAGCATCCAAATGCGACAGGATCGATGCTTAAACCCAGAAAAGGAAAGGGACTGTGTTCATCCGGAGAAGATGTATTCTCATTCCGATCAACTCAAATTCAGCAGAGCTCTCTGGTTCATGGTATTTGCATCAGTCTGTGCAAATACCTTGTGTAAACATGTGGAATAAACTTGTGTTAATTTGGGAAAAACTGTGTATCAATCTGCACAAAACTCTTGTCTTAATTTGTGAAATAAGCCTGTGGTCAGCTAGGCCCAAATGTTGGATGAATTTGTCCAAAGAATGTGTGTTAACTTGTACAAATATCTTGTGTCAGTTTGATGTGGAAACTTGCGTGGTTTTGTGTTGCGTGTGTCTGGGGTTGTTTAGGATTTGAACCTGCAGCTTCGGTGTCTGTATCTGTGTGTATATTCCCAGGCTGGGCTGAGTGGGTGATTTGGGGGTGGGGTGGGGGATAAGATACAGGAATAGACTGGCTCATCCCTGGTCTAACCCATTAACCTGCTGTTTCTTCCCAGACCCCCCTGCAATCTCACAAAGATGGTAGTTGGTGTGTTCCATACCTGGGGGAGGTGGGTTCCAGGTAATTGAGCTGGGAGCTGACTGGATCAGCTGGGGTTTGGAGGAGATGGGGTTTGAGTGACAGACCTGGGGCTATTTAAACCAGGCTCAGGAAGCCATCATTCTTTTTGCCATGTGGTGTGCCCAGGGGTGAGTGTTGGGGAGTTTCTGTCTCTCTGTCTCTCTGTCTCTCTGTCTCTCGGTGTTGTTTGAATCTCACTCCCAGGGTTGACACTTTATGCAGACTCCATCCCTGATGGAACACAGGGAGAGACCGAGGGGAGATGGAGCTGAGAGCAGCTGGGGTGATAGTGAATATGGGGCTCCTTACTCTATCCATGTCTCCCCTTGCCTCATTTTTCTCTCAACCTCACTTTCCCAATTCCCTCTGAGTCTCTCCATCCACCTTTCTGACTGTCTTTTGTTCTCTCCTTCTTACTCACTTTCTTTGTCTCTCTCTGCCTTTCTTCCATTTTCTCTCTGTGTACTCTTGTGTCTCTCTGTCTGTCTCACTCTCTCTCTGCCTGTCTCTCTCTCTCTCTCTCTCTCTCTCTCTGTGTCTGTCTCTCTGTGTCTGTGTCTGTCTCACTCTCTCCCTGTTCTCGTTCATTCCCTCCCTGTCTGTTCACGTTCTCTCCCTCCCTGTCTGTTCTCATGCGCTCTCCCTCCCTGTCTGTTCTCGTGCGCTCTCCCTCCCTGCCTGGCCGTCGCGCGCGCCCTTTCTCTCCCAGTCTAGCCCCCCCGCCCCCGCGCCCTCTCCCTCCCTGTCTGGCCCCCCCCGTGCCCGCGCCCTCTCTCTCCCTCTCTGGCTCCCTCTCGCGCGCCCGCGCCCTCTCTCTCCCTCTCTGACCCCCTCTCGCGCGCCCGCGCCCCCTCTCTCCCTCTCTGACCCCCTCTCGCGCGCCCTCTCTGGCCTCGCGCGCGCCCCCTCTCGCGCGTCCTCTCTGTCCCCCTCTCTCGCGCGCCCTCTCTCTCCCTCCATGGCCCCCTCTCGCGCCCCGCGCCCTCTCTCTCCCTGCCTGGCCCCCTCTCTCACGCACCCTCTCTCTCCCTGTCTGGCCCCCTCTCGCGCGCCCTCTCTCTCCCTCTTTGGCCCCCTCTCTTGCGCGCCCTCTCTGTCCCTCTCTGGCCCCCTCTCTCGCGCACCCTCTATGGCCCCCTCTCGCGCACGCGCTCTGTCTCTCCCTCCCTGGCCCCCTCTCTCGTGCGCCCGCGCTCTCCCTCTCTGGCCCCCTCTCTCGCGCGCACTCTCTGGGCCCCCCCTCTCGCGCGCCCTCTCGCGCACCCTCTCTGGCCTCATGCACATCCCCTCTCACGCTCCCTACCAACTCCCTCTCGCGCAACGTCTCTCTCCCTCTCTGGCCCCACCTCTCGCGCACCCTCTCTGGCCCCCTCTTGCACCGCACTCTCTCTCACTCTCTAGCCCCCTCGCGCTCCCTCTCTGGCACCTTCTCGCGTGCCCTATCTGGACCCCCTCTCGCGCGCTCTCTGTGGCGCGCGCGAGGGGGGGCCAGAGAGGGCGCGCGCGAGGGGGGGCCAGAGAGGGCGCGCGCGAGGGGGGGCCAGAGAGGGCGCGCGCGAGGGGGGGCCAGAGAGGGCGCGCGCGAGGGTGCGGGAGAGGGCGCGCGCGCGGGGGGGGGCAGAGAGGGCGCGCGAGACGGGGTGGACAGAGAGGGGGGCCCGAGGGGGCGCGCGAGAGAGGGGGCCAGAGGGGGCGCGCGAGAGAGGGGGCCAGAGGGGGCGCGCGAGAGAGGGGGCCAGAGGGGGCGCGCGAGAGAGGGGGGCCAGAGGGGGCGCGCGAGAGAGGGGGCCAGAGGGGGCGCGCGAGAGAGGGGGCCAGAGGGGGCGCGCGAGAGAGGGGGCCAGAGGGGGCGCGCGAGAGAGAGGGCCAGAGGGGCCGCGCGAGAGAGGGGGCCGGAGGGGCCGCGCGAGAGAGGGGGCCGGAGGGGGCGCGCGAGAGAGGGGGCCGGAGGGGGCGCGCGAGAGAGGGGGCCGGAGGGGGCGCGCGAGAGAGGGGGCCGGAGGGGGCGCGCGAGAGAGGGGGCCGGAGGGGGCGCGCGAGAGAGGGGGCCGGAGGGGGCGCGCGAGAGAGGGGGCCGGAGGGGGCGCGCGAGAGAGGGGGCCGGAGGGGGCGCGCGAGAGAGGGGGCCGGAGGGGGCGCGCGAGAGAGGGGGCCGGAGGGGGGCGCGCGAGAGAGGGGGGCCGGAGGGGGCGCGCGAGAGAGGGGGCCGGAGGGGGCGCGCGAGAGAGGGGGCCGGAGGGGGCGCGCGAGAGATAGGGCCCGGAGGGGGCGCGCGCGAGAGGGGGCCGCAGGGGGCGCGCGAGAGAAGGGGCCGCGCGAGAGATGGGGCCGGAGGGGGCGCGCGCGAGAGGGGGCCGGAGGGGGCGCGCGCGCGAGGGGGCCAGAGAGGGCGCGCGCGAGCTGGGGCCAGAGAGGGCGCGCGCGTGCGGGGAGCCAGAGAGGGCGCGCGCGTGCGGGGAGCCAGAGAGGGCGCGCGCGAGCGGGGGCCAGAGAGGGCGCGCGCGAGCGGGGGCCAGAGAGGGCGCGCGCGAGCTGGGGCCAGAGAGGGCGCGCGCGAGCGGGGGGCCAGAGAGGGCGCGCGCGTGCGGGGAGCCAGAGAGGGCGCCAGAGAGGGCGCGCGCGAGGGGGGGGCCAGAGAGGGCGCGCGCGAGGGGCGGCCAGAGAGGGCGCGCGCGAGGGGGGGGGCAGAGAGGGCGCGCGAGACCGGGTGGCCAGAGAGGGGGCCCGAGGGGGCGCGCGAGTGAGGGGGCCAGAGGGGGCGCGCGAGTGAGGGGGCCGGAGGGGGCGCTCGAGAGAGGGGGCCGGAGGGGGGCGCGCGAGAGAGGGGGGCCGGAGGGGGCGCGCGAGAGAGGGGGGCCGGAGGGGGCGCGCGAAAGAGGGGGCCGGAGGGGGCGCGCGAGAGAGGGGGCCGGAGGGGGCGCGCGAGAGAGGGGGCCGGAGGGGGCGCGCGAGAGAGGGGCCCGGAGGGGGCGCGCGCGAGAGGGGGCCGCAGGGGGCGCGCGAGAGAAGGGGCCGCGCGAGAGATGGGGCCGGAGGGGGCGCGCGCGAGAGGGGGCCGGATGGGGGCGCGCGCGCGAGGGGGGCCGAAGAGGGCGCGCGCGCGAGGTGGCCGGAGAGGGCGCGCGAGAGAGGGGACCGGAGAGGGCGCGTGAGAGAGGGGGCCGGAGAGGGCGCGCGAGAGAGGTGGGCCACAGAGGGGTCCAGAGAGAGTGGGCCAGAGAGGGCGCGCGCGAGCGGGGGCCAGAGAGGGCGCGCGCGAGCGGGGGCCAGAGAGGGCGCGCGCGAGCGGGGGCCAGAGAGGGCGCGCGAGAGAGAGGGCCAGAGGGGCCGCGCGAGAGAGGGGGCCCGAGGGGGCGCGCGAGAGAGGGGGCCCGAGGGGGCGCGCGAGAGAGGGGACCGGAGGGGACGCGCGAGAGAGGGGGCCGGAGGGGGCGCGCGAGAGAGGGGGCCGGAGGGGGCGCGCGAGAGAGGGGGCCGGAGGGGGCGCGCGAGAGAGGGGGCCGGAGGGGGCGCGCGAGAGAGGGGGCCGGAGGGGGCGAGCGAGAGAGGGGGCCGGAGGGGGCGCGCGATAGAGGGGGCCGGAGGGGGCGCGCGAGAGAGGGGGCCGGAGGGGGCGCGCGAGAGGGGGCCGGAGGGGGCGCGCGAGAGAGGGGGCCGGAGGGGGCGCGCGAGAGAGGGGCCCGGAGGGGGCGCGCGCGAGAGGGGGCCGCAGGGGGCGCGCGAGAGAAGGGGCCGCGCGCGAGAGGGGTCCGGAGGCGGCGCGCGCGCGAGGTGGCCGGAGAGGGCGCGCGAGAGAGGGGACCGGAGAGGGCGCGCGCGTGCGGGGAGCCAGAGAGGGCGCGCGCGAGCGGGGGCCAGAGAGGGAGCGCGCGAGCGGGGGGCCAGAGAGGGCGCGCGCGAGCGGGGGCCAGAGAGGGCGCGCGCGAGCGAGGTGGGCCAGGGAGGGGGCGCGCGAGCGTGGTGGGCCAGAGAGGGCTCGCGCGAGCGGGGGCCAGAGAGGGCTCGCGCGAGCGGGGGCCAGAGAGGGCTCGCGCGAGCGGGGGCCAGAGAGGGCGCGCGCGAGCGGGGGCCAGAGAGGGCGCGCGCGAGCGGGGGCCAGAGAGGGCGCGCGCGAGCGGGGGCCAGAGAGGGCGCGCGCGAGCGGGGGCCAGAGAGGGCGCGCGAGAGCGGGGGGCCAGAGAGGGCGCGCGCGTGCGGGGAGCCAGAGAGGGCGCGCGCGAGCGGGGGCCAGAGAGGGAGCGCGCGAGCGGGGGGCCAGAGAGGGCGCACGCGAGCGGGGGCCAGAGTGGGCGCGCGCGAGAGGGGGTCAGAGAGGACGCGAGCGAGAGAGGTGGGCCAGAGAGGGCGCGCCAGAGAGGTGGGCCAGAGAGGGGGCCAGAGAGAGGGGGCCAGAGAGGGCGCGCGAGAGAGGTGGGCCAGAGAGGGCGCGCGCGAGCGGGGGCCAGAGAGGGCGCGCGCGAGCGGGGGCCGGAGGGGGGCGCGCGCGAGCGGGGGGCAGGAGGGGGCGCGCGCGAGCGGGGGCCGGAGGGGGCGCGCGCGAGCGGGGGCCGGAGGGGGGCGCGCGAGAGCGGGGGGCCGGAGGGGGCGCGCGAGAGAGGGGGCCGGAGGGGGCGCGCGAGAGAGGGGGCCGGAGGGGGCGCGCGAGAGAGGGGGCCGGAGGGGGCGCGCGAGAGAGGCGGCCGGAGGAGGGCGGCGCGAGAGGGCGCGCACGAGGAGGGGGCCGGAGATGGCACGCACGAGGAGGGGGGCCGGAGTTGGCACGCGCGAGGAGGGGGCCGGAGGGGGCGCGCGAGAGAGGGGGCCGGAGGGGGCGCGCGCGAGAGGGGGCCGGAGGGGGCGCGCGAGAGAGGGGGCCGAAGAGGGCGCGTGCGCGAGGGGGCCGGAGAGCGCACGCGCGCGAGGGGGCCGGAGAGGGCAGCGCGAGAGAGGTGGGCCAGAGAGGGCGCGCGCGACAGAGGTGGGCCAGAGAGGGCGCGCGCGAGAGAAGTGGGCCAGAGAGGGCGCGCGCGAGAGAAGTGGGCCAGAGTGAGCGCGCGCGAGCGTGGGCCAGAGTATGTGCGCGCGAGCGTGGGCCAGAGTGGGCGCACGCGAGGGGGGGGGGCCAGAGTGGGCGCGCGAGAGAGGGGGCCAGAGAGGGCGCGCGAGAGCGGGGGCCAGAGAGGGCGCGCGAGAGAGGGGGCCAGAGAGGGCGCGTGAGAGCGGGGGCCAGAGAGGGCGCGCGAGAGCGGGGGCCAGGGATGGAGTCTGCAGAAAGTGTCAACCCTGGGAGTGAGATTCAAACACCACAGAGAGACACTAACTCCCCAACACTCACCCCTTGGCACACCACATGGCAAAAGGAATGATGGCTTCCTGAGCCTTGTTTAAATAGCCCCAGGTCTGTCACTCAAACCCCATCTCCTCCAAATCCCAGCTGATCCAGTCAGCTCCCAGCTCAATTACCTGGAACCCACCTCCCCAGGTATGGAACACACCAACTACCATCTTTGGGAGATTGCAGGGGGGTCTGGGAAAAAACAGCAGGTTAATGGGTTAGACCAGGGATGACCCAGTCTGTTCCTGTATCTTATCCCCCACCCCACCCCACCCCCAAATCACCCACTCAGCCCAGCCTGGAAATATACACACAGATACAGACACCGAAGCTGCAGGTTCAAATCCTTAACAACCCCAGACACACGCAACACAAAACCACGCAAGTTTCCACATCAAACTGACACAAGATATTTGTACAAGTTAACACACATTCTTTGGACAAATTCATCCAACATTTGGGCCTGGCTGACCACAGGCTTATTGCACAAATTAAGACAAGAGTTTTGTGCAGATTGATACACAGTTTTTCCCAAATTAACACAAGTTTATTCCACATGTTTACACAAGGTATTTGCACAGACTGATGCAAATACCATGAACCAGAGAGCTCTGCTGAATTTGAGTTTAATCGGAATGAGAATACATCTTCTCCGGATGAACACAGTCCCTTTCCTTTTCTGGGTTTAAGCATCGGTCCTGTCGCATTTGGATGCTCCTGAACAAAAATGCTGCATTACATTAACGTCTAGTTGAAGATATCCTCTTTTAAATCTGCAATTCTATCCAAAAGCTGTTTGGTTTGTATTGCGACATAATGGCTTTTTTCTCCTTCTCATTACAGTGTGCGTTACCAAGATGTAAAATGTTGTGAACTTAATGTTGCTTCTTGTCTTCAGTGCATACATTTAATGTTTATTTTATTTGGATCTCTGTCCAGAATCTGCCAGACTGCTCCATGTGGTGTTTACAATATTCTGCCCTCTAGTGGGGTCAGAGCACATTGCTGTAAGTCTGTCTGACTGCTCCATGGGGAGTTTACAATAGACTGCCCTCTGGTGGGGACAGAGCACATAGCTGTGAGTCTGTCTGTCTGCCCCATGTGGAGTTTACAATAGCCTGCCCTCTTGTGGGGTCAGAGCAGATTGCTGGGAGTCTGTCTGACTGCACCATGGGGAGTTTACAATAGTCTGCCATCTGGTGGGTTTAGAGCAGACTTCAGAATCTTCACTGAAACCCCAGTGAAATTTTTAAAAAGATTCATTTCTGCTGTTCATCCAATTATTTCTAAACTGTAGTCCCTGTTCCCAGTCCAAACAAATCCCTAACAACACTGAAGGGAAACAGGGATGGACATATACACTCCAGATTATTCTCTCTTTCTAACTTTGTACAAAATTTTATTTTATTTGGTTGAACTGTAAAAGCATGCAGTTTCTTTGCTAAATCACTTCTTAATGAGATTTAGGAAGG